>NC_050075.1:99229866-99535186 GCF_009764565.3 Dermochelys coriacea | reverse complement strand
GAAACATGGTTGGAATTTAAGGGACATGAATGGAAGATGGAACCCTTACAGTTACTGTAACCTTGAATTTTGTTTCCCATCAGGATTTTAATTTTTAATTTCAGGAAGCATTATGCTGAAAATTGAGGCTGTGGGCCAGAGTCCCCACTCCCTTATACCTCAGGCAGTCATTAGTACCTTTGCAAATTTAGTGTAAAATAATATCAAATTGAATTCCCAGTCGCAGCCGGGTAGGGTCCTACACCCACTTTACACAGATGCAAATGGCTACATGAAGTGCAGCACAGTGCATCAATCCCTCTGTATTTAAAACAATCAGATAGAGTGGTGAGGCACAACTCTTTCGCCTACAGAGCCCAAGAATCATATTAGGGTTAGGCTACAAGTGAAATAAGCTTGGTGAGCTCAGTTTAGATTCTCATGGACTTTTGTCCATATTTCAAAGCAATCACATATCTGGAAGGTGTAGCTTAATACAAAGCTGGAATAAGAGAGTTCTTACAAATCAGGATGGAACCACATGAATGTAGACATGTGGGAAAACTCCATAGCACAGAGCTGTTATTAGCCGCTTGTTTTCATGGATATTAAATATACCCAAAATTTAAGGCAAAAACATGCTGAAACAAGTCCTGGTCATGGAAAGCATAATTATGTATATCAGTCAGGAAATGCCCTCATCCTGAGTTTTAATGCCTATTAAATATTATTAGCACAAAGTGAAGCATTTCCTGAGTATTTAAATCTAAAAAGATTCTGTATGTGACTTGAACTTCATCTATGTGTAAACTATTTAGTGGAAGAATAACTTATCAGCAAATTAATCTGATATAAATAGAATGGTCTGATGTGTTTTGTTTTAGCTGTCAGCAAATTCAGCACTCATAAAGTTGATCATCAGTATTATTTTATTCAATCAAATAAGACCCCATATACTGTATAACGTTACAGAATATAACAAGAACTGTTATAATTTGGGCTGAATCCGTTATCTTTGCTACCTTGTGAATACAGTATGAAAGAGTTACTGAAAATGCTGATATACTTAGAATGACCTTTGGTTCAGTATGTTACAGGCATAGGGTTTTGTTAGTAGGAAGGAGAAAATTACATTGGACTAAAATGAATACTAATGAAACTCCTTAGTTAGTTTTCTTTGTGATAAGAATAAAAAAATGAAACTATGTTCCTCTAGCATCTCAAGCAATTTTTGCCCTTTCTTCTGATAAAAAGATTACTGACAGTAGAGAAGGAGAGCAAAGTAATTTCATAAAATATCTTCATTTTTTAAGAATGCTTTTGTTGCAAAAATGTTGGTATGAAATTTCTTCAATCTACTTTTTAAGGCTGTAAAGAAAAAGTACCTATTTGTTCTGCACTGCAACAATGCCAGCTGCATTCAATCAACTAAAAAGCTGCAAGCCATAAACCTTCCTCCACAGCTATAGAAGAAAAAAAGGCAGGGCCATAAAAATTCATCAGGATAATGTAGAGATGAGGCGCGTTTGAATCACCATCCCTGCAATCAACCAATCACTCATCCTGTGGCATTTACAGCACATCTCATTCCCCTGTTCCTTAAGGACAATTGATTTTCCTGATTCCATTAGCATAACGGCGAGGAAAATGACTGCAGTGCAATATTTCTGGAAAGTTCCAACAAGTATGCTGTGTGCTGGAGTGTGACCATAATAATAAGCTACCTAGCTAGCAACTGCGTGTGCGTCTGTTGCTGCTGCTATGGTATCACATCAGAGTGAAAAGGACACAGACTAAGCAATTTTGGGTTCAAGCACAGAAAAAAATGTTTTTGCAGAATATAAAACAAAAACTCATTTAAGCAAATAAACATAATTTCAAGGAGGGCCGATCAATAGGCAACATCTAGGAGCCCTTGAGCATTATTGTGTTATGGTTAATAATTTCATTTTCTGAATCATTAGCAATACTTCTTCATTCCTCAATGGCTTTTTTTCCTCTTGCTTTTGCTCAGGTTTAAAAAAGAAGAAAATGAAACTTTAATACCACAGACTTCTTATAAATATACAGGAAGAATGCATCAGTGGATTCCCCAAAGAATATATAATCATTCACAGCATTACATAGTCATCAGCCCTAAACAGGGGCCTGCACATTTTTCAGTTTTCTCTTTGACTTCGACAATAATATCCACTCTGGCTTAAATTATTAAGATGATGAAACTTTATTGGTGAACATGCACTGCCTAACTTTAAAACTGTACATGATTATCTTCCCTTGTAAACGTATTTTAAAGATATGTTACGCTTTTTTGAAGTGTAATTCAGAGACTACTGTCTCTCAAACAACATAAAATACTTTTCATCTTGTGAAGAATCCTTTAGACTTCTAAGATCCTATCTGTTGTACATATTTAAGTCCCTTTATCATTTCAAACCAAGTGGGTTATGCATGTTAAATTCAAACCCTAAATTGAATTCAAAGCTGATACAAGGCGGCCCAAAGAACTAAGAAAAGGCTTCCTCTTACAAGTAGTAAAAATCAATAATTTTAACCCCTTTATTGACATGACTTTTGCCATGCATATCATTCCTAGAAATACTACTTCATTACTACTCATGACTATGGGCAGGATGGGATAGGGAAGAAACTGTCACCCATTTCCAGTGCAGCCTCTGACATGGTTATGAGCTTGTTTAATTTTAAACAGGACGCGACTACTCACATGCAGGAAGTTATTCATGTGCTTGATGGTGAATGTTTTAAAAATGCCTTTGTTGACCTAACTCTGCTCCATTAGTCAATTGACCTCAGTGGGAGCAGGGTTACATATGATGTTAAAGTCTGCTCCCACTAAAGCCAGCTGACTTCAGTGGAAGCTGGGTAAGGTGGAGAGTGAGCGTGCTGATAATCCTACCTGAAGCAGGATCAGGATTTATGCACTGGCTTCTTAGCAGCACAATGTGACCTTACAGTGGGCAGGGATAGCTAGCAGGGATTTTCCCCTGTGCAGGGGAACTCTCCACTAACATGAAGCTGACCAGGCAGCTTTGTAACCTCCTGCACCAGCCACCTCTCCCAACTCCAGGGCAGGGGCAGGACATGGAGGGGTTGTGGCACAGCTCAATTCTCCACTGGCCTAAAAGCCTCACAGCAGAGACCTAAGTTAGAGCTCCTGTTGTACTGGGTGAAATCTAGCACCATTGGCTCCATGCAGCCCCCATTTTCAGTGCATCTGAGCAGAGCTGGGGTGGGATGCAAACACTCCCTCTGTATTTCTACGCACTGGACTCAATGTTTCTGATTTGAGATAACATTCACAGGAAGTGTTTCTGTTACCTAATTAACAAGGTGAAGGAAGAAAATGTTGTTTAGTGTATGTTTGAAACAATTGGCTTTAAAGAAATGCTCTATTATTAACTCTCTGTGTTTGTATCTTTTAAATCTAATAATCCCTTGCTACACTGGCCATCTAGCTATGTTACCTAATAACAAATATTCATAATTAAAAATTAGCACTTGATGGAGCTTTGCATCTTCAACGCACTGTACAAACAATAATTGACCCTTTCAGTATTTCCATGGGGGACAGTAGGTAAATATGATCACTCTCGTTTTATGAATGAACATAATGAGACAGAGAGGAATAGATCCAGATTCTTGTATGCACTTTCAAATTCCATGGAGTTCTATCATTGTCTGGCACAGAAGAGACAGAAAATCAAGGTCTCTGAAGCTCTTTGTTCCTGCCTACACCACAACGTAACACTCAGCACCTCTGAAAATCAGGCCATTTTTTTAGATGCCTAAATGTGGACTGAGGGGCTTGACTTTTGCCACCCAAGTATGAAACTTTGTCCCCAGTTCTTGTGTTTAATTTCTTTAGTTTTCATTATATCTGGTGTTTATACTGCAGTTTTAATCCAGCAGGAACCCCAAATCACTACAAACCTTACACAGGCATCATGTGTAAATCCCTCCCTTATGAGGGCCGCTGAATCTTACCAGGGGTGTTTTGATTAGAGCTCTATGTACTTAGTCCAAAGGACTACAATCACTTCCAATCAAATCATAGAAGCTACACTGTAAAGACTCCACTTCCCATGATGCAATGTTTGGTGCCCTGACACTTTGGCCTTGGCTCAGTGATCCTGTACCTGGGCAGAAGTGGCAAGTCAGGAGATCCTGCAAGAACTGCACTGGTAGACTGGGAGACTGAAAGGTGGGGCACTGGCTAGGGAAAGCTGGAGGAGAGAGCAGGCTGGGCCTGGAGTCAGCTGTGTAACCTTACCAGGGTTAGGTGTCATGCAGGCTAGAAACTAGTAGCAGTTGACTATGTTTAGATATAGAGATTTGGGAGATGCTGCTATCAGCCCCATTTCTGCTGAGACTATGCGACTGGTATTAAAGCCACATTGCGCCTGCACCTTTACTCCTTCTCAGCAGCCAGCCACTGAAAGCTGCAACCAGAAAGCACTGGTTGTTCTACAAAATACTGATCCATGCACACAGGAAATTGTGGGACATGTGAATACTCTATCGACTATCCTTTGTGTTTGGGGAGACCCTGTTGCTCCCCTTGGTGGTCTGGTGTGAAAGTCCTTGTGCTAGGAACAGTCCCTCATCACAGACTAGCTAAGGCAAAGACTAGGAAGCTTCTAAGAAACACAATTGCTTGTGTAGAGTTGGTAGCTGTTCTATTTTAACCAGGATTACTGCCAGCTACTGATGTGTCAATTTTAACCTGCTCTGTAGAAAAGTGTTTCACTCCGATTATCGGGATGGCCTTTGCTAATTGAGAACTACCTGGTGTTGCCCTTGAATTCCTGTTCATCAAGGGGGCCATGGCAAGGGTTTTAAAACAATGGGGGAGTGCGCGATGGGAAGGGTTTGGGTTGTACAATATTAATGGTGAATGTTCTGGTATAAATGTAAGGGGGTTTGTTTGTTTGCTGTTTAACATATGTAGGGAGTAGTGGTTAAGTTTACCTTAATATTTATAAGTCGCCGCCATTAGCTGAACTGTTGCAATGCCACCTTTTAACTTTTCACAGTCATTACAGTAGGTAATCTATTTATTCTATTGAATTGTCATTGTATTTTGCTATATTACATCAAGTAAAGCTGTTCCTGGTGTCAGCATGGGTGTTTAATACTTTCCTTAGAACAATAAGTATCATTTGCCTTATCTGCTAGGCCTCTTGCATAATTTAGGATGGAGTTGTTTCTGGAAGCTAACAAGATACCCTAACAGAGGTAATTCAGTGCATATCGAGATGCAGGGACTGCCAACTGTGATATCTTCCTATGAGCAGAGAGCTACTGCAGATGGATGGGTAGAAGATTCCCACCTGTCCAGCACCACCACTGGGCCCTCCCCAGGACCTCCATTATCCTCAACATCAGGCATCCAGGCAAGAGGTGAGCATGTGCCTATTCCTGGGCGATCAGTGAGGGAAGAAAGGTTTGCACATGTAACCTCGCACACACAGGCAGCAGCATGGTCCTATGAACTGGACATGGGGCCCTGTGCCAAGGACTCCTGAATTCAAATCGCTGACTTGATGTACAGTCTTGGGCAAATCACTTGACCTCTCTTTGTCTCAGTTTTCTCGACTATAAAATGGGGATAATACTATTTAGCTATATTTCGGACTGTTGTCAGTTATTAGTTTATGTCTGTGCAGCACCCCGTGACAGCCTGGTCTGTCTCTTTAAGAGATTGGGGGTGTTTCTAGCCACTTGGTTTCTGTGACCAGCACTTTGAAAATACAAAGCACCATCTAACTGCTAAGTGCATATTTATTATCACTGAAATGCAACCATTGCAGAGTATGCGGCAGGCTGTTTAACAGTGCACAGAAATGCTATGCAACTCCTTGGTAAAGGAAGAAAAGAGAACTGTCGGGGCTTAGTTCTCCATTGGCTTGCACCTTGCAGAGTTATTAACGCTGATGGAAAGTGAGTGTAAAATGATACCCCGTCAGAATTCTCCACTCAGACTGCTGGCAGCATTGACCTGCCCAGTTTACACAGTTATATATGATTACATGGGGTCTAGTCCTCGGCTGTGCTGAGATTGCTTTCAGCTACGCTGGCTGTTCAAAGCAACCCTAAAGCTGGCTTACCCCATACAGAAGAATCATCTGATGGAGGGGGATCCTCTGGTGGCATCAAGCTGACATTGCAGTTTGGCTGGACTTCCTTGCTGTGATCCCTAGATGCTATAGCAGCCCCATGGGGCTTGATCCCTAGATTCTAGAGCAGCCCCATGGGGCTAGTGGCAACTAGTGTAATTTAGAGCAGCCTTCATGGATAGTCATGATGAGAAGCCAGTCATGCACAGGTATCCTAGGGTTAGGGGGATCACAAAAGTGGTCTAACCCACTCCTGAGTTGTGCTGTGCATTTCTCAGCCAGATCTTAGGATTGGGGCCACAGGTACAAAACCCTGGAAAATCAGGCCCATTGTATCCAATTTAAAAAATCTTGGGGAATTTAAAGATTCAGAATGGAAGTCACCCGAAAGGGAACCAGAACACCCAAGCTAACACCAGTGCATCTTGTGAAAAGTGTTAGGTGGGATTTTTAATGTTTAACGTTTTCTCAGGAACTCATTAGAAAAACAGCCTGTCCAGCAGCACAGTGCCTGGCTGAGGCATTGGCTCTTCTGGGCTTGTCTACATTACAAATGTTTTGGCAGCAGAGCCCCTGGTGTAGAGACAGCGTAAGTTGACAGGAGTTTTTCTGTCGAGATAGCTAAACCGCCTCCCCAAGCAACATTTGCTAAGCTGACAGATGCGCTTTCCTATCAGCATAGTTGCAGTTACACTGGGGAGGTTCCTACATAACTACGCCAGCTTGGATGTGTGGGTTTTTCTCCCCACACTTTCTGCTGGCATAGTTATGTTGATAAAACCCCCAAGGAATAGCGCAACCTATTAAATCACCACCAATCCTTTCTGTACACGCTTAGGCCATGTGAATGTCTACACTATGGAGACCATACCAGCATAGCTACATCACCATAGCTATATTGGCATAATCCCGGAGCTGAGACATCAACAGAAGGAGTTTGTCTGTCAGTGTGGAGGCACTGCCTCTCCAAGTGATGATAGCTAAGTGGACAGAAGCATTCTTCCATAGACATAGCTGCGCCTTTCCTTGCTATGTCCCTCAGGGGTGTGGAGTTTTTCACACTCTTGACCAACATAGTTATGTTGACCCAACTTTTAAGTGTAGGCCAAGCCCTTATCTATGCACAAACTGGCTCTGATTTAGTTAAAGCAGTTTGGTTAAATGGGTGCAAACTCCTGCGTCGACGCTCTCATTTTGGTTTAAGAACAACATCGTTTGGTTTAGCGTAAACCTGTTGCTAATTGACTTAAGCTAAACTGAAAAAAGCCTTATTTAAATGGAAAGACGAATGTCCGCACATCAGTGGTTCAACTAAAGTGGTTTAAATTAACACCTTAAATCAAACCGGTGTGAGTAGACAAGCCCTTAGACTTTGCTTGGATAGCTCTTATTCATATATTGACCAGGCACAGCCCTGCTTAACAGGTGTGATTCACATCCCAGCTGCTTCCTTTCAGTATCTTCAGTTTTGCTTCCAGGCATCAAAACTAAAAAGCCTCTGGGTCCACTGAAGTGCCTTGAACTTTGAGCCTTGAAGCACTGCCGCATACAGTGAAATTGAAGTACAGGACCACATGCATATTTGTATTGTAGAATTCCACAGTATGCTAATACCAAGAACTGGAACTTTGGCACCAGACTCTGTCCCAGTTTGTAGACTAGATTCAGTACTAAGTGCTGTATTTTAACTATTAAAGGACTTTAGATGAGGAGTAAAAGTTACAGTCTGAATATTCAGACGTGCCTTCTAATGTCCAATGGCCAGGTTGAGTCACATTGGGCTGGACTGGAGAATGCTGGCCACAGTGTGAAGCCAGCACTTCCATTCTCCTTAGCACCCAGGCTTACAGTTGTGATGTTATATTAGCTCCCGTTCTTGAGTTCGCCCCTCACATCCAGGCATTTTCCCTCTCTAACACCTGAGAGATGTGGCCTTTCCTCTGGCCACTGTGGCTAAAGCCCCACTCCATGCTCCAGGGAAGGTCTATTACAGTAACATCCTCCTGTGCAGCTTCTCCCTTCTCTCCCCTTCAGTCTGCCCAAATAAAGCATCTTCCTCTTCTCTTCTCCTCCCTCCAGCTCCTTAGACCACTGCACTTGTGTCCCTTCTGCAGTCAGGCTTCTCCTAGGCCCTTTCGAAGCCCTCCCCCACTTCATGCCTGCTGCATCTCTGGTCTAATACCTTCTGACACCCCCCACTGCCAGCTCTCCATCTACGGTTCTCTTCTAACCACACCCATTAGCCATTCCTGACTCCTTGCTCATTAGAGTAGACCCATTGAAGTCGATGAGTAACAGTTGTAGGCTTAGGCCCTTTCTCCTGTGCCATCCACCACTGTGAGAACTGCCTCCCCCGGTCCTTTCCAAAGCACTCCTAAAGCTGAGGGCTATGTGTGCTAATGGGCACATGCAACTCTGTTGTCCGCTGTTTGCAGTACAGCCCCTGCTTGTGCATTTAGGGGCAAATTTTGCCTGCCCCTCTTTGGCCATTGGCGGTTCCCCTGGACAGAAGAACCATTGTGGTCCCACTGCACATATGGGGCAGGATTTTATAAATCTGAACATGGTGACCAAGAGATCCTCCCATCCTTCCCCAAGTGGAGTGTGTGTGAGGACTGGGTACTAGCTACAGTGAGGGAAGTAGCCTCTGCACGGTGGATCCAATGCTACTCTGTGGCCTAGGCAATTCCTTTTAGCTCTAGGGTCCAATCCTCCTGTCCTTCCTTAGGTTACATGCCCACTGACTACAGGGAGGAATTGCTTTTAGGGTGTATAAGCTGGTCGAGGCTGGGCCATTTTAACTGTAAAGTGCTATGCACATCAGTCATGTACATAATTAATAAACAATGATTCCCTCAATGCTATTTCCACCTGGCAGCTTCTGTAGTGTCTAGCCTGGGGTGTGGTATCTGTCATGACATCAGGCACTGACCAATCAGACACCATCAGGCCACTCGGAGCCTGGTGGTAAGATACACACGGATAGCCTGGAGACCACAATGGGCTTGAAGCGGGGAGGGGGTTGTTATTCAAAAAGCTGCTGGATTTATATACTATCATATAAAAGCCCTTTTTAAAAAAAAACCTCTTCCCTTTTCTTAGCTGCCTGCCACAAAAGTACTTGCAGTTGGGGGGAGAATGCTCTTTACAAGGCTATTAAATGTTATTGTTAAAGGAAGAAGCTGCCCATAATGTGATTCCTTCCCCAGAGCAGTTCTTTCCTCTCCGCACAACGGTGCCTCAGCTTTCTGTTTGTTTTGCACTACCAGCCTCATGTTGACATTGTGCCTCATGATGAATTGGTGCTTGATGTCATTGCCAATGCTAATAGTGCTCCGAAAGAAGATGACTTGGTTTTATAATTGCAGCAGCAACATCTGGCACTGATGGAGTAATTTTTAACCCTTTCAGTATATCAGTGTCCTCCCAAAGTAAATATTTTTGTAAGACGCTTGGTTAAATATAAACTCTTTGGTCGATTTTCACAAGTTCATAGATTCCAAGGCCAGAAGGGACCATTGTGATTATCTAGTCTGAACTCCTGTATAGCACAGGCGAGAGAACTTCCCCCAAATAATGCCTAGATAAAATTATCCAATCTTGATTTTACAATTGTCAGTGATGGAGAATTCACTGTGACCTTTGGAAAATTGTTCCAATGGTTAATTACGCTCACCATTAAAAATGTACATCTTATTTGCAGTCTGAATTTGTCTAGCTTCAACTTCCAGCCTTTGGATTGTGTTGATATGTTTCTCTGGTAGATGGAAGAGCCCCCAGTTAAATATCTGTTCCCCATGTAGATATTTGTAGACGGTAATTAAATCATGGTTGCCTGCTGATTGCTGCATGTCTGAGTGCAATGACTGGGTTGACTACAAACAAGGCCTGACTTTGTGGGCATGGAAGTTTGAAAAGCCAAGATTTGCCCAGTCACATCCCAAGGGCGTGAGCATTAGAAATAGATACAAATCAAGTTAGTGCAGATCCAACTTCATGGTTAGCCTTTGTCTCTACAGTGGGCCAAAACCAACACTTGGATCCAAATTTCCCTGAACTTTGGGAAAGTTTGGCTCTGGATCTGAGCCTTGCAGTCTAGGCCTCTCTTTGCTGAACATGCTACGTACATAAACGTATGGGTATAATATGGGGGTTTGTTCCCCCTCCCCCTCCTGTTCCCCCTCCTGTTGGTAAAGGTGGGCAGTACACCATTGCTCTATTGAATACACTAGTGATATCAACCTAACATATTTTAGTTATTATTTCTACATGAAAAGCCAGAGGTGGTTACGTGCAGTTGTCTAACGCGCGCCCTTCCGCTCTACCCCCCTACTGACCTCATTTGTCCCAACAAACTCACTCTTGAAGAATACTTGACAAGTGATTTATCTCCCCGATGAATAGTTACATATCAGAAATAGATAGATGTTTCTATTAAATGTACTGAATATCGCAGTTGAGAGCACAGGGCTATTTCCATTCCCTGGGATATGTGATGGTATAAATGTACCTTAGTATTGCAATACTGAATGACAGCAGCAAGAAGGCTGGATGATTTAACTGGGACTTGGTCCTGCTTTGAGCAGGGGGTTGGACTAGATGACCTTCTGGGGTCCCTTCCAACCCTGATATTCTATGATTCTATGATTCTATGATTCTATGATCACTGAAGAAGCTAAGTTATAAGAAGTTTATGTTCTGCAACCACAGCTTACAGCAGGAGCAGCAGCTAGTGCTACGGTTATAGTGGGATAAGCTTTTCATTCAAGCTCCCTATTTTCAGTCACTGATAATTTTCTGAAACCTTCCTCTTTTGGGCTGATATTTTCTAGGCTTGATCTCTACCCAAAGGTCTGATTTGTTTTTTGAAAGCTTGAGCCAAAACAATCCAGCCTTTTCTAAGCAAAGGGAGTATGGAAAACATATACACTTTTCCCCTTACAAAAAAAGAAATTCTCCCAAGTTTGGCTAGCACCAAAATGAGCTGGGGGATGAAAGCTGAAATTTGGCATGAAGACAAGCTTCATTGAGAAGTGCCTTCATGTACTCAGGTGAAAAATGGTTTTGATTTGACTGAGTTGCAAGCCTACTGACCATGCATAGTACATTTTGTGTGAGTGTTTGTTAAGCTCTTAAAATGGGCTGCTAAAGAAGGCTGCATTGTGCAAGGCCTGGCCAATTTAGCTGGGCAATGAAGAAAGTACTGATGGCTCCATTGTAAACCAGATACACAAGGAGGCCAGAGTTAAGGTTACTCATGCAGCCTTCATATTTTAATTTTCTCACTTTCGAATGCCTTAATTTTGAGCTCTTACATGTGCAACTTTGATGTTCTCTTGATGTTTTCTGTACAGAACTGAACAGTATGTTCAATATATAAGTGTATACAGTTTTCTTGGTGTATTTGTGTAACCAGTATATGAACTGCATAGTAATACATGTCTGTTATACAGACATCAATCTCCAAGCACTTATCCAAGGAGGGCAGTATCATTATCCCCATTTTACAGATGGGGAAACCGAGGCACAAAGAGGGGCAGCAACTTACCCAAGGTCACCCAGAAAACCAGTGGCAGAGCTGGGAATTGAAGGCTCTAAGGCCAATACCCTTCCCAATAAGCCACACTGCCAATGCATACGTGATAGACCAACACACATGGAGTATTATAGGTAATTGCTGTTTCTTTACTGATCCTTACCCCCCTCCACAGAATTGTGTAAGTTAATGAGTTCTGAAATATGAGTTCTGAAAAAACTTTCATTTCAATATTATACAGCTTTCTAGCACCCATTAAACTCCTTTGCAACAATAACAAAACAACCAACGCCTGGATTTCACTCGCTGTTTTGAAATGTTTGCGTTCCAGATCCAAATGAACCAATCTCTACAGTAGTTGTTCATGCACACCCAGTCATGTGCTGTAGCTCCTGCTGAAGCCCCGGTATAGAATCCCATAGATCACAGATGCTTGCACATTTTTGATAGAATATAAAGCTTCCCAAATGCATCACCAGTTATGGAAGCCAAATTTCCAAAAGTGCTCCAATTAGTGCCTCACATTTTGCATGCGCAAATATTTACGCCCTTGGATTTCAGGTTTACATTTTGACCCTGCCCCTACAACGAGCTCCATATGCGTGCCAGGATTCTGCCTGCATGAAGCTCATTGCAGGATCAGGGCCTCTAAGCCTAGTTCTGATCTTTGGTCCTTTGTGTCTATGAGCTATAGAATAAGGCAAATGCGATGTTGAAGATGCTCTTTTTCCCTCTAAGCTATTTGTATAACCCAGTTCTGTGCATATCAGTGACATACGTTTTTTGTATTAGGTTCAGCAACAGCCACAGAACCTTTTGAATACAGTTATTTTAATATCCCTATGCTTTCATAATTCCAATGCCGTCCAACAGAGTGGGCAGCCAACTCGCAACTGGTGTCTGTTGATTATTTGTTTGTTTGTTTATTTGCAGATCACCAAGAGCATGTGACGAGTGGGTATGTGTGAAAGGAACTGCAGACTGAGCAGCTTAAAATTGGAACGCATCTGAGTACAAACCAATGTCTCCATGCTTGAGATCATTGAGGACCAAACCCTGATGCCTAGGTAAAGCCAAGCAAACAGGTTTTGGGTGGGGGGGTCTTCACAGGGCCAGGGGAACAGGTGCCTTTCTCTCAGTATTATAAACCACTAGCAATGCCATTCTGCAGCCCATAGTGCAGCCCCTTCACTGTCCATCTGCAGGGGCTTTGGCCAACAAATTTCGTTAGTCCATGGATCCGCTGGTCACTACTCTGCTTCTGCTCCACAAACCTCATGGTGGGCGACGCAGACAGAGCTGCCAAGAGCTCTGCTGCACAGCACACAGGGATAAGCAGGGCAGGGACAGCATCTCCACAGCTGTGGGCCCCACACAGCTAAACCCTGACAGTTCTGCTCCCTGCTGGGGGCCCCAAGATTGGAACTCCTTTGATTTTATTCTTCACTAGAATAACAATGGCCAAAGAAAAAGTATCTATCGCAAATAAAGCAGAAACATTTAAAATGCCATTTCTTCCTCAGCAAAGGCTTCTCTGGTTGAATTCCCTCTATGACTCCATGCACTTATTGCATTGCTGAACTAATTCCCGTTACCTATCCTGATTTATTGCAAAGAACAATTTGTCTTAAACACTGCATGAGAGCACGGGGAGAAGAAGTTCTGTCACATGGGTGCAACTCCCATGGAGATCCCATGTACATAAGATCATGTACTTACCTTTATAAATTAGCCATACTGGTTCAAAGCGCTGGCTCGTCAGAAATGGTATCCTGCTTCTGAAAATGATTCAGAGGAAGGGAAAAGAAAAAACTATACAAAATTACCATAATGCTCCTGACTAATCTGTTGTTAGTACTTGTATATTTCTTAAGCACTGTACAAAGATATAAAAAGGAACTGTCCCTAAGAGAAGAGCTATCAGTCTATACTCCATCCATATTATTTATGATACACATTACAAAGGGGGAAGAGAAATCTTTGGTGTCCATCAGACTGGGGCCAACCAAAGCCATTCAAAATCATGAGTCAGGTCCCCAAATAATAGGAGGTTGGCTTAAAAATCATGTGCTTTTAAAGGTAAGATTTTGATTCATTTATTTGCCTTCTGAGGCTTTAAAGTTCTTGTTTTCAAGCTATTGTGTGTGACCATGAGTACTAGAAACATACTTTTTTAAAAAGTAAAAAGCTGAGATTCTCACAAAATAACACGACTCTAGGAACTAGGGCTTTAAAAATAAAACAACACATATTGCAAGACTCACTATAAAAGATTTGGCAATACTGCAGCTTACCTCCCAAAATATGAGATTTCATTGTCCGTGTCTTAGCATAAAACTGCAAATGTCGTTACTGGTCATAAAATTACCTGGTCTCTTTTTAAATCCAACTTTTGGGCCTGTCACCACTCCAGCTTTATGCCAGTGCAGCTCCGCTGAAATCAGTGGAGCTACACAAGCATAAAATTGAACTAACACAGTGAAGAATCAGGCACAAGCTATTAAAAGCCGCAACCCAGAATTTTCCTTTGGTTGTCCTGGATTTAGAAAGAGAACTAATATTCTGTTATTTCCCTAAATTAGGGATGAAGATGGGTTCTCAGAAAGCATTATTGTAAGCAAAGAACGAGAAGGGAAAACATCATTTTTTGATTTTAGAAGTGTTGGCCAACCCATGTTCACAGGTGGTACTGAGTGCCTCTTGCTTAATAAAGAGATGCTGAGTGATTCCAATTTGTAAGAGTGCCAAGACCTTATCTGTGTTTTGAAAGAAGGCTACAGTCTTGTTCAGACCATGATGACCCACCAGAGATGTACATGTATGGTCCAGACCACCTAGTATCAATTCACTGAATAGAAAATCCCTCAATGGAAACATTTTCAGTGCCATCAAACCTTTTATTCACTAATGTTATACAATTGTGCCCATTTAATACCAATTGTCATTAAGTGATTTTTCCATTTGACGTCAATTGAAAATCACCTATGTCCTGCTCCAAACAGCAATTAATGCCCATTAGCAGTTTGCGGACAATACCAAGCTGGGAGGGTTGCAAATGCTTTGGAGGATAGGATTAAAATTCAAAATGATCTGGACAAACTGGAGAAATGGTCTGAAGTAAATAGGATGAAATTCAATAAGGACAAATGCAAAATATTCTGCTTAGGAAGGAACAATCGGTTGCATACATACAAAATGGGAAATAACTGCCTAGGAAGAAGTACTGCGGAAAGGGATCTGGGGGTCATAGTGGGCCACAAGCTAAATATGAGTCAACAGTGTAACGCTGTTGCAAAAAAAAAGCGAACATCATTCTGGGATGTATTAGCAGGAGTATTGTAAGCAAGACATGAGAAGTAATCCTTCCGCTCTATTCCACTAGGCCTCACTGGCATATTGTGTCCAGTTTTGGGCACCACATTTCAGGAAAGATGTGGACAAATTGGAGAAAGTCCAGAGAAGAGCAACAAAAATGATTAAAGGTCTAGAAAATATGACCTGTGAGGAAAGATTGAAAAAAAATGGGTTTGTTTCGTCTGGAAAAGAGAAAACTGAGAGGGGACATAACAATTTTCAAGTACATAAAAGGTGGTTACAAGGAGGAGGGAGAAAAATTGTTCTTCTTAACCTCTGAGGATAGGACAAGAAATAATGGGCTTAAATTGCAGCAAGGGAGGTTTAGGTTAGACATTAGGAAAAACTTCCTAACTGTCAGGGTGGTTAAGCACTGGAATAAATTGCCTAGGGAGGTTGTGGAATCTCCGTCATTGGAAATTTTTAAGAGCGGGTTAGACAATCACCTCTCAGGAATGGTCTAGATAATACTTAGTCCTGCCTTGAGTGCAGGGGACTGGACTAGAATCGTAAGACTGGAAGGGATCTCGAGAGGTTATTTCGAGATCCCTTCCAGTCCTATGATTCTATGATTATTGTATGCAGAACCATGTGGTGCTACAGGTTTTTCAATTTTCCACTTAACTTCACTATGTAATTTTTTTCTAGTGTCATGGTTTTCAGCTCTGTGAAACAAGGACTTGGGTGGGCTGTAGTGGTGATTTCATTTTTTGCTATTAAAGAATTGAAAGTGCTCAAATATTACAGTGGTGGAGGCCATAAAAGTAAGTACTTAGACAGATGGGAAAGAAATGCCTCTGCTCTGAATATTTCTATTTTAACTTGAAGGTCAGTTCACTGATCAGAAAATCCAAGATAAGGCCATGTTACATTGAAATGCACGGTAAGGCCCTGTTTACACTACAAATATAACATGACTACAATGCTCTTGTTCCTTAACCAGGCTACACACTTCGGGGCCCAATGCTAATTACTATTAACTTCAATGAGATTCCTTACAGTAGTAAATTCTGTGCCCTCAAGTAAACGCCTGCAGGATCAAGATCGTAGCTCAAATTTGCAGAGACAACTAAACCGAAATGGTGTTTTGAAATGAAGCTAAAGACTTGGTTTGACCGAGCCTTAGTTTGGCTTGCACAAGGCAGGGCTAGAGGCAGGAACTAGAACCTGTTGAAATTTTTCCATCCAAACATTTTTGGATAGATAATTGGTTCTTCAATGAAATGGAAATTTTCACTAAAAACGTCCATTTTTGTCTGTTTGGGGATGTTGTTCGTCAAAAACAAAAAGAGTTGGGGTTTCATTTCATCAATGAAAAGGAAAGCATTTGAATTTTTGCTGAAATGTTTCAGAGAGAAAAAAATTATTTTCCTAACCAGCTGCAGCTGGACCCACTTCGTATTCCATTTCATGTGGGGTTGTGCTACTCATAGCTGCCTCCTCTCCCCAAGTCTGTGCAGTGTAACATATACAGTGTAATATGCAGGGCAATTTCTGATGCAGAAGTACCAGTACTGCAAACTGTGGTCCTTATGCTTCTGGGAGAATTTCACCCACAGTGACTAGAACAGTGTAAACATCTTGCTTCAAAATATTTTTTTAAACAAAATGACAAAACTGCAGATCCTTTCTTCATTCCGGTGGCTAAAGTCCAAAAACACAATCTCTGTAAATAGAGTTGAACTTATTTTTTTGGTGATAAAGCTCTTTGAGCTCCTTTTCAAATAAACATGTACAGCTTTAAATGAATAAATCATGCAAATACATGTTAATGTATACATAACACAACATAATAAGGAAACCAAAGAAACAAGATTACAAATTTTTTGCACCTCCAAAATATGTAAGTGATATTTGCTTTAGAAAGAACAAATTCATTTAGAGGAAGAGCTTATCCAGAGCCAAACAAACACGAATCACCAGTGAAAGTTAATTTTATGTTCTGCAAAGAAGGAAGATGTGCTTCCTACTAAAATAGGCAAAATCCAATTAAATTAGGCAAATTTTAAAACATAGATACAAAATTTAGTTTAGTACATAACGTTTAAGGGCCAAATTCTCCTCTCATTTGCACCTGCATAACTGCTGAGTGAGCTGGAGTAAAGGTAATTGACAAGAGAATTTGCCCCAAAGAGAAAAGTTTTCAAGCAGCTTTTTCACAGAAACAAGACCTTTCTATATTTTGGTCTTTTGATTGATTTGAAAGCATTTAAACTAAGGAATGTTAACTCTCATGCCTCAGATACTTGGGGATAGCTGTTGGAAATACATGCTTTCATTACATATTCTCAATGCTCCGTGTTGTAAACTGGGTGGAGATTTTCAAAAATCAAACTCAGCACCCATTGAGATCAATGGTATTGACTTGAGTGGATGCAGAGGTCAGTGAATACTTTGTGCTTTTGAAAATCCTGCCCAATACTATATTTTGCTATTCTTACCAGCAAGCTGGTATAATTGCAAAGGTTATAGCCTCAATGATTTTAAGTCCAAAAGGAGACATTCTGATTATCTAATGTGACTTTCTTCATAACACAGGCCATAGAACCTCACCCAAGAATTTCTCCATGAAGCCCAAGTTCTAATATAGAAGTATGACATACAATCTTTCTGTAAAGTATTACAGTAAATGATCACATAACTGTTAAGCTATGATACTCCTTCTCTTGTTATTACAAGAGTTACCTGATGAGTTAGCTATACGTACCCCATGAATTTTGACAAAGAACAGAGCACTCAGTTCTTGCCAGGTGCTAATGCTAGGGTCCAATCCAGTGCTTAATTTGTAATGGAAGATGTGCTGGGGCTCAAGGAATTTTTTTGCATTCATAACTGATGCAGCAAGCCCAGAGGTGTCAGGGCTATGAACTGCCAAGCCTAAACGTGCCAGGTCTCAGCACTGGTAAGCCCTGGTACAAATTAAGCACTGGTCCAATCATACTGCCTCTCTAAACATATGCTTTCTGTTGCTTGGATTCTAGATCCCTTTGGTGACAGGAGTCAGATAGAATAACAAAGAATGCTGGACAGTCACGAAAGATTCAATAAAAACCATAATTTAAGTCAACTGGCCACATTCTGTGCTTTCACCCCATGTAATCCCACTGAGTGCAGTGCAAAATTTGGCCATAAGATTTCTTGATAATCTCTTGAGTTTGGAAAAGTTTGAACCTGGCAGGCAGAGTCGAAAGTAAGGATGTCTATTTAAATCTGTCTGTCTAGTGCATTTACAAGGCTCCCATGACCTAGGTGCCACGACTGACTCCATTTACTAGTCAGTCTTGCTATATGACCTCAGAACATAATTCTCCCTATTAATCCTTAGTCTCAGTTCTTATCCAGGAAGACCCACCCTGTAGAACAAATTCATTCTATAGATTTCAGGTGAAGGAATCACACCAGTGCCAAATACAGAGGTTAAATATCCTCTCTACTCCAAGATTCCCGTTAATGCATTTCAAGATTACATTGGCTCTTTTGGCCAGTGTTACACGGTGAGCGCATGATCAGCTGATTATCCATGGTGACCCCCAAATATTTTCACACTCACTGCTTCCCAGGAGAGAGTCCACTATCCTGTAAGTATGACTCACATTCTTTGTTCCTAGATGTATAAATTTTCATTTAGTTGTATTAAAATGAGTATTTTTGCTTGCATCCATTTTACCAAACAATCCAGCACACTCTGTATCAATGACCTGTCCTCTTCATTATCTACCACTCCCCCAATGTTTGTATCATCTTCAAACTTTATCAGTGATGATATTTTTTTCTTCCTGACCATTGATTAAAATGTTAAATAGCATAGGGCCAAGAACTGATCCCTCTGGGACCCCACTAGAAAGACATTCATTCAATGATGATTTCCTGTTTACATTTTGAGACCTATGCATTAACCCATTTAAGCCTTTTTATGTGTGCCGTGTTAATTGTCTGTTGTTTTTGGTTTTTAAATCAAAATGTCATGTGGTACCAAGTCAAATACCTTATGGAAGTATATGCACTTAGGACGGAAGAATCCCATGCACCGCTACAGACTAGGTACCGAATGGCTCGGCAGCAGTTCTGCAGAAAAGGACCTAGGGATTACAGTGGACGAGAAGCTGGATATGAGTCAACAGTGTGCCCTTGTTGCCAAGAAGGCCAATGGCATTTTGGGCTGCATAAGTAAGGGCATTGCCAGCAGATCGAGGGACATGATCGTTCCCCTCTATTCGACATTGGTGAGGCCTCATCTGGAGTACTGTGTCCAGTTTTGGGCCCCACACTACAAGAAGGATGTGGAGAAATTGGGAAGAGTCCAGCGGAGGGCAACAGAAACGATTAGGGGACTGGAACACATGACTTATGAGGAGAGGGCTGAGGGAACTGGGATTGTTTAGTCTGAGGAAGAGAAGAATGAGGGGGGATTTGATAGCTGCTTTCAACTACCTGAAAGGGGGTTCCAAAGAGGATGGATCTAGACTTTTCTCAGTGGTAGCAGATGACAGAATGAGGAGTAATGGTCTCAAGTTGCAGTGGGGGAGGTTTAGGTTGGATATTAGGAAAAACTTTTTCACTAGGAGGGTGGTGAAACACTGGAGTGCGTTACCTAGGGAGGTGGTGGAATCTCCTTCCTTAGAGGTTTTTAAGGTCAAGCTTGAGAAAGCCCTGGCTGAGATGATTTAGTTGGGGATTGGTCCTGCTTTGAGCAGGGGGTTGGACTAGATGAGCTCCTGAGGTCCCTTCCAACCCTGATATTCTATGATTCTATATTATGTCAACATTATTACCTTTATCAACCAAATTTATAATCTCATAAAAAAGTTAGGAAGTTAATTTGGCAGGATCTCTTTTCCATAAACATATGTTGGTTTACATTATTTACATTACCCTCCTTTAATTCTTTATTTATTGAGGCCATATCAGCCGCTCCATCATCTTGCCTGGGATCAATTTCTGGATGACAGGCCTACAATCCACCTGGTCACCCCATTCACCCTTTTAAAAAATTGACACAACATTAGCAAGCTTTCAGTCTTCTGGAACTTCCAGAGTACTCCAAGATGATTGAAAATCAACCTTAACAGTCCAGCAAGCTTCTCAGCCAGCTCTTTTAAAACTCTTGGGTGGAAGTTATCAGGACCTGCTGATTTAAAACTGTCTGACTTTAGTAACTTCTGTTTCACGTCCTCCAGAGATACTATCGATGGGACCTTCCTTTCAGTTGAGAGAGAAACAGTATGGGTTTTTTTGCTTGCAACTATCTCATCATGTACACTGCTGTTCACTAAGAACTGAGTATGCTGGTTTCACCTAACTGTCAGACTCCAAGCTATTAGCATACTGTTATATATTGCTACTTCAGAGTCCAATCCTGTGCCCAAAAGAAGTAAATGGCAAAACACCTATTGACTTCCAAGTTACAGCATCAGATTCTGGTCCTCAAAACAATAAGCCAGGAGGTATATGATTCTCTGGTGCTCATGTGTGTTGATTAAGGTTAAGCATAGAAAATATAACCTTGTGTTGCTTTACCCTCCAAACCACCAAGCTTCCACCCATTTCTCCTATTAGCCAAAGCTAATTTTGATATGTCAGAAATGTTAAAATATATTTCTCCTGTAATACAAGGACTATACAGTTTCCTGACAGATTTCAGTGCTGAACTGTCAACAAAAATATTGCTACAATAGAGCTGCAACGTTAACAGTGCATTCTGTGATTTCTGGAGATGGCCGTAGTTATTATAAATGACTTTCCAGTTAATTACCTGTTTTGGAAATTAAGGAGATTGGGGGTTCACAGCTGCTCAATAAGTAGCTTCAGTGCCTGCCTCATCCCACTGAGTATGATAAATAATAGATTCTCTGCCACCCAGACTACCAGACAGGGGTTCTATCCAACCCCCCAGAGATTTGTCTGCCATGTGTTATGGGCAACATTAATGATAAAAGTAGAAAATAGATGGTGGTTCATCTTGCTTCTCTGGGCCCTTGTGGGGCACAAGCACCGCTGCAGTGTGGTTTGCTGGACAACTGTCAAAAAAATTACCTCAGCAAATGGCATGTGCATCAGGATACAGCACAGGGAATATTCTCAGGCAATGATTTTAGGCAAACTGAGCATTGGGTGTGCTCTTAAAAGAGAGGCAAACACAGAAAAGCAAACACTTTATTTTTTCCCTTATAAAAGCAAGTATTACATTACAATTAGGCCACAGTCAAGGAGTGAAATTATAATGTGCTGGATTTTTAGTTTGCTTCCTATTACTACTTAGACTATTTAGCTTCCATATCATAATGATATACTCTATTACAATGACTCTCCTCCCAGTATAACAAATAATACTATAATGTACAGCAGCAATGGCCCTGAACTCTGCATCTCTCATGCGATGTAAAGGGCCTGATTCTCATCTCACTTATATAGGTGTAAAGTAGGATTAACTCCAGTGAAGTCACGAGTTGCATGATGGTGAAAAATCAGCATGACTGAGATCAGACTCAGGCGCATAGTTTGGGTCATTGCAGTACAAGTCAATAACAATGTACAACACCAATGGATGTTTTGTCTGAAGGAGGACTATGGGACAGATCCCCAAATAAACTCTTTCTACTTCTAAATCAGCTTTGTTTCAGCCTCTACAGTAACTTAAATTGACCCCGCCCAGTTCTGATTTCCCACTGTACATTTAAAAAAAACATATAATTATAACATGAAAATCATACTAGATAACAACATTAGAATCACATTAGAATGTCGTAAAGAAATCTGCTAGCTGCAGATTCCATTCCCACCATATGAGGAGAGGTGGTGCAGCTACCACCAATCAGCCTGTACATTTATTCATCACACCACATACATGGTACACTTCCTAACAAAAAAAATTACGTTTACGGCTGGTGAGGCCACTCGTATTTTGTACTCCTGCTTCCCATAATGCCCAGGACAGGAATGGAAATACAAGGCTAGACATATGTCTCATTCCATATTAGAACTGTGCAACTTCTTACCTAGACTGTAGTTTGTCACTGGTTGCGGCCAGTGCTGCTCACCTTACCCATGTGAACAGTCACACTGACGTCAATGGGACTGAGTGAGGGGAGAAGGTTTTGTCACCTGGATGTTTGGCAAAGAATAAAAACAAATTAAATTAACATCAATCTGCGAACTGCAGGTTGTTGTTAATCCTTCACAAGAGTTCAGCAGGAGGAGCAATAGAAATTTTTATCTTTACCCAACTGAATTTGTTTTAAACTTTCAATGACTCATGGGAACCAGAAGTCCAATGAACAAAAGCCAGTGCCACCCTTGGGAGACAGATATTTCAGAAAACTAAACTTCTCACTTCAGGACTGTTACTGGTGTCGGTGAGGTTCTTTCTATTCCCTTGGGGCTTTGCCAATTTTACCAAGTTTTCTCCTCTCCTCTGTGATGCCTGCATATCTGTTGGTAGGATCAATGGCTTAGCACAACTGTCACAGTCACTCCATTTACAATGACCTTAGCCACCCAGTTAATGACTTGAAAATTTAGCATATGTCTCTAGCCTTATATGAAAGATAGCTTTGTATTTTATTACTGAAAAGCAACTATCAGTTCAGTTGTAATGAACACACCGAGAACCTTATGAACACTGCATCTTTCATTCTGAAGAGGCAAGACTCAAGGGTACAGTTTCAAAGGCAACCATTGGCTTTCAGTGAGATTTTTGCTCCTAAATCCCTTTGGTTGTTTAGAAAATCTGCCCCTCAAGCCTCAGAAACTATATAAAAATGCTCTCTTAAAAATAGAGAATCTGGGATAACTAAAAATGTGCTATAAACAAAGCCACCTTGTTGATACAAAGGCTCAGCATAAATTTCCTCATAAAAAACATGATTGTTGCTGGAACCTGTTTAGGAACAATTACAGTTTATTTTGTTTTGGGACAAGGTTAAAGGGTTGTACCTTTTAAATAATGCTGTACTTGTTACCCTGAAATCTGTTGATAAATTTTCATTAGATCCATCCTTGTGCCCTTCACTAGTAAGATCCAAAATCTCCATTTTTGCTTTAATTTCACAACATGAGGACTTTAGCAAGGTTGACAACTTTGGTCTCTAAGACCGTAAATATTTATCTATTCAAAGGCAGTATTTATCTTACAAAAGCACACATACCAGTTTTGCCTCTGACAAGTGTCTTGTTTATTTATTACTCTAATAACAAATAGACTGTCATCCCTGCTGGGCCTCACAGATGAACTAAATCTGCTGACACAACTGATTGGGAGCGGCTGCAAATTATTTTATTAAAAAATGTGGAATAGCAGATTCGTGTTGGGGAAAAAATGCTGAAATCATTATTTCTGATAGTGACCTATATAGTCTGGAGTAACAATGTTCAGAGATGCTACAAATGCTTTTGTAACCCGTGTGCTTATACTGCAGTATTTGGTCTTTGTTTTGTCCAAGATGGGGGGATAAGCAGTGGGGAGGAGACATGGATTTTTTTGTTGTTGAATCCTCTATGTTTTTGTACACGTGCAGAGACTAAAGCAGGGCAACTTCGATAGAAGGGCCTGGAGGTAGAAGAAAGAGTGAGGGGGTGGGCATGCACAACAGCTCTCTCTGAAGCTAGGCAGAGAGTTTCCATAAAGGGCAAACCGTCCGGCAGGTTGCACACATTTACCATCTGAGAGCTGAGCCAATCAGACCTCACTGGGGAAGAGGTTATAAGTAGGAATTGAAGTCTCAGACAGCCCTGTGGATTTAGCTGCTGAACAATGTAGAACTACGATGAGTCTGCTGCGAGGGCAGAATCTCAAAGCCTGTGCCACTTTAGATCCAGGCTACAAACTTGCTATCGCAGTGGAAGCTCGGGAGACCAGATACTCAAGACAATATTAACAACAAAGGTGAAGGAACATAAGCCGAAATAGGGAAAGAACAGATTAAAGCTGTGTTCAGTTGGCAGGGCCTGATAAAGTTCATCCTATGGTACTTAAGGAACTAGCTGAAACAATCTCGGTACTGAGTAGCAGCCATGTTATTCTGTATTCGCAAAAAGAAAAGGAGTACTTGTGGCACCTTAGAGACTAACAAATTTATTAGAGCATAAGCTTTCGTGAGCTTGAGCTGTAGCTCACGAAAGCTTATGCTCTAATAAATTTGTTAGTCTCTAAGGTGCCACAAGTACTCCTTTTCTTTTAATCTCGGAACTGTTAGCCATTATCTCATGGAGGACAGGTGAGGTCCCAGAGTACTGGAGTAGGCAAACATAGTACCTATCTTTAAAAGGAAACAAAGGGGACCTGCGGTATTTTTGATGAGTCAGCCTAACTTCAATACCTGGAGAGATACTGAAACAAATTATTAAACAATTCATTTTAAGCACCTACAGGATAATAGTGTTATAAGGAATAGCCACCATGAGTTTGTCAAGCACAAATCGTGCAAAACCAACCTAATTTCCTTTTTTACAGTGGATGAGGGGGAACCAATACACATGATTTAGCTTGATTTTAGTATGGCTTTTAGAAAAGGAGTACTTGTGGCACCTTAGAGACTAACAAATTTATTAGAGCATAAGCTTTCGTGAGCTACAGCTCACTTCATCGGATGCATTTGGTGGAAAAAACAGAGGAGAGATTTATATACACACACACAGAGAACATGAAACAATGGGTTTATCATACACACTGTAAGGAGAGTGATCACTTAAGATAAGCCATCACCCACAGCATGGGGGGGAAAGGAGGAAAACCTTCCATGGTGACAAGCAGGTAGGCTAATTCCAGCAGTTAACAAGAATATCAGAGGAACAGTGGGGGGTGGGGGTGGGGGGGAGAAATACCATGGGGAAATAGTTTTACTTTGTGTAATGACTCATCCATTCCCAGTCTCTATTCAAGCCTAAATTAATTGTATCCAGTTTGCAAATTAATTCCAATTCAGCAGTCTCTCCTTGGAGTCTGTTTTGGAAGCTTTTTTGTTGAAGTATAGCCACTCTTAGGTCTGTGATCGAGTGACCAGAGAGATTGAAGTGTTCTCCAACTGGTTTTTGAATGTTATAATTCTTGACGTCTGATTTGTGTCCATTCATTCTTTTACGTAGAGACTGTCCAGTTTGGCCAATGTACATGGCAGAGGGGGCATTGCTGGCACATGATGGCATATATCACATTGGTAGATGCGCAGGTGAACGAGCCTCTGATAGTGTGGCTGATGTGATTAGGCCCTATGATGGTATCCCCTGAATAGATATGTGGACAGAGTTGGCAACGGGCTTTGTTGCAAGGATAGGTTCCTGGGTTAGTGGTTCTGTTGTGTGGTGTGTGGTTGCTGGTGAGTATTTGCTTCAGATTGGGGGGCTGTCTGTAAGCAAGGACTGGTCTATCTCCCAAGATCTGAGAGAGTGATGGCTCGTCCTTCAGGATAGGTTGTAGATCCTTGATGATGCGTTGGAGAGGTTATAGTTGGGGGCTGAAGGTGATGGCTAGTGGCGTTCTGTTGTTTTCTTTGTTGGGCCTGTCCTGTAGTAGGTTCAAAAACAGACTCCAACGAGAGACTGCTGAATTGGAATTAATTTGCAAACTGGATACAATTAACTTAGGCTTGAATAGAGACTGGGAATGGATGAGTCATTACACTAAGTAAAACTATTTCCCCATGGTATTTCTCCCCCCCACCCCACCCCCCACTGTTCCTCTGATATTCTTGTTAACTGCTGGAATTAGCCTACCTGCTTGTCACCATGGAAGGTTTTCCTCCTTTCCCCCCCCTGCTGTGGGTGATGGCTTATCTTAAGTGATCACTCTCCTTACAGTGTGTATGATAAACCCATTGTTTCATGTTCTCTGTGTGTGTGTATATAAATCTCTCCTCTGTTTTTTCCACCAAATGCATCCGATGAAGTGAGCTGTAGCTCACGAAAGCTTATGCTCTAATAAATTTGTTAGTCTCTAAGGTGCCACGAGTACTCCTTTTCTTTTTGCGAATACAGACTAACACGGCTGCTACTCTGAAACCTGTCAGTATGGCTTTTGACACAGTCCCACATGATATTTTCATAAGCAAACTAGAGAAATGCATTCTAGATTAAATTACTTTAAGGAAGGTGCACAACTGGTTGAAAAACTGTACTCAAAGAATAGTTATCAATGGCTTGCTGTCAAACTGAGAGGGTGGATCTAGTGAGGTTCTGCAGGGATCAGTCCTGTGTCTAGTACTAGTCAATATTTTCATTATTGACTTGGATAATGGAGTAGAGAGTATGCTTATAAAATTTGCAGATGAGACCAAGCTGAGAGGGGTTGCAAGCACTTTGGAGGACAGGATTAGAATTCAGAAACAACTTGACAAATTGGAGAATTGGTCTGAATTCAACAACATGCAATTCAATAAGATCAGTGCAAAAAACTGGGCATGTTTAGTCTTGAGAAACAATAACTGAGGGGGGAACCTGAAAATAATTGTCAGATATGTTCAGCACTGTTTTAAACAGGACTGTGATCAGTTTTTCTCCATATCCACTGAAGGTAGGACAAGAAGTAATGTGCTTAATCTGTAGCAAGAGAAATGTAGATTAGATATTAGGAAAAACTTTCTAATTATAAGGATAGTTAAGCTCTGGAATAGGAGATTTTGGAATCCACATCACTGGAGGTTTTTTAAGAACAGGTTGGACAAACACCTGTCAGGGATGGTGAAGGTTAACTCAATCCTGCCTCAGCGCAGGGGACTGGACTAGATGACCTCTCAAGGTCCGTTCCAGCCCTACATTTCTGTAATTCTATGAGAGTGCCAATTATTGATCTAGTTATTGACTAGAAATGGCTCTGGCCATGGAGATCTTTAGATTGTTTTTGCTGAGAAGATTCTGAGGAGTTTGGAGGGGAACTGTGAGGCTGCCATTCTCCTCTGTCTGAGCAGGGCTGCCCAGGGAGATATGGGGGGAAGTTTGCCCCAGGTTCCCCATGTGAGCAGGTCCCCAAACTGAGTGGTGGTGTGTGCTGATGCACAGGGTCCCAGCACCATTCAAGTTTGGCCTGGCTGCCCCTCCAGAGTTTGGCCTGGCTGCCCCCCCCTGTGCACCAGGTCACAACATTGTTCACTCAGAGTTGGACCAAATTATTTTTGAATTAACTAAACAAAGTATTTTTGAATCAAAAAATCAAAATGCAGCGTTTTGCAAATGCTGAAACAAGACATTTTGTAGAGGCGGTTCCCACTCAAGCAATTCGGCAAAACCAACACAAATTCCTGATGTCGCTGACTCTGCATTTTTCTCCAAAAAAGTTTCAGCTGAAACTTTTCACCTAGATGGAATAATATGTGCCCAGGCATGACAGTGAGTTCTTGGAACTAGATGAGTTTGCTCACTTCATTGGGCCCTCCTGGTCAGATGGTCTTTTCAAGAGCCTTATGCTGCCAGATGTTCTGTGCTGGAATGAAATTCTTGGTTTTTACAGTTGATTTAAGCAACTGATCAGCCAAATGAGCCAAATCAGCCAAACTGCTCACGCTGCACATTCAGTAGCACTGGACTAAGTTGTGGTTTGGACACACACACATACACAAACAGCATTGGTGGGGGGGAGAGAATCCTTTTTATATACCTGCAGGAGCTACTCAGTCTTTGGGCCCAGGCAACTAATGCTACACAACTGTTTACTCCCTACATGGAGGAGGTGGGTGGGTAACTGGATGGGGCCATATTGCTGAGCCAGCTTGGGGAGAGTCATTGTTTGCTGCTGGCATAGGCTGACAACAAATTACTATCCCCTCCCCGCTGCCCCATGCAGAGCAAAAGGAAAGTAGGTCGGGGATCGCACCTCCCAGGCATGCCTCAAACTCACAGTGGCTTCCTGGCATGGGGCAGTTTCTACTCAGGTCTCTGTCTGAAGGCACCATATACCCGTTAACTTCAGTGAAAGTGCTCTTGGGAGCAAGGTGTGGAATTTACTTGCATGTAAGGGACCAGCACAAGATCTATGTGCCACTTAGACCCATACATCAGACTACATGGATCTTGTGCTGGCCCCCTGCACACAGAAGAATTTCACCTATGGTGAGCAGGAGCTTTCCCAAATTGTTATACTCTGCTATATAGGTTTTTATCCTCTTCGCATCACTGCAGTATCTACTGTAGTCACTCGGCCATTTGTTTGAGACATTTCCAAGCAAAACTCACTATAATACTCAAAGAAATGCAGTTTCTTAGCATGTCAAAAAACCATCTTCTCCACATACTTGATATTATAACCATTTATTCTGCAACGTAATTACATGTTGGCACAGACTCTGATTAGGGCTTTAAACAGGAACGAACAGCAGCTATGTTGAATATGTTTATCAACTGATGATGAACAATACCATTGATTGGATGTAGATTATATCCAACATTAACTCCATCTATATAAAAATATCACAAAGGAAACTATCCCATAGCATAAAATACTTTTAATTGCATGGAGGATCAGTACATGTTGTGACTTTGCTTTAAAAAAAAATCTGGTTAGACAATAGAAGTCATGGGCTGTAGGAAAATCATTAATCCAAGTAATTATTAAGCAGTGTTTATTTTTCCTCACAAATGCTTGCAATTACTTGGTTCTGACCCATGTTGTATTGCAGGGTTGAAAGTGCTGAAAGAAATACCACGTCATTGTCCAAGGATGCAATTTATTAAGGCTCATAGCCCTTATTTCACTACAAAGCTCTCTCACCAGCCACAGGTCAATTGTAGAGGTCTCATATTTTTTGCCCAAGTCTGCAATGCCCCATGAGAGCCACGTTTATACAACAGATTACACCTGCCTAGCTATGGTCCCCATTCCTGAGCACCTCAGCTCTTTAACATATTTATCCTCTCAACACCTCTGTGAGGTAGGGAAGTATTATCCCCATTTTACAGACAGGGAAACTGTGGCTAAGGCCCAGCTCCTCAAGGCTGTTTAGGCATTGCTGTGTTCAGTGTTGCAACACCTAACCCCTAGCCCTGAGCTGGACACCCACGCTTCACATACAATGCATGGGGAGAGTTAGGCACCTCAGAAAAAGATCCTCAGAAGCCAACAAGCTGAGCAGGGTTGCCCTAAACTAGCCAGGAGTGAAATGTCAAGGAGAGAAGACAGGCTTAGGTGCCTAAACAGCTGACTTGGCACTCCAGCTGACAGGCCAGGGGTGGGTGCCTCTTTCTGCTTGGCCTCCTTAGCCACCAACCTGCTGGCGGAATTGGGCACCTAAGCCAGGTCAGCTGCTTAGATAGCCCATCCTCCAGCATCCAAAACCAAAACTCTTTAATCTGGGCCTGGATTAACTACTCCTAATTACCTCCATATGTGGATGCTTTTATTCCAGATCAGAGTGCCTTGCTCCAGATTAAGATCATTCAGAACAAGGCACGATTATTCCAGAAAAAGAGCATCCATATGTGGAGTTAATCAAGAATAACTCCCCCTGTAGACAAACCCATACAGGCGCAAGAGATAGGAATTCCCTCATCTAGTTTGAGAATCCTCTTCACGGCCTCCAGGGCGTCAGAGAGCGCTTGGGCTCTGAGCAGCTCATTAGCTCTGGGGCAGCATCAGGGCTTAGGCAGCCTTGCAACGGCTGATTGGTGGAAATTTCAGCATATTGATGATTTAGGAATCTACAGGGTTAGCTGAGAGCTGAACAGCAGGATACGCAGTCTGTGGTGTCTGAATGAGTGGACGGAGGCACCGAAGTACCTGTGAGGATCTGGGCCTGAGTGTATAACTCAGTTACAAATATTTATTCCAGGGTTAACGTTGCTCTACATGCCCCATAGCATATGTTTCCACTGCAGCTGGGCGATGTGATTCCCAGCTCAAGTAGACAGACTTGCACCAGTTCAGCTCAAGCTAGCGAGCTGAAAATAGCAGTGTGGATGTTGTGACTCAGGCTAGCCGCCTGAGCTTGGACCCTAAAAGTCAGGCAGACTTGAATGTGGGTGGCTAGATAATTTTGGTTATCAACCATATAAACATTCCTTAGTCCCTGGCTGTCAGAGCCAAGCAACCTAACCATACCACCAAGAAAGACAACTGGTCCAGGCTGTATGTTCACCATGCCTTCCTCAGTGTCATTTCAGCCCCAGGGGAAGTCTCGCAGGATGCTCAGCCATTACTCTGATGATTCATCCTTGGGTTTGAGTTGTGTTTGGACACTAAGGCCCTCTTCACTGCACACAGACCCATAGTGCCATTTTTACAGAGCCTGTTTAATAACCATGCAAATGGCACTGCAAGATCACTAGTTTGTTAGGCAACTTAGATATCACAGTGCAAGCCACCTGTGAAATACCATCAATTAGATTAGAAGAGATACAACAATCTGGCTAGGCCTGTGTGAATGGAGACCTTACCATATTAACCTCACGTTGACACTAGGTGGGCTGGTGAAACTCCCACAAGGCACTGGAAATGCCTTGAAGTCCCCTCTGCATTATTCTGTCCAGTGACACCACATAGTAGCTATTCAACCTGGATTTTAAGAACCAGAACCAGATGTATTCAGTGGGTGAGAATATGGAAGGGTTTAGCACTGGACTGCTGCTTTCATTGAACATACATTGATAGACTTAGCTCAGGCTACGAAATTTCAGCTGAAGAAGCAACATTCTCTCTTATCCAAAAGTTTGTTTTGCTGCTTAGGTACTGTAAGAAATTGAAGGTGTTTCACTTTTACACCTTTTAAATACAGGTCTTCCATTTAAAAGTGCTTGGGGGGGAGGAAGGAAAACACAACTAATTTGTGACAGTTACATAACAAAGCCAAATTAAAATGCAATTAAAGTCAGTTGGGATACCTCTACACTGCAATTTAAAAAAAAACATGGTACCATGTCTCAGAGCCTGGGTCAATTGACTTGGGCTCACGGGGCTCAGGCTGCTGGGTTAAAAATTGCAGTGTAGACATTCGGGCTCAGGCTGGAGCCCAGACTCCCAGACCCCCCACCTCCAGCCCTTGTGGAGGTTTCAGAGCCCAGGCTCCAGCCTGAGCCAAGTCATCTACATTGCAGTTTTTAGCTCTGCAGCCCAAGCCTGCAAGACAGAGTCATCTGACCTAAGCCAGCCACAGATGTGCCACAGGTCTTTTACTGGAGTGCAGATGTACCCTTGGAATCAGTGTGTACTGCAGTACCTGAAATCACTGTCATGATACAGGTAGGCCTTGCCTATAGGAAACTCCATTTGCATCATGTTCTCTACAGAGGACATCATCAGATGACTCAGTGACAAAGGGAATAGTGAGAAATAAGTTCCAAACTTTTAATGAAACTATGTCCATTTCATTATTTTAGTTTTATTATGATTGGTGAGTAGGCAGCTGAGAGGAAGACAAAAGACTTTTTCCAGCTAGAAAAGGTTTAAAGTTGAAACTTGACTACTGTTAAAGGTTACGATTTCCATTGAAAGCATGGTGTCCATGCCTAGTGACATGGTCAATGGACCAGAAGGGAATGATTTTCATTGAGCTTTACTGAAGGACAAAGAAGTGCTTTAGAAAAGACATTTTTTAAATGTATATCTCACGGAAGGTAATAAAATATTAAATTCACAGCTGAGGGATGGAGGACCTTGGTACGTGTACCAAGACTAGCTCAAGTGTAGGTGATTATGAATAGGCCCTCTGCAAGGTTTCTGACTGTCATAAAGATAGCAAGCATGGATAGGCAGGGGCAGCAATGAAGAGAATCAGCAGTAGGCTATTAATAAGTAAGAGAGAAGAGACTGATATAATGCCCACCACAGGATGAGCTAACAGTACCATCATGGTAATAGATGAATGTGTACTTTATTACCCTGTTGATGCAAGTCTTTGTTTAGACATTGAAAGATGACAATCGCATGGTTCATAATCATAGAGCAGATCATGGCGGAGTTTTTTTTTCAAGTGGCAATTGAAGGTAATTTAAATCTTGTGAAGTGGGAAGGTCAAAAGTCAGTCACTGAATTCTTGAGGTATATTAGTTCTCTATACTTTTTCACGTATGATTCTTTCTCTAACAAGCATTAACCAAACTACTCAAAACACCATCTTTAAAAGACTATCCTCAGTATTACACTGGACTGTAGCCTTTTTGCAGATGGATTTCTGACTGAGAAAATTCAGAACAGAGAGGGTCAGTTCTCCAAAGGTTATTAGGCCTCTCTTTCCAACTCTTACAGTGAATATAACTGAAATGGGGTCAAAGTTTTTTCCCTAGTAACAGATTTACTCAGATAGTTTTGATTAACTTATATATCATGAACCAGGACACTCTTCTGCTAGGCGCTGTATTGTTTGTACCCAGATTTTACTTACTTACTGTAGTTAGCTCATACCTTAAAGAATCAAATTTATCTCATTGTGGTTGAAAAAGGCAGTTTTAAATATAGTCTTACAGTTCAGTTGAAAGCTGAATGTCAAATCAATTGTTCTTCCGTTCCTTTATCTTCATTTATCAGTCATGGACTTTTTGAACTTTACATCTTCTTCCCTGATTCTCAGGATAGGTTTCTTCAGCTGACCGCATAATCAGAACTTTAATAAAGACCGTAGATAATCAGTATGCAGAGTTTCAAGTTATAACATGTCCTGAAGTTCACTCCTTGAACCAAGTGCATCAAACAGAAGCTGCAGTCAATAGTCTATAATATTAGTCATCCATGGCTAAAATATGTTCAGTGTAGAGCATGGAATCTAGAAAATATTCTGTATGACAAGAATACTGGCATACTGATTGCAGCTGCTCACAAAGGTACAGAATACACTAAATATAGAGAATTAGAGACAGATATACGAATCTCAGAGGAATTTTAGAAAGCTGCAAGAGAAAACAGTATGATCTGTGAATTAATTACCTGACCTCTGATTTGAATGTGTCATATCACAGTCATTTAATTTTATTAAAAGACTGTATAATCATGAGCATACTCACAAATGCAATGTTTAAGAAAAATTTGTTTTGACCCTTTGTACTCAAGTCACACCTAATATAATTCAGATTTACTTGCTGCTTAATGTAATTCACATACAGAATTCTGTAACACAAAAATACAAAGCATGGCGGAACAAACCCCTTTCTAAAAGAATAGTAACTAATTACATCCAAAGCATTTCTTGAAGACTGGTTGTGTCACTGACCACAGCTCTGTATAATGTTACCTGGTCAGATGCAGAAGAACTGAAAATCCTAAGACCAGTGTGACATTTCCTGGTGGTACTCAGAGTTGTTAGCACCTCACTACAACCTGCCCTTAGCATGAGGAAGCCTTGTTTGTACCTGCTGCGGGTCAGCTCCCTGACTCAGTAGGCCATTGGCAGCACAACTCCCCTCCAGGCTTACACGGGCCGTGCCATCTCTCTGTGGGTGAGAGATGGATACACTTCAACACCGAGTCCTCTGAGGGTCCCCCTAGAGCATCCAGCACTATGTCCACTAGACCCTCAGCATTCACACTGTCATTGCTTCCAAAGTAGCAGTACACTCCAGCTTACAAGTTTCTCCTCAGATCACTGCTTCATTTAACACACAGAGCTTAGATAGGTTTAAAGTGAAAACAAGTAAAAGTTTATTTTACAAAGTACAGAGATTTGAGCATTAGCAAGTCAAAGTATTGGAGACAAATGGTTACATGTAAAGTAAAATCCTAATACCCACTCTAGGGCCTAGACCTAATTACCCAGGTGTTCGGCTGTCTAATGACGTTCAGCTCACCCAAAGTCTTTGCGGCGTTTTCCAGCCAGGTTAGCCGTGACCCTCCTTTCAGAAGACAGAACACACTGACAGCTGTCTCCTGGGATAGCTCAGTATCCCCAGTTATACTCCCTAAAGCCATTGTCTTTATCTGAAAACAGGCTACCACCCTGGCTCTTTTTGTTTTTTCCTGCCAATCTTGCGTGATTTTGCAATCTCTTCATTAGCATCAGGGAGGGTAATGCAAACAGACTTACACTGTGAGCCGCACAATATACAATGACCAGCCAGAGAGAGAGGTGTCTACAACTTCCTGCCTTCTGGAATTGGTCTGCGACTACAGTACTTAGCCACAAGCCATAGTAAAGGGTTGTGTGCAATCACACTGCTCTGGGGGAAGTCTTTTTAAAAGCACCAAAAGCCTGTACTCAGATTTCTTGGGAGCATGTGTAGCAGCCTACTTGAATGGATACATGATAAAGGTCCTTAGAAGTTAAAGGTGAGGTACACAAAATAGCCATCCAGCAGAAGTGAGTGTAAATAGTCCACAATAACCATTTGAGACTCAAGTAACTATGTTTAATATATTATATACCATATATGCCAGTGGACCTCATAGTGCTTTGAGAGCTGGAATAACCCTGATGTCCATTTCTATTGCGATGGTGGCACTTGGGATTTCCCTGATTATGGCACCATGATAATATTATCAGTAATAATATTATATTATCAATATCATGCTATATTGCTGCCTGTAGCTTTCCAGCACGCCAAGCATCTCTGGCATATGTATCCTCTGATTTCCATTTAACCTCATCTGTGCCCGTAGAGACACTGCTCGTAAAAGGAAACGGTAGATTAAAGCATCTTCACCCTTGTAGTAAATACCAAGGGACATTATGCAATGCAGGAGGCACCCTTATCTGTAAATTATATGGGATGAGTGTGATATAGGCTTTTCCAGATCATGTTTTGGACCTAATCCTCCTCTTCTTACTCACATGAGCAGTTCTGCTGATTTTGGCCCCTTTGTAATGGTATCACCTTAAGTTAGAGAAATGGCATTTTTAAAGCATGTGCATGTTTCTAAGGTCAGTGTGAGGGGCTGAAATCTCATTATTCCTTGCTCCAATACAGTATTTGTAGCAATTCATCACCAAGCATTTGTCAGCTCATCTGCTTCTTGGGTAAATCTGTAGGAACATATTGTTTATGTACTTGAGATAACTGTGAGATTCCTTGGTTGTTTTCCATTTAAACAGCATGCTGAGGGTACCTGCATATGCTCAAGTGTTATGGATACTTTGCTCTCGTTAGCCCTCCCACTAGAGGATTTGGGACTCCTTATCTCCTGTGTGCTATCAAGCTGTGCTCCCTTTGCCCCAACATTCAAGGGGTGTGTGGCTGGTGCAGGGAAAGGGTCAGGATAGGAGTTGGAGACTGAGCTTTTGTACCCACAACTGTGCATGCTGGCCCTATTGCCACTTTGCAGCTGATCAGGGTGAGGATTCCTTTCCCACTAGCCCAAACAGAGCTCCAGGTTAGCCCAGCCATCTACACTATGTCCTGTATTGAACCAAGTTCTGTTCACTTCCCTTGGTGCTACTCCCACTGAAATCACTACAGGCACTGGCCCAGGCAGGGGGCTGAGTCCCACCAATCAAACAGGACAGAGAGTATCAGTTTGGCCCATTGTTTACATATATCAAAAATAAATCATATGCATTAAGAGTGGCCCTTATGACCACTCACCTAAAAGCTGCATAGCAGATTCCAGGGAATTTTCTCATTGCTTTTTTGAACCTGGTGAAAGAGGGATCTAGGGCACAGGCAATAAAAAATGAATCCGATTCATTGTGAGTAAACATTGTGAAAATAGGGGACTAAATGCCTAGTTGAAGAGTTTAATATTTCAAACACCATGATGAAAAATAGCTGCAACATTGCCTCCTGTGGAGGAGTGGTGGAAATAAATCAGGGGAGTAATTTACTTCAAAGGTCTCTGTGTTTACCTCTCCCTGTCTCCTAACCAATCTTATTGACTGAAACCAGGAACGTAGTCAAGGAAAAAATATCTGCAAAGTGCTCAAAATAGTCAAGCGAATGTAGAATCTGATGCCTTTAGAATTGGCTTGGTCCTGACAGCCTTGCATTACGTGACAGTTTCAGGTGCTGATTTTCATTTGTGTTTGCATTGCCTGTCACAGTAGGGTCCAAACTCTGCCTGACTGAGGGCCCCCTTGGCAGCTTTCCATGAGCCTTTTGGGAACCACAGACAATTGACATGACGGGAGCAGGCCCCCTTCCAATTTAATACACAGGCCCGGCTTTCCAAGAGCACGGAGCCCAGCATGGCTTGAGCTGGAGCACATTGTGCTGGACTCTAGAGTCGCTATTAGTGATGGGGGCAGCAACACTGTACAAAGCTGTGGGCTGCAGTTGATCCTAGAGAGGCACTTTGGCCACCCTAGTCCTGTTATCTTTCTTCTCCTTTTTATTCCCCACAGCCCCTCTCTTTAATCTCTAAAAGCAAACTGAACTGAGTGATAACAAACTGTTATAGTTTTCCATAGTCAAAGAGCAACAGACCCTTTTAGTCGGAATAGCCTTATTTTCAGACTAAGAAAACAGCCCACTAAGAAAGAAAGATCAAAAGTAAAGTCTTAGAGAGTGTGCACACATACACCCAGTGTTTGTGTGCTAGAGTTGCCTAGTAAAGTATTCCCCTCCTCAAGAAAATTTGGGGAAAATAATGTACATTTTTGTTGTAAATTTTCTATGCAATTTTTGCATGTTTAATATTTTCTTTAAAACCCCAGTATTTTTGGTGAACATTTATTTTTTCCCAAACTTTTTTTTTGAGAACTCCCCTTTTTGACATAAATAAAAAAATCTGGTCAACTCTAATATGCATCTTTTCTGAGAGCCTGCCCTGACCACACAAAAGAGTTGCCCCATCACTCCAGGCAGCAGAATCTTTAAAGATTTAAAAGTGCAGTTCACAGAAACTGAAGCCTTAACAATGAGATAGTCAAATACACCTCCAAATAAAACAAAATAACTGAAGGATTCTCTAGAGCAATGCTGCTATGCATGGTCCCTGCTGAGGTACACAAGTTAATACAATCATTTCCACCTCTCACAAGGCAGAGTTAAACTCAGTGTATCTTGGCTTTAATTCTCAGGTCAATCACTAATTCGGATAACTGATCCAACATCTAGCAGTTTTGTTTGTTAACCTTCCCACACCCCGAAATGCACCAAATCTCTCCACCAACTCTGAATAGCACTTCATTGACAGCCCATGTCATTTAAAAGATAGTGTTTTTACCTACATTAAGAAACACACAATTGATGTGAACACTTTTAAGTGCTTTAACACCCCAAAAAGCTGATGCAAAATGTATCATCATGTGACAATGTATCGAGTAATGTTTTGAAACAGAACTCAATATGACATCTGTGACATCTGCTCTGGCAGGAAGAATTGCTTTTATATAGCTCCGGGTGAAGATGGGGGGGGGTGTGAAACCATATACTTTTTTTCCACCAAATGCATCTGATGAAGTGAGCTGTAGCTCACGAAAGCTTATGCTCTAATAAATTTGTTAGTCTCTAAGGTGCCACAAGTACTCCTTTTCTTTTTGCGAATACAGACTAACACGGCTGCTACTCTGAAACCTGTCATATACTTTAACTATGAGTGCCTTTCACATTCCCTAAAACTAAGTTAAGCTTTCAGATACATTGCTCAGATTCCAGGTCAAGTTTACGCAATTTTCCTATGATCTGAAAATTGCTTTTTGATTAGAAACCTGTTTTGTTTAAAACATAAATAAAACTCAGTTCTAGCTTTATTCTGCTGACTAGGACCTTTTCTAGCATGTAGAGGAAATGACAGAGCTAAGTCTCAGGAGGTTTTGCAGTAATTAATGCAAACCATTTAAATCTGATTCCAAAAGCTAAACAAGAGATGGTAAATTACTTTTTCGCTGTTTTACACCTTTTCAATTCCTCAACCAGGGTCAGAGCTGACACCCGGAAGATGAAATGGCACACTGCACAAAACCACTCTTAGCACTTGCCTTTCTGGCTATACTACTTGTGACTAGGACGGCACACGAGTCTCATTGCTATATTTACACTATGGCGAATGAAAGCATAATCAAGAGATGTTGAGCATTTGGTGTGGCGAAAGCAGAAAGACATTATTAAAATACAGAGTATGTAGTGTAACTGGCACCCAGAGCAAGACAGAGTCCAGCTTTATTATTATGAAGATAAAATTCACTGGACAAATAAGGAGGAAGAAATCTGAAAAGAATCTGATTGTAATAAAGTCTTTCAAGAGCGTGGGTCACAACACCAACTCTAGTTATATTCCGCTCTTAACACGGGTCAAGTTCTGGTAGAGCTGCACATAGCGGCTTGCCAGAAAATCAGTGCCCAGCAAGGGAAACGTGGGTGATAGACTGTTTGAGTAATCTTGTCTCCCAGTACAAATCGGTGGAGAAGCTGCTCTGCTGACCCTTTGTAAGAGGTCTTGTGGAGGCCCTTACTGGGGCAGAGCTGACATGTCAAGTAAGTTTCTGTGCATCCAGCCTCTAACCCAGCAATGACTCTTACCCACAATGCTTATTCATAGTTCTGGTTAAAAATTGGCAGGGGAGAGGAGGGAAGCTGGATATTGGGCTGCTGCAAGCCACAATAGCATGTATGCTTAATGCTGCTTTTGTTGTATGGGGGCCCAATTTAGGCGCAAGTCAACATTCAGCAAGAATTGGTTCCAACAATTCTATAGTCACTGTCCTTCCACTCAACCAGAGCTAATTAATTGTTGTGGGGGGGGATCCCCAGCTCATGGAAGCAGGGTTCTTTTCCACATCTCCACTGTGGGGAAAGAGCCTCCCTTAGCCAAGCAGAGGATCCGTCACCTGGTTGTTCATTCAGAATCGGGGCAGTGGGCTATCTACAGTCCCACCAACCCTTTTCATTCTTCCAGGCAGAAAGCAGTTTTCATCTCTGTGGTACCTTTAAAATATTCCTAGGGAAGACTCTCCCACTTACTCACTTGGGCCAGGTCATGCTAGCACATCAGTGGGGGGTACAGTAAGAATACTCAGTATGTCTCCTATGGTGTTTTCTTGCATTCAGTTCCAAGTGGCGGCAATCAGACAGGACAGAGCCCATAGCTCTAACCCTGGGAAGGAAGGTGGTGTTGGGAGGTTACATCACCAAAAGGGATTACACATTGTTAAGCGCTCTTGTGCAGGGAATAGTGTGGAGGGGATTGGGACTATTTAAAGGACCACAGCCCAGCTGGAGCTCTCATTCACCAGATTGTCTTAAGGTATGTCTACATTGCAATGTAAGCCCAGCGTTCAGACTCAGGCTCAAGCTTCACTCCTCTTCCATCTACACACAAATCAAGCTATCCCAGGGTGCAGACCCACGGTCACAGAACCCCACAGGGGTAGAGGGTCCAAGCCTGAGTCAAGCCACAAACCAGGCTTTGAGCCCTGTTACTTTCCAATATAGGCAGAACCCCACGGTACTCCTGCTCTGGGAGTCCACCAAAAGTATTCCACAGGCCAACTTTCTTTGATCAGTCAAGATTTCCCACACTGCTTTGCGAACAAAGGGCTAGAGCGGCCACATTTTGGGAGGGCACTAGGCAGTCTGGGATATGGGTGGTTGGAAACAGGCCTGAATAATGCAATGTAGACGCTGGAGCCCTAGGTTGGGACCCAGGATTCAACAATTCATAACCTGGGGTTCCAAATGAGTGTAGATGCTCAAGCCAAGGGTCTGCCAACTCAAGTTCTACTAACCCTGGGCTGACACTGCAGCATAGCCCTACCCTTGCTGTCAAGAGTTTAGATATGGAACACAAACTCAGCCAGTAGACGGCCATGTCAACTTTCATGGCAGTTTCAGGTCATTGCTTTGATTTCCGCTTTGTCCTAAAATTTAGGCACAGTTTCTTCTGATCAGCCAGCCTATAGCTTTGAATTTAATTAAAGTCTTATATGAGGAACCACATGTCCAAGTTAAGTTTTATTGACCCTGTTGTAACGTAGTTCCTTTGTAAGTGTTAATTTTATACCCTTCTACCTTCTTCAACTTGGTTGGTTTTGTATTAGAATGTCTGTGCTGGGGAATAATCCTGACCAAAGTTCTGGAGGGATAAAGATAGAAGCCAGCAGGGTTACAGGAAATGCTTGATTGTCCAAGCACAAGGTCAGGCTTTTCTTAAGCATCAGGCATTGCTATGGTATTCTCACAAAGTTCCCCAGCAGGTTTTTAGCTCATTACTTTGGGTGACCCTCTGGTCCCAGTTTACCAGTGTATACCTGAAGTGAGTCTCGGTCATCCATGGTCCAGCAGGGCAAAACAGAAGCATGATGTGCAACTATACTTGCAGCAGAGCAAAAAGAGGGGAGAACAGAGACCTAGATGGTTAGGTGAGTGAATCACTGACCTACTTGAGTTGAAGGCTGGTTTGCGGTCCCATGTAAAATGGATTAGTCGGGGGAGGATTTGTCTCAGTGAGCTGAGCCAGACCCATCTTGACACATGGCTTGGGACTGAACAGGGTAGGGAGCATTTCTGAGAATGCTAGCAGTGAGGCCAATAATAACGCCATTTGAGAGGCCTTACAGCCGCTGGATGGGAGAAAAGAACACTGACAATTGCCCTTCATTTAACATTCAAGTAGACAACATGACAAATGTGGAGGAAGCATACATTATATATATATTTCAAAAGTCACTAAGGAGTCAGTTACATTGATTTAGACAACAAATACATTGTTTCAATCTTTATTCAAATGCTTTTAAACACTTATTATTCTTAAAAAAGAAATACACAGTATGTGACAAATACTTGTAATGCTTTTGCTCGTTTCAAGTATATGACTCATTCTTTGGTCCCATTAAAAACCACTCTAAAGGGCTTCTTACAACCCACTTTGAGGCTCAATGAGATATTACCAATCAATAGAGAACTTTATGGGGGAGAGGAGGGGGTGAATACGGTACTCAAAAGTTGCTGCATCAACAGCCCTCAGGGATGAAATCCTCTGGTATCATAGAACAGGTGCAACATGGCCAGCAGTAGCACTCACTTACCCATACTGCCCACATGATGTATCCCAAAAGACCAAGCTAGTGGTAAGAGCAATTCACTCTCCCTGGTCTCTGCACAGAGACTGCCAACACCTTTACTAACTGGCATCAAGTGAGGCTGTGATTTTTGTGATATGGCCACTTGTTACTAAGAAGTGGAACAAAAGCACCAAGCATAACCAGTATGCTTGTATTGTGCTAAGGGATTGCAGAAATATGTCCTAAAATAGTGCAAACAAACACCCTGTTCTATCTAAACATCCAAAGAAACCTTGAAAATAACACCTTCAGGCAATAGTAATAAAATAATTATTTCCCACTTCTATAGTGATTTCCACCTCAGGACCTCAAAGAGCGTTACAAACATTAATTCTTAAAACACCCCTTGTGGGATGCGGAAAGATCATTATCACTGTTTTATCTCAGACAGACAAGCTGCGGTACAGGGAGATTTTGTGAGTTGTCTCCATTACAGTTTGTTGGCCAAAGGCAGCTTTTGCCAACAGAACAGTGGAGGTGTTCACACTGCAAAGCTACTTTTGGCAGCAAAACTGCTGTTTTGCCAACAAAATAAAACCACCTCGGCGAGAGGCATAAAGCTTTTGGTGGCAAAGTTAAAGCAACATAGCATCAGTGTAGATGCTGCTGTTCATTATGTCGCCATAATTGGCCTCCCCCAGTATCCCACAATTCGCGACGTGACCGCTCTGCTCAGTATTTTGAACTCGGCTACCCTGCATCTAGCTCAGGGGCAAGCAAACTTTTTGGCCTGAGGGACGCATTGGGTTTCGGAAATTGTATGGAGGGCCGGTTAGGGGAGGGGTCTGGCCCCCACCTCCGATCCACCCCCTCCCAGGACTCCTGCCCCATCCAACCCCCCCGTTCCCTGTCCCCTGACTGCCCCCAGATCCCCTGCCCCTGACTGCCCCCTGCCACCCCATCCAACCCCCCCTCCTTCCTGACTGCCCCCCCGGGACCCATGCCCCATCCAACCACCCCTTCTCCCTGTCCCCTGACTGCCCCCGGAACCCCTGCCCCCTGCCACCCTATCCAACTCCCCCTCCTTCCTGACTGCCCCTTATTCAATCCCCTGTTCCCACCCTGACTCCTATCCACACCCCCGCCCTCTGGCCACCACCCCGAACTCCCCTACCCTCTATCAAACCCCCCCTGTTCCCTTACTGCACAGCACAGAGCACTGGGTCAGGCCAGGCTCTGCAGCTGCGCTGCCCCAGGAGCTCACCCCACCACCCAGAGCGTTGCACCAACAGCAAATTGAGGCTGCGGGAGAGGGGAGACAGTGGGGGAAGGGGCTTGGGGCTGGCCTCCCCAGCCAGGAGCTCAGGGGCTGGGCAGGAGGGTCCTGCGGGCTGGATGTGGCCTGCAGGCCGTAGTTTGCCCACCTCTGATCTAGCTACACAGGCATGGGCCCCTCCCTTTTCAAAGCTCCGGGAATTTCTGCCATTCCTCAGCACGGAGAGGTCACAGAGCTGCAGAGGATGCTACTCCCAGTAGCTGAGGAGGTTGTGGGAGAACTTGGAGGGCATCACAGACCCATTAATGTAGAATCGGCAGGCAGGCAGAGCGGGCTGCTAGGTGGAGTGGGGGAGGGGGGATGGCAATATTGTGCAGAGCCGGGAGCTGATGGGGGGTGTCCCCTTCCCCCAGGATTGGTTGCTCAGGCTGCTGTCTGAACTTAAAGAGACAGCATGCTGACACACACTTCCCCAACACACACACACACACACACACACACACACACAGTTTCTGTCTCTACACACACACACACACACACACACACAGTTTCTGTCTCTACACACACACACACACACACACACACCATCACCCACTCTCCTCTCCCCCGCCCCTAAACTTCAGTTGGAAAGCAGCTGGCAATCTAGTAGGATGCCCGGGGAATGATGGGATTGAGAAACCTGCATCATGTGATGCAGTACCTACCCCATGAGGCATTGCAAACCCTTCCCAGAAAACCCTGCAGCGAGTTGCAAAGTGGGATAGTCACCCACCGTGCACTGCTCTCTGTGACAATGCAAGATCTGCTAGTCTGGATGCGCTCTGCTGACACAAGGAGAGTAGCATGGACACGCAACAGCGGTTTAATTAAAGCGCTTTAATTAAAACGGCATAACTTTTGTCAACAAAACTCTGTAGTATAGCTAAGGCCTTAGTGATTTGCCTACAGGTCCCACAACAAGTCTGTGGCAGAGGTGGGACTTGATCTCAGTTCTCCCATTTCCCACAGATAACCCAAATAAAATGTCCTCTTCCTTTTTGAGCATGGGCCAGAGGGCATTAAATGTCAGGCTGAGTGATGTGTTACCAAGAGAACATAATGTTTTGTACAGCTTTGACATATGCAATGAGTAAAACATTTTGTATTCATAACATTATTTATCCTCTAATCTTAACTACAGTGTTCAAAAACCAACATGCCCTGCACCTTTCAGAGCAATGCAAGGGTGGCGTCCTATTTGTCAAAGCTCACAAAGGCACTGCTGATAGTGCAAGCTTTGTTTAGGAGGCAGAGCACACTTTCCTTTTATGCTGCAAATTTCTGGACAATGTCAATATCAGTTTAAGAGGCCTTGAGCTCTATAGGCCCTGTCAAGTGCTGACATCTTCTAGGAATCAGCAGATTTTATTGCTCTATTCAATTCACTTGACCTGCCTCCAAATATGTTCCCAGCATCTGACGAGCCATTCCCCATACAAAGATATGGTGAATTCTGGATCAATAACATAGGATAAAAACAAGCTCACTAAAGCAGGTCTGAAGTCTAAACAGATGCTCCTATCTGGACAGTTCAATATGATGTTCTGAATTGTACACTGCAGGATTTCATTTGCTACAAAATAGCTTTGCACCGATAGCACCTTCAATAATTTTGTTGTGCACTCTTTCCTAGACAGAGCAATACTTCATTTAATAAACAGCAAATTAAAACAGAAAACAAACAAATATAGTGAAAACGTGTAGATTTGCTTCATAGTTTTAAAGAAAATATTGATTTTTTTTTGTTAGTACTTCTGTGGTAGCTCATAAGGTCACCTTCATGACAATTCCAACAGGGAGTTATCTTGTACCGCTCGTTCTGACATACAGACCGATGATTTATTATTGCTTAGTTCTTGATACTGTTCACTGCACAATCCAATCTAAAAGAGAGACATATTTCTCAATTCAGGGACTTCTTTTATTTTATGAAAAAGCAGCTTGGTGCTTTGTGGTAAAAACTAGAGCTGGTGTTTGATCCTGTTTTTTTAAGTATTTTTTCCAATGTGTGTTCCATCTCTGCTTGTTGGGGCTGGCTTTTTTCCTCTCTGTTTTGTTGTGGTTACACCCAAAAGGAAAGATTAGCAAGGCTGCAGCTTCTAGCATCATAAAATCATAGGACTGGAAGGGAACTCAAGAGGTCATGTAGTCCAGTCCCCTGCACTCACGGCAGGACTGAGTATTATCTAGACCATCCGTGACAGGTGTTTGTCTAACCTGCTCTGAAAAATCTCCAGTGATTGAGATTCCACAACCTCCCTGGGCAATTTATTCCAGTGCTTAACCACCCTGACAGTTAGCAAGTTTTTCCTAATGTCCAGCCTAAACCTCCCTTGCTGCAATTTAAGCCCATTGCTTCCTGTCCTATCCTCAGAGGTTAAGAACAATTTTTCTCCCTCCTCCTTGTAACAACTTTTTACATACTTGAAAACTGTTATTATGTCCCCTCTCAGTCTTCTCTTTTCCAGACTAAACAAACACAATTTTTTCAATCTTACCTCACAGGTGATGTTTTCTAGACCTTTAATCATTTTTATTGCTCTTCTCTGGACTCTCTCCAATTTGTTCACATCCTTCCTGAAATGTGGTGCCCAGAACTGGACACAATACTCCAGTTGAGGCCTAATCAGTGCAGAGTAGAGCAGAAGAATTACTTCCCATGTCTTGCTTAGAACATTCCTGCTAATACATCCCAGAAGGATGTTCGCTTTTTTTGCAACAGTGTTACACTGTTGACACATATTTAGCTTTGGTCCACTATGACCCCCAGATCCCTTTCTGCAATACTCCTTTCTAGGCAGTGATTTCCCATTTTGTATGTGTGCAACTGATTGTTCCTTCCAGGGGAGTACTTTGCATTTGTCCTTATTGAATTTCATCCTATTTCCTTCATACCACTTCTCCAGTTTGTCCAGATCATTTTGAATTTTAATCCTATCCTCAAAAGCACTTGCAACCCCTCCCAGCTTGGTATCGTCCACAAACTTTATAAGTGTACTCTCTAGGCCATTATCGAAATCATTGATGAAGATATTGAACAGTACCGGACCCAAAACTGATCCCAGCGGGACCCCACTCGTTATGCCCTTCCAGCATGACTGTGAACCACTAATGATTACTCTCTGGGAACTGTTTTCCAACTAGTTATGCACCCACCTTATAGTAGCTCCATCTAGGTTGTATTTCATGCAGATTATCTCTTTTCATTTAGCAGGGGAATATATTTAAACTAAGGAGGGTTATTTTGACATAAGGTTGCCACCTCTGTCTGTGTTTTCCGAGGACTATCCCTTTTTTGTGATAGCTGTCCTGGGAAATCTGTGAGGGTGCTCAGCACACACTGCCAGCTGTTTAGTTTAATGGGCTCAGGATCATGCTGATGTCCCAGTTTTTAACCCTATTTGGAAGTTAGAAACACAGTTATTAAATACCACAGCAAGTGCAGATTCATTGGGGTTGTAAGTAAAAAGAACAAAAAACAAAAACACGATCTAATGTGGTATACTGGTTTCTCTTTGTCCTTGTATTTGTGAATTTAAGACAACTCCTGTCCTCATATGTCATCCTTATGTCTAAGGCCTTATGACAGTGCTTCTTAAACTTTGGTCACTAACAAAGCAGTTTTTAGTCTTCCAACAGACTGTTTATGCCATGTGGTATCATTAACCCACATGTACCAGGATGTCCAGTAAACAGCTGCATTCCTGAAATTCTGACAGTTATTAACTGGTACGTTAAGTAGCTAATAGTGCTCTTACAGTAGCTGCTGCATCATGCAGGTGCTAAAGAACAAATATTTTTAAACTGCTCCTTTGTCCCATATCTTTAAGGGCCACCATCCTGCAGAGTCTTATACATGTGAATAAACTGACTTACCTGTGCAACCCCCGTAGTTCAACAAGAGCACATGCGTGTTTAAAGCTACTTGCTCACAAGTTTGCAGGATATGGCCCTTAATAAGTAAAATCAATATCAGACAATTGGCTAAAAGCTTTTAGAGAGTGACTAGAAAGTCATGCAAATCTCTGAAAGCACTATCCAATCTGTATTGCCTTTTACTGAGAGATGTTCACAACACTGATTTTTTTTAAGAGGGAACAAAGATTAATATTCACACCTGCTATTCTATGACATCATTACTTTTCCACTAATTGATCAGTGTAAAAAAAAATCAAGGCACTATGAATATTCTCCTACTAATTGGCAGTTTGTAAGGGAGATTAACTGAAGGTATGTAAATTATTAAAGCCATAAACTACTTCTGGAGCCTCCCCCACTCTCTAGGGTCAGGTTGAGCGATCGGCTGGCTGTCCCCAGTGGAGCTGTGTTATAAGCAAGGTTAAGTAAGCAATCCTCATCTCTACATCTGCATCTATTAAGACACCTTAGTTGGATCTCTGGCGCCAGGAAGTCAGGCGCCACCCCCTACATTCAGCACCAGAGAGGCACAGCAGGTTGCAAATGTTACATTTGATAACACAGCAGGAGGTGCCATTTACAGTCCCATAGGAGAACAATTTCACTCCCTTCCCTTTCATGCTCATATAAACAAACTGAGGCTGATGTAATTTCAAAAGCTGCTTTGTTTTATTTTATTAAAATATATTTAAAACGTACCTTTCCTTTTACATTTAAAATCTGCTCACCTTTCATATGGAAAAATTAAAGGCCAGAGATTTCATTTCTTTCTTTCTTTGTCCGTTCACGTCATTGTTAAATTGCAAGGAGGATTTGAATTTTATGAAACCATTAGAGCCCTGATGAATAAAGGAAAAAACATTGACTAGTGAAAAGCCAGGGTGATAACTTTATTTTTCATTTTAGAAGGAAAGATCAAGGTGTGTGAATGTTATAACCGTAAGCCAGCCAGCACTTGTATGGTATTACTTTTTTAATTTGAAAGATAAATGCAGAATCTTCCTCACTCCCACTTCCCCACAAAACCCAAGTAAACACATTATGTGCATTTGCAAATTATTTCTCTGTATTTCCTTTGCATTATTTTGACATGCTACAATGAAATCTGTTTCTCTTCATATTACAGCAAATTACCCGGTGCCAGATTCTGTTCTCAGTTACACTTCTATAAATCTGGAATAAATCAGCTGGCTGCAGTGGATTTACTCTGCATTTTCAGTGGCATAAGTGAGATCAAGATTTGGTCCTGGATTTACTTTTTTAAAAAAAAGAATAAAATTGCAACCCAGCTAAAGCATCTCAGCTGTACAAGATGTACTTCTGCTATTTTCCATATATCTAATGTATCAATTTAATTCAGTCTTTAAAACATAGTACATTAAGGGGGGGAATCATCAGTTTTTTCAAAAAATTAGTCACAATTGTTTAATTGCTCTGGAATAATTCTTGCAAATAGATACAGAATACTGAAAAAAAACCCAGCAAAGCTGGTGAAATTCATCTCCTCGGTATAAATCCCATATGTGCAAGCTCTGTGAGGCTGGAGCAATGGCCAAGAACTGAAGAATTTATACCCAAACCTTTGTACAAGCATAAATGGGAGAAATAAGGTACTATGACAGAGCTGTTTTAGAGAAGCAGCTGTGTTAGTCTGTATTCGCAAAAAGAAAAGGAGTACTTGTGGCACCTTAGAGACTAACAAATTTATTTGAACATAAGCTTTCGTGAGCTACAGCTCACTTCATCGGATGCATTAATAATTGTTAGTCTCTAAGGTGCCACAAGTACTCCTTTTCTTTTTGTAAAAACGAAGACTTCAGCAATGGAGAAAGGAAAAGGTGAGAATCAACCGCAAATTAACAAAATCACAAAGGTTTTAAGACCTGATTTGAAGAGCAGAAGCAACTGTCTCTGTCAGAGAGAGCAATTAGATTCATTATTTTAAGACTGAAAAGGACCACAGTGATCAAGTCTAAATTCCTGCCTAACGCAGGCCAGAGACTCACTCAGTCATTCCTGCATTGGATCCAATCATTTGTGGGTAGCGATTCTTACCTCCTTCTTAAAGCACTCGGATGTAAAATGCTAGGTATTATTGTTGTGGTTGGGGTAAAGCATCACTCGTAAAAAGCTATCCAGTTTTGCTTTAAACAGCAAACGCAATGGAAAAATCGACCACATCTGTAGGTAAGTTGTTCCAATGGTTAGTTACCCCCCGTCCTCCACCCAGCATAAGTGAACCAACAGCCAAGGCAGTGATGACTGACAGAAGGCAAATAGAACTGGCCAAAACTGCAAACTGGAGTGAACAGGTAGGAAGAATGTGTGTATATAGCAAGTCTATATTACAGATGAACCTAGTCTATCCGCGTAAGTACCTCAAAAATAATGGTTTTCCCACTGACTGTATATGAGGTCTGTGGCGCTGAGACTCTACCATGATCTAATAGAGCACGCCCACTAGCATCACGTTAGATCCATCAGAGAAACTGTTACAATTGTATCACACCACATAGGCACACTCTGACCATAACTCCCTTAGAACCAAAAAATGTGACCAAATTTGTTTTCAGCATGAAACATTGTAAGGGGGCAAAAAAGCAGACTCAGGAGTTATTGTTTGCAAAGGCCACAACACAGACATTTAAATCAATAAGTAGGGTACATTTTTCAAAATGCCTGGAGCCTATATCCCATTGATTTTCAATGGAATGTAGGCACTTTTGAAATTCTTACTCGGTCACTAGTCCATACCTGTAACCAAATGGCTGTACCTTCTTAATTCTTTTTATTCAACTTGCATATGTGAATTTGCTGCTAGCATATGAGAAGGACCAATAGCACTAGATAGAGTCACGCATAGCATGGGTAGGTACTGTGGGAGCTCTCCCACATGGTGTCAGTCCTGACTGGCAACACTGCTCTTCAAGAGAGATTGAGCTGGGACAGCCATTTAAACACACACGGATTCGGAGCTGCAGCTTCACTTGTGACCCAATACGAGATTTGAATTCATGTATCCACACTTCAGAAACTGATTCATCTTAGCACTTATTCTTGCCCCCTGCCTGCAGCAAGGATACAAGACCAACCCCTCTATTAGCCAAAAGAGAAGACTACTATTTGACTATCTTTGACACATCACAAAAACATGGAACATTCATTAAAGATTTATGGCAGCAGCAAACATTCTGTTTTACTTTCAATTTTGTCATATAATTCCATTAAAACAGTGACTTAGATGTATCTATTAAAGCGATTTGTCACTGATAGTTCCTTCCTGTGCACTTACAGATACTGAAATACACAAGCCGAAAAAATGAAGTGAGTCTCCACTGAGTCTGTCTCCTCTGGCAGAAGGACAAAGGTGGATCCCCCCCACAGGAATCAAAGCTAATGCATAGCTACTACTCATTGTCTTGCTAAATACAAGTATGGACTTTTAGGTAAAAAAAATAAAAAGAACGTCCACATAATGCTTTAGCATCATTTTGTTACCCACAGATGTTTGTTTGACCAAATGACAGGGTACAAAAAACAAATCACAAAAGCACATAGCCTTACTAATATCAATATTGTATTAGAACAGAACTTATCCCAACATCTTGGTTGACATTACAGCTAGGCAAATAATAAATTAACCAAAAAACACAGTTTTGGGATGGGGAATCAACATTATTTATAAATTTGAGTCAAATTCAGGAAACCTGCATTCAGTTCCCTGTTCTGCTACATACTTCCTGTGTGACCTTGTACAAGTCACTTAGTCTCTGTGCACTTCAAATTCCCCGCTGTAAAACCGAGACCGTAGCACTTCCCTACTTCCCAGGAGTGTTGTGAGGATGAAAACATTAAAGACTGTGGTATGCTCAGATACTATGGTATAGGGGGACAAATAAGTAAGTAAGGGAGATGGGACAGCAGCTGGAGAAGAAGGCAAGGTCAATGGTAGATTTCTTGATGACGGAGGAGACTGGCGCACACCAGTATAGTAAGTGAAGGGAACTAGAGAAGAGTGATTTGATTAAGGAGGACTGGATGGGAAGGAGTGACAGAACAAAGCACTTTGTGTAGCAGGAGGGGCTGGAGTCAGCAGGACAAGTGGAAAGATTAGAAATAGAAAGTTAATAGTAAAACTTAGCCTCTGTAATAGGCGAGAAAATATGTGCATTCTAATTTTCATTAATTCAATACATCACCTGTTATTTTGTATTCTTTTAGCCCTGTCTTCATCTCCATCATGATCTTCAAGAGCTCTATCATCATAACTGTGGTCCTCCTCCTGTGTCAGAATTTCAGATGTCCGGCTTCTCTTTTCATTCCAGGATGTCTATTCATATTGCACCTTCTTCATCCAGCTCTGAAAGGTGTTTCAAAGCAACACCCTAAGGCAGGGAAGAGAAATCTGAGTTGGCTCTCAAAAGGCTACAGGGAGTGGTCATAACCAATAGCCGGTGTTCCATTTACAATATCATTCATTTGCGATTCAGGGGTCTTGCCTCATGAATGGCTTGGTCAGTGGAGCAAAGTGCCTATTGGACGATGCATTACCATGAAAAGGTTTTTCTTTCACAGAGTTTAAAAAGGGCAATCTTGCAGCAGGACTAGCCGAATGCAGACCATTTTCACAAAACTGTACAGAAAGCTAAAAGGTAAACTGTTGAATGGTTAGACCCACATTCACTTCCTATTGCCTTAAAATATGATAGGGTCTTCCCTTTTTTTTTTTTTTAAAGTGGTCCTTGTTTTCACTGGAAGAAATACACTAAACTTTTTTCAGGGAAAAGATGAGGCTGATGAAAGAAAAATCTTTTTCATATCCAGGGATGTCACGTTACATCATGCATTCGATTGCGCTATGCAACTATATTCCATTTTAGGCAACATGAAACATCAGGCATCTGCTAAGCTTGACTGTTTTTAACCTAACATTTCACTTATGATTTTGTCTGAAAATGGGGTGTCAGTAATAAATTTTGTTTGCATGAGCAATGAGAATGTTTTCCCTTGGTGAGTTATTTAAAAAAAATGGCTAAGATTTTCTAAGGGATTGAAACTGAAATTAATGGAAGATGTGTTTAAATCCTCTAACAATTGCTTCAACGTCAGCCACTTAGTATCCAAATAGCTATGTTTGTAAGACTGAAAGGTAGATTTGTAAAACTTACACCAATTCCATATTGCCTATATCTCAGGCTTTGTCTACATTGTGGTGTAGTGTGGACTACAGGACTGAATGGCACAGGGCACCAAAGAGTTGCACACTAACTGCCCCATGTGGACACTGCTGGCGCAAACTAAAAAGGTACACAGTTTGCATTAACATAGTCCTCTTTCAAACAGGACTACACTAACATGAACTGGGTACCGTTTAGTTCACGCTAGCAGTATCCACACGGGCCATTTAGAGCATAATTCTTTGGTGCCATGTGTAGTTCACACTCCTTGTAGTCTGCACTGCAGTGCAGTGTAGACAAACCCTCAGTTTTGCTGAGAGAATGACACCTGTCCCTTTTGTCTCCTGATTAACAACAGACTATTGCACAATTTGCTCCTTTTTGGTATGCTGACAGACTTTTTTTTCAGCACTGTACATCGTAATGAGCCAGGGCCTGGTCTGCTCTAAAAAGCTGTTTCTTTTAACTATCCAGCCAGGGTTTTTGTGCACACGTATGTGATTTTTAAAGTAAATTGTGTGTACACTGCATTTTCCATGTATGAATACTTCATTTCTGAGGAGCTATATCTTCTCAGTGGAGGCATTCAGCATCCTCCTAAGGCAGAAGGCCACTGGTTGTCGCATTGTTATGTTTCAATCTTAGCTGACAGCATATTTTTCAAGTGTCCCTGGATTTGCCTTAAAATTTCCTCTCTCTCAACCTCTTAACCAAAAGCTGTTCCTAAACAAGCATGAAAATGTCAGATAAGAAATGATAGTTTAGCTTTCTTCCAAATGCCTTACTGGGGGGTTAAAAAAAAAGAGCCCCTGATATTTGCTCCTTGGTATTAATTACCAGTAATAAAGATACCATGTATCAATCTGGACTCCTTTTTTCTTTGTTAATTTTCATGCTGATTGTGATTATTTGCTTAAATGCCTAGAACCATATCAGCTAAAGGCATATTTAAGGAGCTGAAGTACATTAATTACATAAATCTATGATACAAAGGAGAAACCAGATTTAAACAAAATCTGAACTGAATAATATGCATCATTGTGCCATAAAGGTTGCTGGACTTGTGCTCCGGCTATGTACCCAGAGGTGTGAATCGAAAGACAGAGGTCTCCTACCACTGGCCCTGAGGGAACTGACTTCAAGGGTCTCCTAACTGATCTTAACTGCTATGGCAGGGTACAGGTCGAGAGGAGCTAATGATCTAGGATCTGGTTAGGGGCTACATACGTAGTCATACCTTGAATGACTACCAGATGTGAATAGGAGACTCCATGTCTGTCAGTCACCTCTCCATACCTACTGGGGCATAGAATAGGGAAGGAACTGCCTGCTCAGACATCATTCCCACAGCATGTCCACTATCATATGTGGCAAGTGGGAGATGGAGACATGAATACCCCCCATGTGGGAAGGGTTGGACAGCTGCAAAAGTACTGTATGAGTGATATTGAAGGGAATCCTCCTTCTCAGAATCCATGTTTTCCTCCATGACCGCTGATCTTAGACAACCTTTGCAGCTCCTGAGGTTCCATGTAGGAGATGCATCATGGAATAGAACTTGGCCCATAAAGTACTTTGATGTCCAGCCTTCACCCAGGTTCATCCCATTATTTTTAATTATTCCTTCTTTAACCAAACTAAATATGTATTGTACATTTTGGATAACAGGTAGTTCCTGTATCAATGAAAGGAAGGATATGAAATGGAAGGATACTGCCAGCACTGAATTTCCAGATTACAATGCTTTCAAAAAAGTTATCTTTAGAAGGGTGAAGGATGCCTCTTCTGACTGTTGATATCTGGGGAAATTCTGAAAATTCCAAACATAAAGGATTTTTTAATACATGAAAATAAGTCATTTTACATTACCATATCAAAGTGGAAATCTAAAAGGAAAAAAAATCTACATTCATTTTGGTAGCGTTAGTAAAATGTGATCACATATTTCTGATGTAGCAATATGTCCTGTGCTACAAGGCTGAGGGTTCACTTATCACAGATACAGCTTATTCCATAAACGTGATTGTGCCCTAACGATACCACTGTCCTTTAGCAAAACCCCAGGGCCACACAAAGTATTCAGTACCATGGACAGCAGCTAATGTTTTGCAGACTGCCTAAGGCCTAAACAGGCCTTTCATATACAGGCCAGATGTTCACTCTTTCTTAGGCCAGCTTAAGGCTAAAACAAACCTTTTCAACCAGGGTTTATCAGAGTTTCTAAATTACATACTGGGAAGAAATTTAATTGGTTTAATTAAGAAAGTTTATTTCATGGTAATTCAGTTTTGTTATGCTGCAAGACTTAATGTGTCCTCTGGTAGAAGTGATTTGTTATAAATATTCACAGCATTCCTCTTCACACACACACACACACACACACACACACACACACACACACACGCACACAAAGTGTAAAGTTGCTAGTAAAAAAAATTATACCTTCAAAAGTCATGAGAGTGACTGATCAAATCCTCCCACAATACTGTCTGTGCTTATTTAAGCCAATATAATTAAGTGTTATCTCTTTGTATAGCTCGGCATTGTCCTCATTGATTCTCTGTATACTATACACGAAAGTCATCAAAGAGCATCAGACAGCAAGGTTAGAACTTGACTGACTTCCTTCCTTCCTTCCCATGAAATCAGAGTTATTACTTTTCTCCTTGCTCAGATGTGCTAGCAACTTTAAAAATAAACCAACCATTGTTTACCAAAATAGAAAATAGAAAAATTGTTTAAATCCTCCTTTCACCTGCTTTGAACTGGGGTATGTTGTCTAAGCTGCTTGTAGGTGGTACTGTATCAGACACACAGGTTAGAGAGACATTGTAAATATTATTAATTAATTTCACCCGTTAAAATTATGATTTAATCCTTCACATTTAACTAATAGCAAAACGTAACTGAAACTCCAAGTTCAAAGGCATCAGTCACATACATAACAAATGGTAGGCCAGGCAAGACAAGAGAAGAAGGAATGCTAATGTTCGTTCAGCTAAAGAATTGTTTCAAGATGCAGTCATTCTTCCTAATGATTTTTTTACCCTTCATCACTAAAATTTTCAAAACAAGGGAGCTCTGAAAAAACTTTGCACATTGACCATAGAGATAGATAGCCAATTGAAGCAGTAATCTGTATGGCTCAATAGTCAGGTCATTCTTTTGCCAGTAAATTCTGTGCTGGTGAAAGGTGCCAGCTAACAGCTCCAGAGACTGCTCAGGCCTCTACTCAGGCTAGGTACAGCCTGGGTAGCAGCAGCAGCATTCTCCCCATTCTGCCCTGCCAATGAGCTCCCACCATATCTCTCACCTCTGTGAGATGATGCTAGGCATTGCAGAGAGACATTTCAGAAAGAATAGTCACTAATTGTGATGGGTTGGATCTCATATACAATACATTACAGTAGCATCCAAGCACCCCAGTCAGCTCCATTGTGCTGAATGCTTTTCAAGCACAAGGAGAGACAATCCCTACAACCTAAAAAACTGAAGAACAGATGACACTTTGGGGGTTACCATGCTTTCCTGAATGCATAACTTCCTTGCTTTAGGGTTCTGGCTCAATCTTTTTTAAACCTGTGTTTTGGTTTAAGAAATAGGACAAACACTATGGATCGAAACAGCCCAGAATGGCCCACTGCCCAACCAGGTCTAAAATCCTCAACTACTTGTGAGGGGAGAGCAAGGCAAAATAGCCTAATGGGTAAACTAGGTGAGTAGTAGGCATGACTTTCCCCAAACTCTGCCACGGATTCTCTGTCACCTTGACCAAGTCAGTTGCTCTCTGTGTCTCAGTTTGGCCCTCTCTAAAATTAGAATAAGAATCCCAGCATCCCATGGGGGTTGTGGGGCTTCCTTAAGTTTTGTAAAGCATGAGCCTTCAGCTATTAGACACTGTAAAACTGGATGCAAAAAATATCAGTATTAAGGATTATGGCATAGATCTTTGAGTATGGCCAAGAAGTGCACAGCACAGCTCATAAGGCAGCCTTTGTGTTGCTCTCATTCTGATCCCATTCTGTGCTAGGCCACTCCCTGTGGTGTAATTTACAGCAGTCCACATGCTGCTCTAATTTATGCTAGCTGACAATGGGGGCCGATATGACGCTGGAGCATGCAGAAGGCACAGGGAGGCTCCTGACATCTTTTGTTTCCATTTACCTTCCCCGTACACCAGCTCCAAAGAGGCGGGGTGGTATAGGAGCTGTAATACCAATACTATGCCACCACTGAGTCCGCCCCTACACTGAAGTAATCCTCCATGGCCAGCTAAATTGGCTTGAGGGCCACTTTCTGGTCATGGTGTGATGCAAAGCAGAGGACCAGGGTCTGCATGTGCCGCTCAAAGATTCAGGAGACTTAAGAACAATTGGGTATTTTTAAATGAATTTTGACTCCATTATTTTTGCACTGGGACTGTGCAGAAGAGTTTACCACTCAAATCTCCTCCAGAGAAGCTGCAGTGCCTGAATTCATGCCAATTCATGCCTGTAGAATTCATGCCAAACAATATCCATTCCTGAGCTGGCAGGACATCTTTTTCTCAATTGGTTAAATTAGGAAGAATGATGATCCCCTCTCCTAATTACTAAAATCCATAAATAAGATGTCTTGATAAAGTATCTCTGCCAGCTCAGAGAAGAAAAAAAAGCACTTTGCTTAAAGAGACAGCATTAATGCAAGTGCTATTTTCTTTAAACTCCTCATGCATTTTAGATAGGTATTGTAGGGAGTATAAATATATTTCTCTAATATGGAGGTGTATATATTTCACAAGAGGTAACACTATCCAGCCAATCCTATTATGCCACTAGAAAAACAGCAGCAAAAGAGAGTCCAACCTTATCATCAAAAGCTGACACAGTAGCAGCAGCAACGTGGAGCTGGCAAAAGCAGCAGCTCTACCTTTTTCAGGTGGCATGCCCCATGGGGGGAGGGCTGAACAACTATGTAGGAGCCACTCTCTTCAGCTTCTTTTTCCAGAAGCAAAATGATTGCATGCATTGCAGCTATCATGCCTTGACCTTCTAGGGCTACATCCACACTAGATGGTTACCTGGCTAGTCACTCCCTGTTTGAATCGGAACTTCCCTTACTCCTCTTGGTTGAGTTCTCTGGGCATTAGCTCACCTCATCTGCCCCTGCACACAGGCTTACAGAGATGTAATGAATCACATACACAAGCAAACACTGTCATTGTCAATGGAGACTGAGCCTCAGGATCCAAAACACAAGCCTACACAACTTGAGCTAAGGGAGAGCTCCTCTAGCTGTGGTATTGCAACAAGCTGTACAGTTGCTAGGATCAGGCTCTGGGAGACTTTCTCCCTCACACCTTGCACTCATGTAGTATAGCAGTGTTCCACAATCAAGCATTTTCTCCCCAAAAACATAGCGACAACCTCTGCCCCTAAAGGCGTATGATCTGACATATAGATGTACTCCCCCTGGACCTCCCAGTCTATTCTTCAATTATCTCTTTTTTTTCCCCTTCATTTCTGAGCCTCCCAAAACTGATTTTTAGGAGGGATTTGAATAAGCAGAGTGCTGGGGGCCTCATAGACAAGGATTAGATGGGGCTAAGTTAAAGGAAGAGTGAAAATGGGGAGGCAGAAACAGGACTATAAAGGCAAGAGGGCAAAAGCAGATAGTAAGTAAAGAGATCATGGATATAGACTGGGGTGGGATTATCAGGCCTTCGAAAGAAAGGGTGAGAGATTTGAACATAATACGATAGGCAAAGGGAGAGGGCACAAAATGGAATGACATGGTCAGGACGATGGGCAAGGAAGATCATTTCTGCCTTTCCATTTTGGATGGACTGGAAGGAAGAGATAGACATGCCAGGGTGGCCAGAAAAGAGGAGGTTACAATAGTCGAGTCTGAAGTGCCAGTTTGGGAGTAGTTGGGATGCAGGAGTAGTTGGGATGCAGAAGACCACAGAGTTTTTGTTTTAAGCCAACTCTTAGCTTTCTGAAGAGTCTCTACTTAGACAATTAGGGCCTAACATACCACTGTTTACCTCCATTGTGGTTAATTGAGTCACACCTGTTCTACTAGAATGAATAGCTTTCCTATGAATCACCTACATCAAATGTGCTGCACATTACCTCACATTCACCTGCAGATTTAGTTGGGGGGGAGGGGAAGATTCTTTAAAAAGAAATCCATTCTTCTATTTTCATACACTTGTACTATCACTTTCAAAATAATTTGCTATAAAATAGAGTCTTGGCTATGTATCCTGTCACTTTGAGGGGAGTCGCGCCATTCAACCACAAATTATTTCCACTTCTCATTACTAACATTCATTCATTGCATTCCAGAGAGAAGCTTACAGCAACATCAAGACTGTGTGAAATTAGAAACTGAAGACTGTACATTGCTTTTGTTAGCCATGGTTTTTTTTATCTGATGCAGACCGTGCATGATATTTAGACTTAAATTTATACCCTGTTCTAAGCAGTAATTCTTCAGTTCACTTGCTTATGTGGGAAAAAAAAACAATTAATAGCACTAAAAATGCCAGTGTTGGGCGGGGGAAGAGGGGAGTGAGAGAGAGAGAGAGAGATTCAGCTAATTTTAAGAATAAAGGGGGAAAAAATCTTACTACAGGAATTATCCAATTTGACAACTGAGGTCATTTTTTTAATCAAAATAGTAATGGTAACATACTAGACTTTTTTCAATGATAAATTACCATTTCTATCTCTTTAAAATCTACTTAACTCAGTGCTGGTTTTCTCCCCATTTGCTATACCATATTACTTCACAGACATGTTTCTGTGCATTCAGCTACCAATCCTGACACAGGCAACTTAAAACATCTATTTCTGGGTGAGCTGAACATGAAGTATTTTCCTGTTTTTAATGTGCTTTTATTTAAATGAGAGTAATATGTTTTGAGCATTTAAACAGAGCACATACCCAGGCCAGAAACAAAAAATTCAAGTTTTGCAGGAGATTGTGCTTTAAGTAATGTGCTATAAGTAACGGAAAACTTGCCCAATGGATCTGTGTCATGTAAAAAAAACAAAAAAAAAACAAAAACAGTCACAGGTTTTCTCACCATGAAAAAGAACAGGGGGACACCATATGGGGGGAGCTTTCTGGGGGCTGCCAATGATATAATGGTGAAGAATAGTGAGGAGGGAGAACAGATGGCACTTGCCTGACCAAGCAAAGTACAGAAACGTTCAGAAAAATTTTATTCCAAGACAGGTATGCAAGTTAAAGCTGTCTCCAGGAAGGCTGCATTTATGTCATTGATAACTTATTCAGACATTGACCTTGGTAGTACTGGGACCCTATCATAAATATCAGACACAGATCACAAATCAGCATCTCCTTAGACATGTCTCCATCTTCTGCTATGTAGCTCAAGGGCAATTAAGGCCAGTCAGGTTAGGGCTGGGAGCAGAGCCAGGTCAGGGCAGCAACTATAGAACTGCCTGTGTTCAACAGAGTCCCTGTTTGAATGTCTTTGAGGCTCAGACTAAGATCTTTCTATTCAGGTCATCTCACACTTGACTATTTTGCCTGCCCTCCTCTTTTGTTTTTCCTTTTGGCTATTTTGCTTTCATTCTTCCTTTTAAAGAACTACTGCTCTCACTGGGCCACTAGGTCCTTTTATATTTGTGCAGTGCCGCAAATGCACACAATTGGCATGCTAGACAACAGAATAAATAAGGCCTTCACCACAAAGTCTCATAGTAGAACTTCCATACAGAACATAGGCCTACCTAAGTATCCAGTCATCCTTTAACTACATCAAAAACCCAGGCAAGTCAGCTAGAGTCACCCACCCAGCTCCGCCTTATGCCAACAACTATTCAGTTCTCTGGGGACAATATTAACCATGGTCTTCAACTATTTGTCACCAAGTTCTGACAGGAGGGCTCCCAGCTGTTTATAGTCACTACAGAAATCAAATCCTTACCCTGTCAGTCTGTAGCCCTGATCCTGAGCCCCTTGCTCCAGCAAAACTCCCATCAATTTACTGCTGCTGATTCAACACCTGCTTCCTTGGTAAGACCAACTTGCTTGAGCAAAGGGAGAAAGGTGACTGGTCTCAGCAAGCTGAAGGCAATCCATTTTTTACATCAAAAAGGAAGCTTCTGGTGTAGAATATTGCTACAAACTACCAGCTCCTCTTTGTCCCAGTTAAATGGCTCCTGCATATTGGTTGAGATTATTTTCCATTTTGCCAATTACTGTGCAAAGCACTAGTCACTTTACTTGGTTTATGCAGCTCCTTTAGAAGGGCAAGAGATTTCTAATCCACACTCAGATCAGAAATGATGGGGTGCACACACCAGGTGTTTTGTTTTAACTATCACATGTGCATGCTTTTTCTTCCACACAGAGAAATCACTGCCTGACACAGATTAGTCACATATTAGTAAACAGAGCCTCGTTATAGCTGTCTAAGCCTAGTCATGTTGCTAAACTGACCTGAACATTCCCACCCTCGTTTAGCTCAGGTCTGGCTGCTTCCAGGTGCGTTAGCAAGCTCACCAGTTTAATCACTGATACAATCGATCATACACAGTGCACAGTCCATCATGCGAGAAGGAGTAAAAAAAATTATTTCACCTATTAAGGGTCATTTCCTAAGGCTAGAAAGCTGCTCAAGCACTCTCTTGGCAGACCAAGAGTCTATTTACCCTTCAGCAAGGAATCATTTTTCCTCTGTTCTCTAATCTCTTCAATATTATATGAGATAACTGATATTACGCAACAGTTTTTGCAGACTTTTCCACTGGCTCAGGAATAATGAATGTCAAGAAATATGTATTTTTCCCCTTGTTTTCATTTGAATGGCAGATCATATAGCACAAAATCCAAGGATTCCCTAGTGCTTTCATACATAAAACATTTTCTTTGTTAAACAGTACTAAAGCAATAACATTTGTAGGTAGGCTACTTCAAAATTTCTATTGTACACCTTTTAATCTGTCTTAAAATTTTCATTAAAAATTTTCTGTTTGCTTTATTCTTTTCACAGAAGTCATTTTTCTTTAAACTGATGAGATTCCTACCAACATCCAAGAGTTTCCTTTACAATTAAACAAAAGAAAAACACAATTAGCAACAAATACCTTGCATCATATAAGATTTTTTTTAATCCATAGAAGTCAAAGCACTTTGTAAAGTGGATTCTGGATTTCTATGGATTAAAAAAATCTTATATGATGCAAGGCATTTGTTTATTATCCCCATTTATATCAAATGGGGTAACTGAGGTACAGAGAACTTCAATGGCTTGTTCTAAATGACACAGCATTGCAATGAAAGAATTGGAAATTAGGAATAGAATCTAGTACTCCTGCTTCCCAGCCCCATACTCAGTCCACCATATCACAACTGCCTTGTACTTATCCAAGACATTATAGGGAGGTATAGGGTGTCAAATTGTTGGGGGTGGAACTAAGTATTAGAAGACTGGAGTTCTTTTCTGCACTGTCACTAATTTGTTACAATTCATCTCAATGTGCCTCAGTTTTCCAAATTGTAAAATGTGACTAACTATGCTTACCCTCTTTAAGTGCCTTGATATCTGCAGATAAAAAGCTCTTTAAAAGTGCTAAATATTGGTCATTGCTCACTCAGTTTTTCCCAATGAGGTAAGTATAGTGGATACAGTTCTTCCATATCAAAGGATAATTTTTGAATAGTGGCAGCTAGTAAATCAACTTTTATCATCACACAAAATCGATGACTCATGGGAATAGTTCATTTTATATTATGCCATGGGATTCTAGATGTTGACTTCTTATGGTAAACGCATAGACATAGGATATAGTAAATGTCCACTCCCTCAAGATCCCTGGCTATTCCCTCCCACACAAAACACACAGCATGGTGATCTCTTCCCTGAAAGATGCAGTAACAACTCTGCCGACACTCATGACCCCGGGAAGAGATTCCTTCCTTATCCCAAATCCTGTGTAGAGCCTCTGTCCCAGGCCCATAGATTTGGGCTTCTCCCCTCGTGCAGTCCTTGGCTCAGGATCATTATTTACGTACAAGGATTTGCAGCATCACAATGGCTTTTTTTCTTTTAAACTGAGACTTTATTTTCCTCCTGGATTTTTTTATACAGCACATCATGTTAGTTTTACATTTCATTTGACCATGATGATGTGAAACTGCTTAATTCACAAGGGATATAACAGGATGTGAGCCTATTACAGGCTGAGTTATCTTTCAAATATCATTCAGTGTTACAAATAACAGCACTGGGCTGCAGAAAATTATTACATTTAAACAATGACAATGAAAAATAAGTAGGCAGAACTGGCCTTCTCACTTGGATGTGGTACAGGACTCTGTGCAATGACACCAGACATTACAAGCCAAAGGGAAAACAAATTTGCTGATGGAGCCATAATATACAGAATATTTCAAAAATAAGTTTTAAAGCCTCAACAAGGTGCACATTTTAAATCACACAAAGACAAAGTGAATTTTTCAAGTTATTAATAAGTATCAGCTGGCATCACTGAAATCTGGCAGAAAAATATATTCCCCCATTTTGTTCACTAGCACAGCTTTTGCAAGGAGCCTGCTCCTGTGAATAAATGAGTTGTATTTCATGGTTATGGCAGCTATCAGACCTCTCATTTCTCCATTCCCTTTCCACCTTAGTTGGGATACACAGATGAAACCAGAGACAATGGTGATTTAATAAGACCTTCACACATGGAAGGAGCAACACATTTTTTTGGTATCACTCAAAGGAAGTATCACCTATTCACACTTCTAATTATCTACTTGCTAAGGCTATTCTTTTTCTTCCCCTTTATTAGAACAGAACGTTTTAGTCTAATTGTTATACCACGAGATTGAGAGTTTGAACTCCTGGATTTTATCTATTCCCAGCCCTGCCACTGACTGTACAAATTCTGTCACCTTATCCATAAATATTTAATCCTTTTTTGCCCTCCTTTCCCCACCCATGTTAACCACCTGCAGTTTACTCATATGAATTGTACTACCTCCAGGGGTATCTCAGAGTATAATTAATAAATGTTTTCAGAACTTCTAGTACAATATGCTGTGTGAGAACTGAAGAAATTCAGAGGTCTGTAAAAATAGAAAATGGAGGAGACGTTAGTGTTCCATACTTCAAAGTAATGGTTAGAAATCTGATGAGAGAAAAAAAGCAATTTGGGCCTCAATTCTGCAAGGTGCTGACATGATATTCTGTCATGACCCAGCAAAGCACTTATGCATATACAGAACACGAGTAGTCCCACCAAAGCCAGGAGCTGACCCAGTATTGAGATGATTCAAAATGGCGTGTTTGAGAAGGGTTAATCTTACAAGCTAGTTCGGTTCCATTTCTCACTCTTATTTTTTTCCATTTGGAGATCTCTGCTGAGTACAGTGTGCAAGACATAACTCCATTTCATTTCTTGCTTGCTCTCAAACGACTTATGGTACATTCCATAGAGAACAGTTTCATCCTTAGGCAAAGAAAAAATGGAAACTGTGTTTAGTTCACATTTCTCTTTTCTGCAAAGCTCTTGCTAAGGAAGCTGGGCAAAGTTCTGGACAAAATTATATCATTTGACTAGAAACAAGCCATACTTTTCTGCCACTGGATTTGAGACCCTACTTTATAGACATTTACATCTCTGGTTTATTAGTACTAGAGACAAGAAGGAATGCTACAGTGGAACATTTTAGTCTGTGGTAAGCGCTCTTTGTCCATATTGCGTATCTTAATGCAGTCTGCTGTGTGACCAACATCTGTACCCTGGCCCTGCTCTATTCCCCATTTGCTGAGGAGTTCCAGGATCTCGAATTCCACAGTAGTATTGCTCTTCTTACCATCTTTCTGGTACTCTTCTTTCACATTCCAAGTTTTCTTGAGTGTCACCACAAGGGTTAAAACCTCAGCACATCCCAACTCTAACACAGCTAATGGAAATTGAGCCTAGAGCTGCTCTTCCTGTCGAACGATAGATTCTCTGGCAAAAGTATTGTGTCCAGATCACATTTCCATTCATTTTTCAAACAGAGCTTGCAAACATTTCAGGCAAAATGGAGAAAAATCTTTTTTTTTCCCCATGCATCCTGGGTGCCCCAAAGTACCAGGAGCAAATTGAGTATTCAGTATGCAATTAATTTTACACATGCCATTTTTATTTTCACATCTCCCACAACTTCTGGACAGCAACCATCAGCTACTCTGACACCCCAAAATGCATCATTCTGTCATGTGACAGCTATCAATGATTCCACAGGTCGAAGAGTTGGGTGGTAAGGGGTCAGGTAAAGGGGACTGGGGGGTTTAAACCATATAGTGAGTGCAGTGTTGAGAAGTCTTATACCCTGTGGGATATAAAATAATTAAAAAAACAAAACTAAGAACCAGGCTTATACCAATTAAGCTACCACTTTTCCAACCCCTACCAGACAGCTCCTTGTCAGCTGGTTCCAATGTCACAGGATGGTGCTTTCCAGGGCCGCAGAGTGGGACAGAATTGGCCTGCACTCCCATCCCCTGGAAGCAGCTGGAATTCTGAAAGGATAAGTTATAATACATTTCCCCTCGCTCTCTTTCCAGAGTTCATCGGCCATAACTGAAACCATAGCTTTCATTGGGAACCCTCACCTCCCTTTTCACAGGTCAAGAGGAGTGAAACACAGTAGAATTGGCATGTTTCTGCTACACAGAGTGAGGGGCAGGCAGCAGGGGAACTCTGCACCTGAAGGAGTGCTCTGTGGAGACTCATCACATGGCTGCATGAGTATGGGATACGTGGGCAAACTAGAGATCAGTGCAACTCTCGCAGCTGCGCCCAAACCCTTGTTGAGAGGGAACAAAGCAGGTTGTGGCTTTTACTATAGCATGTGAGCTATAATAGCTGCCAGGAATAGCTAGGGGATGCTTTGTGGGTTCAGAAGAGTGAACTTTCCTTCCTTCCCTGCCCATATATAGGGGACCCACACAAAGCCTCTCACTCAGCCTTTGCACAATTGATGAGAATGTCACCCTTGGGCCTGATCCAAAGATCAACAGAGTCAGTGGGAGTCTTTCCCTTGACTTCAGGGTATTTTGGATCAGACCCCATGATGAGCATCAATGGAACAACATTCAAGGGGAGATGGATCAGATGAGTAGGCCAATGAATGGGAAATGTACATTAAAGTAGAAAAAAAAAACAGACTCCAACGTGAAGCTGCAGAACTGGAATTAATTTGCAAACTGGATACCATCAGATTTGGCCTGAATAGAGACTGGGAGTGATTGGGTCATTACAAAACCTAAACTTAACTTCCTCAATACTAATTTCTCCCTACTGCTACTCACACCTTCTTCTCAACTGTCTGTAATGGGCCACTCTCTTATCACTTCAAAAGTTATTTTTCCTCCCTTGGTATCCTGCTGTTAATTGATTTATCTCATTAGACTGACCTCACACATGGTAAAGCAACCCCCCATCCTTTCATGTATTTATACCTGCTGCTGTATTTTCACTCCATGCATCCGATGAAGTGGGTTCTAGCCCATGGAAGCTTATGCCCAAATAAATTTGTTAGTCTCTAAGGTGCCACAAGGACTCCTCGTTGTTTTTGTTTTGACCAAATCAATATTAAAATGGAACAATTATGCAGCATGCTGACAAGGAAGAAGCTGTAAGAGTGATTGTGGAGAATTCCTGAGAGCCATACACAGCTGCAGTTAAAAAAATATATAAAAAAAAAAGGCAGAGAACACTGAAATGCGTCAGGAGCTGGGGAGACTCCAAATCAAAAGAAAGGAGGTTGGTGCTTTAGGAAACACTTTTTAGACCCACAGTGGAACACTGTATTCAGCTTTAATCAGTCTTTCAAAAAAGTAGCTGCCCTGAAAGTGGTGCAGTATTGAGCAGCCAGGATAAAGTCAAGTTAGGGTGGCAGATTGTACTTGTCATGTTCGCAAATATCACTAGCATGAGCGTAGCCCATTACATGATTGTTTATACAGCATATTGCTTTTTTCTTCTCCATTCCTCCAGCATCAGAAGTCATCAGGATTCCATCCAGAACATGGAAAATAAGGGCTGGAACCTTTGGGCTCTTTCTATGCCTAACTGAGCTAAAAATAAAAGGAAGAAGCTCGTTGAGCTAAGTAGCTTCTCCATTCTGACAATCTTTATGCCCTTGAAATTCAGTTTGAAATGGAGCAGGCTGTGCTATTTCCTCTCCAAAAATCAATACAAGCAACAGGTTAAAATGTTCTCAGTTACAATCAAAGAGTATCTGGGGAAATGATAGATATGTTAAACAGCTCTAAACTTAAGGCCATAATAAAACAGGAAATCTTTTTATTTGCCTGAGAAAACAGCATGGTGCAGTGGATAGATACCATATTAGGATCCAGAAAACCTGGGTTCTATTCCCAACTTTGCCACTCTCCTTCTGTGTTACCTTGGGTAAGTCACAACCTCTCTCTGTCTCAATTTCCCCATCAATAAAATGGGGATAATAATGCTCACTGACTTTGTAAAATGGTTTGAGAGCTATATATGGGAAGCACCGAGGTGTTTATTGCTCTAAAAACAGGAATCTCTTCCAGGAAGAAACTGATCAATTAGCAATATACATATTTCACAGAGAGGGATTTCATTTAAATTCCTCCTACTTGCAAAAATATTTATTTAATGAAAATATTTTAAAAAATCAGAATACATGAACAGTAAAATAAAGAAATGCATATAATGCAATGCTGTACTGCAAAAGAGTCTCCCACAGATCTGACCTCTGATTTGTACTAATTAGTTCAAGTGATGTCTAGAAAATATGTAAACCCACATTAAAGGCCCAGAGCTCTAGACTGTATTCATGCAAAACTGTTTTTAAAAGGCACAAATGTATGAGTTACAAATGGGGTATTAGCCTTCAAACCCAATTTCTTGACTGCAATAATTATTTTGTGTTAAAAGCGTAGGAGTTATATGTAGGTTTTTGCTTCCATCAAACCTGTCTGTAAGAATTTGTCATTTTAACTGTTCCCTGCGCGCGTGCACACACACATACACCCCCTACCACCCACCCAGCCAACATACAGTTTGCACTCAATAGAACACATTTCATTGCAGCAGCCAAATTATAAACTCCTGAAAACAAGAGATTTGCAATTAATGTAATGATACAACTTTACACAGGCACTCAGAAGCCATTGAACATATCTTAAAGTAAGACTTCACTCCTTGCGGCAGCCAGCCTTTTCAGGTATCTCCGCTGTCCCAAATGGCCACTGGCATACCTGAGTAGGGTCTTTCTCTGCACGCGGAAAGAAGAAAAGAGTCAGTGCAATGTCCCTAAAAGAAAATTAAATAATTTTTAAGAGACCAATTTTTGCCATTTGCTCAGTTTGACTCTTATATTTTTAACGAGATTGGCACTTTAAAAATGCTGTTGTCAGCTAAGGAATATACTCTAGATTGTAGAGAATCCTAATGTGTTTTATAAAAGTTACACCACAGCCCAGTTTACTTTTTTTTTTAAATAACCAATATGGGGGGTGGGGTAATTCCAACATAATGGACATGCGCTTCCCCTACTGAATCTGCAGCTACAACGAACAGATTCATCAGAGGGCTCTGTAAACGTCATTATATAACACTTGTTCAAGGACAAAGAAGAACAGCAGAAGAGGTTATGTTAATCGCAGCTCTGTGAGAAACAAAACGATGAGAAAGGACAAGATTGCTGTCAAAAGACATTCTGGGCCTGGTTTGATCCCACTGAAATGGTTTTACACTGGCGTACCACTTCCTGCCTCCATGAAATTCTCTTGATTTACCCAGGGGGTAGGAGGTGAGCAGAATCTGGCCTGTAACATCAAACTTCTTTAAAAAAGAACTCTACATAATGGGGAGAAACCCTGAATGCTACAAAAATGTACGTGATAGTGTCCTTTGTTTTACAGAGAGATAGGTGTCTTAGAACAATGTACACCACACTATACAGACATTCTCACCAGCTGTTTTACCTAATGTAACACACACACACAAATAAATGTATTATGCTACCATTTAAATGAAAAAATGCTCACATTTTAAAAGCTACAAAACAGTGTTCCAATGAGTTGAAATGTGGCTCAAAATATCCCCAAACCTGGAGTAGCTAAAAAAGACACATTTAAAAAAATAAACTAAATCAAGTACAGTAACATGTTATTTGTTATTTTAAAATTGAATGACTGTGCATTTTCTACTGCCCCAGTCAAAAAAATAAAAACAGAGGAAATGGGGCTGCCCATGTTCCCCACTGGCTGAATTTTACACTATTTTAAAGTGATTTTTGGCCAAATGTTTTTTATACTGCATAGAAATTTGGAGGGGAACAAATATAATCATTTATCATTAGGGTCTCTTGCTATTTCAAAAGCAACTGCTGACATCTATTGGCAGAAATTTAGAAGGACGCTCATTTTACAGACCAGAAGGGTTTGGTTTTTTTCCCTTCTAGAGACATACAATATATTATGTTATTATTTGTATTATTAGCACCTGTGATATAGAATGGGACTGATTCCTGTCTCAGGAAATTATCGCAATCAGGACTCTATTGAACTTGATGGAGTTAAGCTGGTGTAGAATCAGAGCAGCTGAAATCAGAATCAGGTTAAATCCTTCTCCTTCCCCGGTATTCTGGGTTTCTTGCAAACATCTGAATCTAGAACTAAGCTTTTAAACATGGGAGCATAATATTTAAGCATGGAACACTAATAGAAAGTCCAAGTTTTACATTTGGATGCTCAAACTGGCACAAAGTAACACTTAACTTCCACAGCACCTGGAACTGGAGGAGCGCAAAGCACTTTGCAAACACTGTGACTATACAGAGATGGCTACTTGATATTATCCCCATTTCACAGAGAGGGAAACTGAGGGACAGAGAGGCAGAGTGACTTCTCCTGCTAGTTTGTGGTAGAGCCAAGAATAGGACACAGATCACCCACCTCACACTCCTGGGCTCTAGACCAAGACCACACTTCCTCATTTATACCATTTTACAATCCTAAATGCAGGAAGCAGAATTTCTACGTCCTACTAAAGCACCCAAAATTTTGCTCATATTAGCAGTCTTATTCATTGTCAGATCAAGTACCCTGAAATACTCATCACTGACACTCATGCAGAGTAACGTCAAGTAGGCAGGGTGGTGATAAAAATTCCTCTGATTAAGTGGCCACTGTTCAAAATGCAGAGACTTCAGTGATAACATTTTTGCAGGTTAAAGTCTAAACATTATAGTAGTCATAACTAAAGAAAAATGTGGGAATGCTAAAGAACCTCAGTAAGGAGATCTGGAGTTCAGTTATTTTTTTTCCATGAAGAAACCACTGCCCCATCCTCCCAGCATAATGCAATTAGTATTTCAGGCTGAGGAGAAGCTCACTTAAAAAAAAAATATCCTCTGCACTGTTCTAATGAATGGGACCAAGACAGAGAAAGAGCAGACACACTTTTCCCCCTGATTTTCGACAAGCTCTGGAGGTCTCTGGCTTTGGTGAAGAACATGAACTCAAGGGAGAAGCAGAATGCTGGGCCACAGCAGAAATGCAGCAAGGTCTGGGATGACCTGTTCCAATATGGAAGCCATTAAATATTAAGTAAAATAAATGCAAAGCCATAATGAGGAAGGTATAAACATAACACCAAACAAGTGGAAGGAGCCCTCAAGCTGATTCTGCCATAGCAAGTAGAGGTTCAGTATAGGTCTCCACTGACTTCTGCAACACTTGCACTGATGCTAGTGTAATATGGAAGAACACATTTAGAAGGTGTTCACCAATATAGTCGGAATGGTTTGGCCCAGCACAACATTGGTTCAGGAAAAATCCTTCAAGAAAGGGACTATAGGGTGAAGCTGCCTTGGTTATTCTGATTTTCTCATCCTTGTCATATCCTCTCTATTTGTCATAGTTGTTGATGGTGACAATGGATTCTCATGTCCACAGCCATAAGCAAGGAAAGAGGAGAAATAGACAAGGGCAGTGTCCACCATCTACAGAGTTAGAAACTGCTCCAGGATAACTCTTAAAGTGTGTCTGTTGTAATGACTATTACTCAGAAGAATGAAATAATGTTGGGGAAGGGGAAGTGAAGGGGACTGAAACTTAGAGAAAGGGAGAAGCTTAATTTTAGGCCAAGGAGGATATAAGGAAAGGAAGGTAAAGAATAGAGAGTGCACTTTCACAGTTACACAGCATAGGCCATATTCACAATAACCTCTCATGGCCTGTCTACAGTACATCAGCTCTCAGGCAGCCTGGAGACGGTGTGCTGGCAAAATAGTAGTGACCAGAGAGACTCAAACGTGAATTGTTACACCTGTAGTAAACTGCACATAGAGTGCTAACTTTTTATGGTGATTTATAGAACATACATAGAAGATATTGTCTCTTTTCTGAGAGCTCCCAGTATAAAATGAACAAACCTAGAATATGAGAATAGACGAAGGAAGAGGCTAGAGAAAGGAGGAACAAGGATTGAGTATTGTAGAGGAAGTGAGTCATACGGGCTCTAATTTTTTTCGTTTGTTTTAATTAGAGACTGATAGGACAAGAGAAGAGGAACAGTGAGCACAAAAGTGATAGTTGGTGGTGGAAAGAAAAGTTTAGTATGCCAGGCCTCATGCCATGACTCAGCACATTCAGGTTATGTGCCTCTCTCAATCGGACAATTGAGTTAGCTACCAATAGTGGGTAAAGTTCACTACTGGTGATTCTAGAATAGATAATAAAATTGCTTTCCTGTTTTTTGCCAGTGCATCCAAGTCATTTTATGTCAACTTGAAGTAGGGTAGTGCAGAGAGAGACAGCCGCAGTAATGAGATGTTTAGCCATTTGTGCGTAGTTTGAGTAGAGACAAGCTGAAATGTCTGGATAAAAGAGTTAGACTCAGACTTTTCCAGAGTTTGGGGATATTCAAATCTGACTTCATGGATCAACCCAGTTGTTCTGGGCCAAGGTGCTCGAAGCATCACAGGCCTGGCAGGAGTACTCTGAGAAAAACGAGGCTTACACACAGCTGTGAGTTATTGGCTTTACAGAAGGTCAGTGACCCACCCGCAACGGGGACTCCAAGCGTTGCAGTCACGGAGGCGGGGAACCCAGCACACCGAAGCTTTTCCTGGGACGGAGTCCGACGGAGGGGCAGACAGTCAGCATTAATAAGCATTACACAAAAATAGCTCATGAATATAAAGTTAGGTGCTTCTTAAAGGGGGGCTTTCTACTACCTGGCGAAGGGCCATGCAAAGCAGCTGTGTCCTTCAAGAACTATCTCTATCCCATAATAACGAAGCAGCTATCTATGTCCCACAGTAACCTCTCAGCTCGAGAAAGCGGAAGTTCCCTGGCTAGGCCGTAACAAAGTCTTCCGCAATCTCTTACACTCCTCCCCTCGCTTTCTCGAGCGACACTAAGGACCATGAGGATGCGGTGCGGAGAAAAAACCGCACACAGCACTGGGAGACTAGGCCACGACCGCAAAGGCAGCAAAAATATAAGCCAATAAGGCAAATAAGGCCAATAAGTAGGCCTTGAACAAGATGGGCAGCCCAACCCCATAACATGAAGAGCCAGGACCAAAGCCAGGTGTCCCCTTTCTGTTGGCGGATCCCTACCACCAACTGACGGAGTCAATGTAAATCGGCCTCAATGGAGGGCCCGGTGTCCGTCACATTAAAGCAGCACATACCAGCTAACTCCTGGCACGGATGGCTGTGTCGGAGTAACAAATAATCAATAGCTAGCCTATTTTGCAGCATTCCCTGCGTACCTTGCCCAACTCATGTGAAAGGAGTGCGAGGACTGTAGAGGTCAGGTTGATGGTTTTCGCGACAGCACACGCAAGGTGTTCCACCGCATGATAATTATGCACCACCAACCCAGAAATGCCAATCAATGAAAAAGCAAGGGCCGCAGCTTCGGCCTTGGAAAATAATGTCACGTTGGCTTTACAGGTGGAGTCAAGAGGGATGGTAATCTCTCTGGTGGTGGGCAAAGACTTGTGAAGGATGTGCAAAAATGAGGGGTCCACACGGCCAAGGGCGCAGAGGCCCCCTGAACTATTGGCTGGAATGAAAGAATAAGCAGTCCTGCCACATAAGAGAAACCATCATGTGGGCAATTTCATATGCCCGTATGCAAATGAAACCTCAGTGCTTTCATTACAGATTAACTCCACATTGGTGTGATTTGCCCCAATGTGCCTGGCATTTACAAAGAACATACAAAAAAAAGCAACAGTTACATTGGCCAGACGAAATGAATACATAGACGCATCTAGATTATATTGGGCGGGACCCAAAACATACAAATCCATATATGTAACAGTCTTATCAATTGTTTTCAGTAAGGAATAGTGCTGGACGAGGGTCAGGTCAGTGCAGACACCGATGAAACAGGTTTCCATCATGGCACCCACAGCATACGTATGCGGTAAGCAAAATGATGTTGCATTAACAGCACTTTGGGCTAACACCAACCAGGCATTCACGGAGGAGGTGGCAGCTCCTTCAGCGATGAGGCTCATAAGGAGCGCCGCGACAAGCGGGAGAGTGAGACCATGCGAGGATAGTCTTCCCCCTCCAGGAGTATGTATGCCCGTCCTTCCCCGGTGGTAAGGACTATGGCGGCTTGCGATTCCCGCTGTGGTACCATCCACCACACGTTAGCCAATACATGGCACTCGGTCTCGCTCGGGGCGCTGGTTTCTAGGCCTGCAGGAGGTAAAGGAAACAAGTTAGACAGGGCCTCCCCTCGCTCCCATTGCAGTGGCTCTGTTGCAGCGCTGGTACAAGAGAGGGCACCCAACGAGCAGTCTGAACTTAACCAATACGGGGGATAAAATCGTAAGCCTGAAATCAATGGTGTGATGAAAAATAAGCATGGTGGCTCACATTGGAGCTGTGACTGGGCGGACCAGGGGTTCACCTCCTGTCTGGGCTGCAGGGCATAAGGGTGTGGTGCGTAAAAGGTAATTACGCCTTGCGCGGGGTCGATCACACCCGGCACTGTATGAGACTCACCCGTAGGTGGGCATGTATGGCAGGGGGAAAGACCAGACGCTGGAAGGGCATCTGGCCACCCAACGAACGATTGTTGAGTAGTCAGACAGCCTGCTCCAGCACCCCAGACCACCCACAGAGCATATGGGTGGGGGTGAGGCGACGGATCTGATCCTTCAAGAGCCCGTTCAGGCGCTCAACAAGGCCGCTCGCTGTAGGTGTATACGGAAGATGGTAGTGCCAGTCCACTGCCACGTCTGTGGCCCAGGTCCGTATGGCCTGGGCCATAAAGTGGGTTTCCTGCTCACTCTGTAGAGTGCGTGGAGTTCCATAGCGGGAGCACAGTTGCTGTAGCGCAGCCAACGTAGTAGCTGCGGCTGCGGTGGCGCTGGGATATACAAACAGCAGGCCAGTATATGTATCCACAGCCGTAAAGGCATACTGCCAGCGCTGCTCTTGAGGCAAGGGGCCAATATAGTCCACTTGCCAATCCTGACAAGGACCTGCAGCCCGAGCAATTCTTCCAGTTGGTCCCGGGAGGGCAATGGGCGCCAAGCGGGAGCAAACCGGACAACTGGCATGAACCGTCCGACAGGCCGCCAAGGGCAGGGAGGTGCCTTGGCAGAGGACCGTGATTTGCGTTGCTCGGGCTTCTCGGTGGCCTCCTTCCAGATGGTACCGTTCCACCAGCTGCAAGACCTCCCCCCGTGCCATGGCATCGGCCGCCGCATTCCAGTGGGCCTCGGAGGTTTTAGCCTTTGTGTGGGCGTCTACATATCGCACAGCCAGAGGGGCCCATCGGGCATTGCGCAGGAGCTGCTGCCAGAGCGCCGCTCCCCACAGGGGTTGGCCTGCAAGTTCCCAACCCTTCACCTCCCACGCAGTTATCCAGGTCCGGAGGCCCTTGTATAATACCCAGCTGTCCGTATAAAGGTAAACCCGTGGTGGGGCGCCCTCAATTGCTAGGGTGGTGGCCCGCAATTCAGCCCACTTGCTGGAGCCAGCCGTTCCCCAAGCTATTGCCACGACATCTGCATAGGGGGCATAGGCTATGGCCCGCCATTGCCTGGCTCCCTGCGCTGTATAGGAGGCTGACCCATCCGTGAACCATGCATGTTCCTGCTCCTCGGTGGACAGTTGGTCCACCAAGGGGGCCTCCTCTATTGGAGAAGCAGGCACAGGGTCTTCCACTGGGGGCAGCTGCTCCGTGAGGGAGGGCACATGCTTGAATGTGACGGCCCCCAGTAACAGGGCATGTGGGGTAGAAAGGGAGGGCCGGCCCAGCAGCATGCGCTCTTGCAAGTAATGCTTCCACTTAAAGTGGGCTGCGCTCTGTGCAACCCCTGTCTCCATTTGGGCCGATTCTGCCCGTACCCAGTGCCCCAGGGAATGGGCTTGGGCATGATGACTGGGGTGGAGCCCGTTATGCGCTCAGTATCCTGCAACGCCCAGACCACTGCCAGGATTTGCTTTTCCAGGGGGGGTGTATCCAGGTTCAGCCCCCTTCAACATACGGGACCAGAACCCAATCAGTTCCTTTTGCTGGACCCCTACCTGCTGCCATAGCCCCCAAAAGGCCAAGTCCGCCACCATGGTGACCTCGAGCTCGAAGGGGATCCCAGGCTGTGGAGCGTGGAGCCGAGCATGAGTGAGCAGGGCCTCTTTACATAGGTCAAAGGCAGTTTGATGGCTCTGCTGCCTTTGCCAGGGAGCCGCCTTTCGTACTAAGGCCTGCAAAGGCCGCATAAGGAAGTCTAGATGAGGAATGAAGGCACGCCAGAACCCAAGTAGACCGAGGAAAGCATTCAACTCTTTCTTCGTCTGGGGTGGGGGATAACCCTGCACTGTTTGTTGCACCTTCCGAGGAATTTGCCGATCTGGTCCCACCCATATAATACCTAGATAGATTACCGTCTGAGCAGGGCCCTGTATTTTCTGCGCGTTCAGAGTCCATCCATGCGCCTCCAAGTCAGTAACGATTGCGTGTAACGAATCCGCCACCAGTTCATGGGAGGGGCCAGATACCATCACGTCGTCAATGTAATGGTAACAACGGGCCATGTCCGGCAGCCGTATTCGGGCAAGGTCAGCACTCACCAACTGGTGGCAAATAGTTGGGGAGTACTTCCAGCCCTGTGGCAGAACACAGAAAGTATATTGGCGGGCCTCCCACGAAAAGGCAAACTGCTCCTGACTCTCAGGGGCGATGGCGATAGAAAAGAAGGCATTCGCAAGGTCAATTACGGCGTGCCAGGGCAAGGCAGCTGCCGCGATGTGCTTGATCAGGGTCACCATATCCGGCACGATCGCCATCAGTGGAGGGGTGACCCTGTTCAACTTGCGATAGTCTACCGTCATACGCCAAGTCCAATCCAGTTTCCGCACTGGCCAAAGGGGGCTATTGTACAGGCTTAAGGTGGGCCGAATAATCTTGGCCTCTAACAGTGCGCTGATTGTCTGGGTGATCTCCTCCTCCCCTCCAGGGAGGCAATACTGTCATTTAGATACTACATCAGTTGGGAGAGGCAACACCATGGGCTCCCAACGAGGGGAGCCCTGTAGGATTGTCAATGCCCGTACCTCCCGTACCCGAGTGTGGCCATGCCGCTGCGACACACGGAACGGAGGACCTGCCACGCCCTCAATATGGGCATGGCAGTTTCCACTCGGCTGGGAGAGCAGAGGGCTCCGCGGGCTTGGTTTGCTTCACACTCTTCTCCCCTTTTCCTCCAGCACTACGTTCGGAAGGGGACAGCTGCATCCTCCACTTGTATAAGTTGCCGTCGACTTTCCATTGATTTCCTCATGCGGGACACCAGCCTGCAAGAGATCTAGCCACAAGGTCTTCCGAGGCACCCGCAATTCCCCTTTCTCTTGTCCCCCACCTTGCTGTCCCTTTGCAGCCCGTATGGCTGTTGGCCTAGCACCCCCCAAGGCGGCTTCCAATTGCATAAGGGTGGCTGCCAAGTCTCCCACGCGCCCATTCTCTGCCATGAGGACAGCAAGGAGGGAAGGTTTTAACTCATCCGGGGCCAGGCATAACACTGTGGTTTTCATCGATTTTGTCACCGGTACATCGTCCGGCCCCATCTCCCCGCCCGTGGAGACAGCCCAGGCCATTCCCAATTGACGGAGGGTTTGCACCCCTTCCAGAACGGTCTTCCAGGGGCGCGCCTGTGCCTCCAATTCCCCCACCGAGGGGTAGGCCACCTCCACTGCAGCCGCCAGCCAGCGGTACAACGAGGGGCTTTAGACGTCTTGCCCCCCGGCCTGCGGCCACAGCGCATTCACCAATTGTGCACGTACCTGAGAGTCTTGCGATAGGCCCCCCAACTGTTGAAATTCATAAGAAAGCAACAAAACCGTATTACCTGCATTGTCCCAGACCCTCACGAGCCACTGCAGGACGCTCTCCCCAGGCTCCTGGCAGAACATCTTCACAATGTCCTGCAATTCACTCAATTTAAACATGCGGACAACCTCTGGTTGTAGGGCGCCTCCTTGCACCCGTAACTACCGGACCAGGCGTGCCAGAGCGACCGCGGGGGACTCCTCCTCCCCCTCGTCCGAGGATGAGGAGTCCCAAATATTCCCATCCCAAGTCTTGGGGTCCCAGGAGGGAGCAGCGGTCACCGCACGCACCTGGGCAATGGTGATTGGCTGCCGCCCGTGTCTGAGACGCCTTCTATTCGCTACCCAGGCAACCAACACTTCGCAGCGTCGTGTCAGCTCCTGGGCGCGCTCCGCCTGGGAGGTGACAACTTCTTGAGCCATGGCCCAGGCCTCCGCCTGCACTGTGCATTCCTGAGTCTTCCCTTCCAGTGCTCGCTGTAAGCGGAGCACCTCCTCGTCCTGGGCCCGGATAACGGTCAGCAGGAGCCACCCTAGCTCCCCCATCGCCCGCCGCTCCATCCCAGAGCGCCGGTTCGCTCGCAACCGGTGCAACCCCTCAACCAGCTGCATGGGCATGACCCCCGCAGTCTGTTGGAACTCCGGCCAGTCCGCTGGGGCAGCCCACCCAGCCATAACCCGCGCCACCGGCCCCCAGCGCTCCGTCGAGGGCCATCCTGGTATGCACTCTAGGGACAGCGATGGCTTCCCCACTTCCCCTACCTTCGGCCAAAGCGGCATCGCTTCTCAGGTACCCTGCTCACTGCGCCAAATGTTCTGGGCCAAGGTGCTCGAAGCACCACAGGCCTGGCAGGAGTACTCTGAGGAAAAACGAGGCTTACACACAGCTGTGAGTTATTGGCTTTACTGAAGGTTAGTGACCCACCCGCAACGGGGACTCCAAGCGTTGCAGTCACGGAGGCAGGGAACCCAGCACACCAGAGCTTTGCCTGGGACGGAATCCAATCAGTATTAATAAGCATTACACAAAAACAGCTCATGAATATAAAGTTAGGTGCTTCTTAAAGGGGGGCTTTCTACTACCTGACGAAGGGCCATGCAAAGCAGCTGTGTCCTTCAAGAACTATCTTCTACAATAACAAAGCAGCTATGTCCTTCAAAAACTCTCTCTATCCCATAATAATGAAGCAGCTATCTATGTCCCATGGTAACCTCTCGGCTCGAGAAAGTGGAAGTTCCCTGACTAGCCCGTAACAAAGTCTTCCGCAGTCCCTTACACCAGTGGACAGATATAGACAAGCTGCAAAGTTCAGATCCCGATCCAGAGGTGTAGAATCTGAGGCTTTGATCCAAGCACATCTCTAACTTCTGAGGCATTTTCTGTATTCTTTCTGTGGAAGCTGATGAGACAATATGGTTTAAGATCAGCCCTCAATTATTTGGATTGTCCTCTATTCACAGGCCCGTTAAACACAACATCTTTGCCAGGAATTCATATCCAAAACAGGGAAAGTGCTACAGATTTTGGAAGAGGATGAAATGGGAAGCTGTAAAGAAGAAATATTTTGGAGAGCTGAACTTATTGGATTCAGTCAAAATGGAATCATATCTCTCTATATACAGGTTTCAGAGTAGCAGCCATGTTAGTCTGTATTCGTAAAAAGAAAATGAGTACTTGTGGCACTTTAGAGACTAACAAATTTATTTGAGCATAAGCTTTCATGAGCTACAGCTCACTTCATTGGATGCATACAGTGGAAAATATAGTGGGGAGATTTTATATATACAGAGAACATGAAATAATGGGTGTTACCATACAGACTATAACAAGAGTGATCAGGAAAGGTGAGCTATTACCAGCAGGAGAGCGCGGGGCGGGGGGCGCGGAACCTTTTGTAGTGATAATCAAGGTGGGCCATTTCCAGCTGTTTACAAGAATAGTAGGAGAGGAAATAAGCAAGGGGAAATAGTTTTACTTTGTGTAATGACACATCCACTCCCAGTCTCTATTCAAGCCTCAGTTAATTGTATCCAGTTTGCAAATTAATTCCAATTCAGCAGTCTCTTGTTGGAGTCTGTTTCTGAAGGTTTTTTTGTTGAAGAATAGCCACTCTTAGGTCTGTAATTGAGTGACCAGAGAGATTGAAGTGTTCTCTGACTGGTTTTTGAATGTTATAATTCTTGACGTCTGATCTGTATCCATTTATTCTTTTACATAGAGACTGTCCAGTTTGACCAATGTACATGGCAGAGGGGCATTGCTGGCACATGATGGCATATATAACATTGGTAGATGCACAGGTGAACGAGCCTCTGACAGTGTGGCTGATGTGATTAGGCCGTATGATGATGTCCCCTGAATAGATAGTGGACACAGTTGGCAACGGGCTTTGTTGCAAGGATAGGTTCCTGGGTTAGTGTTTTTGTTGTGTGGTGTGTGGTTGCTGGTGAGTATTTGCTTCAGGCTGGGGGGCTGTCTGTATGCAAGGACCCTATCCTACAGACTCTCCATCAAGCCTCCTCCCCAGGTCATGAAGCAGATGCAGGAGACAGGGTTGAACTTGCCCCTAGCAGCACTAATTCCTGTAGAAGTTTTCATATGTCTTAGCATGTATATAATGCCTTGTATAGTGCCCCCCTCCCCATACACATACACACACACACAATTCTTCAACAAAAAAACTTCAAAAACAGACTCCAATGAGAGACTGCTGAATTGGAATTAATTTGCAAACTGGACTCCATTAAATTAGGCTTGAAGAAAGACTGGAAGTGGATGTGTCATTACACAAAGTAAAACTATTTCCCCTTGTTTATTTCCCCTCCTACTGTTCTTGTAAACTGCTGCAAATGGCCTACCTTGATTATCACTACAAAAGGTTCCACCCCCTCCACCCTCCCCCCCCGCTCTCCTGCTGGTAATAGCTCACCTTTCCTGATCACTCTTGTTACAGTCTATATTGTAACACCCATTGTTTCATGTTCTCTGTGTTATAAAATCTCCCCACTATATTTTCCATTGTATGCATCCGATGAAGTGAGCTGTAGCTCACGAAAGCTTATGCTCTCGTAAATTTATTAGTCTCTAAGGTGCCACAAGTACTCCTTTTCTCTATATACAATATACAAAACCTTCAGAGATGCTGGTGCATGCATAGCTGTCCTCCGCAGACAGTGTGAGCCAGATGTAGATATTAATTGGTCATTTCAGTTACTTGTGTAGACAAAAAGAAAAGGAGTACTTGTGGCACCTTAGAGACTAACAAATTTATTTGAGCATAAGCTTTCATGAGCTACAGCTCACTTCATCGGATGCATTTGGTGGAAAAAACAGAGGAGAGATTTATATACACACACAGAGAACATGAAACAATGGGTTTATCATACACACTGTAAGGAGACCAGTGACCAGAGAGTGACCAGAAAGATTGAAGTGTTCTCCAACTGGTTTTTGAATGTTATAACCCAGGAACCTATCCTTGCAACAAAGCCCGTTGCCAACTCTGTCCACATATCCATTCAGGGGATACCATCATAGGGCCTAATCACATCAGCCACACTATCAGAGGCTCCTTCACCTGCGCATCTACCAATGTGATATATGCCATCATGTGCCAGCAATGCCCCTCTGCCATGTACATTGGCCAAACTGGACAGTCTCTACGTAAAAGAATGAATGGACACAAATCAGACGTCAAGAATTATAACATTCAAAAACCAGTTGGAGAACACTTCAATCTCTCTGGTCACTCAATTACAGACCTAAGAGTGGCTATCCTTCAACAAAAAAGCTTCAAAAACAGACTCCAACAAGAGACTGCTGAATTGGAATTAATTTGCAAACTGGATACAATTAACTGAGGCTTGAATAGAGACTGGGAATGGATGAGTCATTACACAAAGTAAAACTATTTCCCAATGGTATTTCTGCCCCCCCCCCCCCCCCCCTGTTCCTCTGATATTCTTGTTAACTACTGGAATTAGCCTACCTTGCTTGTCACCATGAAAGGTTTTCCTCCTTTTCCTCCCCCTGCTGCTGGTGATGGCTTATCTTAAGTGATCACTCTCCTCACAGTGTGTATGATAAACCCATTGTTTCATGTTCTCTGTGTGTGTATATAAATCTCTCCTCTGCTTTTTCCACCAAATGCATCCGATGAAGTGAGCTGTAGCTCACGAAAGCTTATGCTCTAATAAATTTGTTCGTCTCTAAGGTGCCACAAGTACTCCTTTTCTTTTTGCGAATACAGACTAACACGGCTGCTACTCTGAAACTTGTGTAGACAAGTGTTCTTATGCCATTTGGCTGCATACACAGCAGGGATGGAAGGATGTCATCATTTCATCAGGATATAAGGCAGTGGAAACAAGATCTGGCAGTTTGGAAAGAAATTGTAGAAAATGTTATTGGCAGTGCCATGGCATTGATGCCAACTGTTTCCAGTAAAGGGCAACAGTTCTTCTCAGGTATTTACCATATGGCAGGAAAGTCAGAATTGGAAGCTTTATTTTGGAGGTTCTATTCTCATGCAGCAGAGGTGTGGTGAAAAGAGCATTTGTAGGAATGTGGCATTCTTGGAACATTGCTCTGCCACTCTGGCACTCATGAGATGGAGCAAGTGACTTTAGATGCAGGAAGGCTGAAAGCTGTTGAGCATTTCATTTCAAAGTGCTTGATACTTAGACATCCTTTAAGGCTAGGCATATAGTTAGGAGTCTGAGAAAAATTTGAAAGCTCTCTCTCAGTTCCTTGGCAGACTTGTCACAGGAAGCTGGTGCTGAATGCAGAAATACATCGCTAGAGAATTCTATTCATCTTCTGAACACTTTCCTCCCAAAGAAGGGGGGAATGTTATATGATCCCCTATATGATCAGCACCTCAGCATTAGTGTTTTGGAGCTATGGGCGATTTGTCTGGCACTTCCCCTACTGACCAGCATGTGTTTGTCTGTTGCAATAAAAGAGCATTTTTTGCAACTATCTAAGAAAACGTGAGCCTCAGGTGTTGACACCTCTCAAAGTAGGTAATGTAATTTGGGTGCTGAATAGACTCCTACCAACTGCCTTGAGGGACAGCATGTCTTCAGAGGAGGGAGACTATTATGGTAGATTGGCTGAGGAGTGCTTCAAGAGGCCAGATAAAGTATCCCTACATCCTCCCTGCAGTAGGCTCTGCTGGGCATAGCTGTTGCCTTTCGCTCAGGATGTTCATTTGGAGAATTGGAGAAGTAGTGACATACGATAAAGAAAAAAGGGGAAATTATTTACCTGTCACTGTTTGTCACAGACTAACTCTTCCCCTCTCCCTGTTGTGGGAGATTTGTCTTTGCAAGCATTGTCATTGCTTTCTTATCTGAGCAAGATGTGGGTTAACTGCTATCTTTATTGCAGATATGCCTGATACTTCTCTTCAACTCCATGCTTTCCGCTAGGCGGAGACGTACCATTGCCTGACAGATATTCCCTGCAGGATGAAAAGGAACAGGTACAAGTGGTGGCAAAGGACAAAGGGGACAGAAGAGGACTTCCGTGGCTCTCAGAATGTGGCTGGCTTTTTTACCAATTCTGGGGTAATTCTACCGCCATCTGGAAATATTTAAGAGGAAAATAATTGAGACAATACCAGTGAAAGATGTGCATGAAGGAGGATCCTTGTTTGAAGGAGGCTAAACATATTCATAAGATGAATTCCAGAAAACAAATGAAAGCAATTGTTTATTAGATATGGAGACGAGGAGTCCAGTGGCACAGACTAACACAGCTACCCCTCTGATATTTAGATATAGAGGACGCTTTTAAAGGTTTCAGGCAGCATATGGATGAAGTGGTACACTTGCCAGTGTTAAGAGCAGTAGTCTTCAACAAGGTCTGGGCTACTTGTCTTTGCCTTGGTGAGAAAGCACAATGTTGGGGAGACAAACAACAGCACTTCAAAGAGCAAACAGAGATGAATGGGATTCCAGCTGAAAAAAATCACCTCAGCAGACCTAACTAATAGTCCATTCTTACCCTGACCCAAATGCTCTTGGGCTTTGCAAAGCAAAGTCCATGGGAATTACAGTATGTCTGCTTATGTCAGAGCTGAATTTAGCCCCTGGTTTATATTCCTGCCTCTGCCACAGACTGTGCAATGGAGGGCAAGCTACTTGATCTCTATATGCCTGCATTTCCCATCTGTAAAGTGGGCATGATACGTCTCCCACCGCACATGGGGTTGTGAGCCCCAGTTCATTATTGTTTGCAAAGTGCTTTCAAATCTTAGAATGTATGGTGCCCTATAAGCACATCAATTATTAAAATCTGGGCATGACATTAAAGCTTTCAAGCTCTCATTTCATTCCTACCCTCACCCAAACACATCCTCTAAGGTAATAGGTACCAATGATGCACAGTTTACTCAATGCTTAGTGGGCTCTTGTGTTCACAAAGTCATCTGATGCCCTTTTTTTTGCCCTCCCCCACTACTTCCCAAGGCCAAGCCTCAGAAAGACAAAGTTGTTTGAAAAGAACAGCTGCCATGGTGCTGAGTCAATACAGAAGGAGACAAATAAAACACCCTGCATCTGTGGCAGTGTTTTTTCAGTCACAGTATCACCAATGCAGAAAGTGCTGATGGCTGTTTAGTAAACAACAATGCAAGAGTGGGGAGAGAGGAAAAGAAGGGGTGGGGAAGGGTTTCAAAGAAATTTGCCATATCCTGAAATCTTGAAAACAATATGCTAATTCCTGCAATGGGGCAACCAAACAGCTGGTGCTGCAATGCTTTGCTTTGCAACAATGATATTTCACTGATGTTCCACTTAGATGTCTATTTCTAGCATTAAGCAAGGGATGGAATGAGAAAAAATGGTTTGATTATTTTTCACTGTTAAATGCAACAGGAAGGGCAAAATACTGCATGGTCTTTTTCAAGGACTACTTATCAAGAGAGGTATAGTTCATCTTAATCTGTGCCAAGTAAAGGTTTTCAGGGGGAAGACATGTCTGTATTCCACAATATTTCTCTCTCTTGTAACTATTTTTCATAGCATGATATGGGCTTGTCTACATTGGGAAATTACACTGTGTAAGAACATGTGTTTAACTAAAATATTGCAAAACATGGCTTATCACTTAGTATAGACAAAGACTATCCTGTTTACCATTGTCAGCTGCTGACAATCATTCCTAGGGTGGGTTATTGATTAATGCTAGAATGGGCTTTAGGGTTAACCACGATAGACCTTGGCCACACTGAAAGTTTTAACACATATTCTAACAAGATATAATTTCTCAGTGTACGAAAACTCCATGACAGTATTGAGAAATATTGCACAAAGACAGCAGGGACATTTTGGCCAACAAATTTAGAAACTTGGACCAGTCCCTTTGAACTTTTGCCTCATTTCCATCCTCTGATTTCATTCAAAGCTGGAGAATGTTGTATTGATGTAAAAGACACCTGCAAAAAGCTTCTTTTTAAAAAGAGTGAAACCACCAAGCCATGTGTTCAAAAGCAAACTTTTAAAATGGCAGCCTCGCAAATTATATGAGCTGTCAGCCAGTTTTGTAGATGTTATGAAAAACAAAAGTGTATGAGCAAATTGCGGCATTCATCAACCATGAAAGAGCCTCCGTACAGCTGCAGATTTGTACATTTGCTCTGCAAAGCTGCAGGAGGCCAGTTTTTCATAGCAACAAGCCAAATTATTTTTAAAAACTCTTTGCCCAGGAACATGTAATTTGTGGGTCTTCTAGAATTTTATTGTCCAGCAAACTAAAGATTTGTAATGAGGTATACTGGACTCTGGACCACATGGGGTTAATGAGCTAATGTGGGTTCTCCTGGCTCCGCCCCAGCCTACCTGTGTGAAATATCAGTATTGGAGGGAGCAGCTTAAGAGGAAGGAAAACAGCTGACTGGGGTGGAGAGCCGATCTTCAGCCCCCATGTCCTGAAGAGTGGGCTGATTGAAGGCAGAAGCTCCCCAGTCAACTGCTGCCTGGCAGCTCCTCCCTGAGGAAAAGGAGGCCCAGATGCAGATGCACCTTCAGAGGAAACCATTCCTCTCTATTACCTGTGAGCTGTGTTTATTTGCATTAATTCCCCTTGGTTTTGTTCACTGACTGCCCTTGAAGGGAAGAGACTTAAAAGTGATCTGGTTGGAGGGCCACATCACAGGATGAGGCAGACCACTGGAGTAACCGCCCACCAGAAGTACCTGATGGGGAGAGCTGCTACGCCCCACACCTGGCCACAAGGAGCTGTTGGTAGTGAGTCAGCTCCTTCTCAGACCCTATCTTACAGACTCTCCATCAAGCCTCCTCCCCAGGGCATGAAGCAGATGCAGGAGACAGGGTTGAACTTGCCCCTAGCAGCACTAATTCTGGTAGAAGTTTTCATATGTCTGAGCATGGATATAATGCCTTATATAGTGCCACCCTGCCCACACACACACACACACACACACACACACACACCTATCTTCATTTCTGTGGGCTCAAAAGAAAAGTATGATGCTGCTTGAACTTTCTTTGTCCCCACTCATTTAGTTTGAGCCATCTGGTGGGTTTTCTTCTCCATTCCTCCCCTCTGTGCCTCACAGCAGAGAGAAGGTGATTTTGCCTCCTGGTTTCAGATTTTTGCATTTTGCTGGGAATATGCATTTCAGACAAAGTGAAAATGAGGAAAAAAAACTATTTCAAGGACACAAATTAAGACACCAATCATATAAATAAGATGTCAAATGCAATAAATTAGCACTATAAGAGACCAATCTCTATTAAATCTCCCTCGTCCATAAAGATTTTTTTCTATTGCACAAAAACTTCACTGCAATAAACAGAGAAGAAAAAATATATTGGGCCTGATTATTATTACCTCTAAGGCCTCTTTATATTGTCCTGGCAGTGTAAAGGAGCCTTGTAGTGGCTATAAATGTAACTTACACCTACATTAACACCTCTTTACATTGCTAGAGCGATGTAGAAGAGTCTAACTCAAAATGACAATCAGGTGCCTTGAGTTTACACTAGAAGCTATTTAGTGGTGTATTTTAATAATTAGGCATAACCATGTGCTCTATATTGAAATAAGGTCACTCGCAGGAAAAAGATTTAGGATTACGATTTTAAAATCTGATTTTTTTACTTTATGTAAATTTAAACCCCCTTTTTAAAATAAAAAGAAAAGGAGTACTTGTGGCACCTTAGAGACTAACAAATTTATTTGAGCATAAGCTTTCGTGAGCTACAGCTCACTTCATCGGATGCATCAGATGCTGTAGCTCACGAAAGCTTATGCTCAAATAAATTTGTTAGTCTCTAAGGTGCCACAAGTCCTCCTTTTCTTTTTGCGAATACAGACTAACACGGCTGCTACTCTGAAACCTTTTTAAAATAGTTTTGCCACCGACTATATTTAAATGACTACACACTTGGCATTCAACTACCATGTTGATGAGCATGGCATAAGCAGAGTAGAAAATGTAGATGTTGTATGAAGTATAGAAATCTTGTGAATAATTCAGCAAGAGCTCAAGAATGCTGAATCTCTGACAGAGGGCACTGCAAGTGTATTTGGTAAACTAAACTACAGTTATGAAATGCATTTTTCCAGGACTTGTTATAACTTGGTAAAACCGCTCAGGGCTGAAATTCTTTTATACACAGTTGTTTTAAAATTGTTTACAAAAAAAATCACCAAATATCCTCATGGTTATAGAATGTGGATTAAAACATTTGAGTTTGAGACTTTATATTTTTGATCATCTCTAACTTGTGTCCTTGCTTTTTTGCAGCTCTCACTTTGTATCTGATTAACAAAAGGTATTTTCTTTTCAAGCCAGCCACTACTTCATACAGCTTGCTTTTACAGTGAAACATTTCAAGTCTTGGGTTCTAATGCTGCACACTTATACCCACATGTAACGCCACAGAAGGGAACGAGCCTACTCAGCCAGGTACATTTACTTGGGTGTTTGCAAGGTTGAGGCCTTGACTGAGAATAATCAATGTTGCTTCTGTGTTCTAGACTATCTTTGCACGCTTAACACAATGAACGATGAGTTCTTCAGAATCAGCCACGGTATATACATATTAACAATTTCCCCAGAATAGTTTTCAGTAGTGTGATGATGCTGGCAGAGAAGGGGTTAACAGAGACCTGGAGTGGCTGCATGGGGAGTAGCCAATAGGACAGGGGCTGTGAGGAACAGCCATTTGGGGTCCAGCAGGCCCATATAAAAAGGGAGCTGCAGGGTTGAGTTCAGTTGCTACTGGGAGCCCAGGGAGTAAGGACTGTGTCTCTGGAGGGCTGAGAGAACTGTAAGCACCTTGGACAGAGCAGTGGCTGGCTCCTGGCTGAGGCTGAGGCGAGGGAGAAGAAGTTGCTGGGGCCATGGGGAAGTGGCCCAGGGAAATAGAGCTGCATTGACCAAGATTACAGAGGAGCAGCAGGAGGCTGCTATTTACAGGGTCCCTGGATTGGGGCCTGGAGTAGTGGGTGTGCCCAGGTCCCCCCAACTTGCCACTGGAGAAGTGGCTGGACTGTTGGGAGAAACATAGATGATGACCTAGCCGGAGGGCTGAGTCAAGAAGAGGAGGCTGCAGTTCTGAGAGCTGAGAGAGGAGCCATAGGCAGGAGCAGAGACAGAGTGCCGGTGTGCAGACCGTGGGTGTCGGCCTCGAGCTAATCCCCAGCATGACCAAGAGGAGGCGCCAGTCTAGCGATGAGGGCTGTGTCCCATGATAACTGGCATATTCATTATCACTTTAATAGTTGTGTGCAAATCTGGCTGACAACACAAACGTGGAAGAAAACCTGCACAAAGCAGTGAAAGAACACAGCAGAAGTTGATTGCCCTGGTTGTACTTGCTCTGGAAAGTCATAGAAAGATTGTTTATAGGTACTCTGCAACCAACATTATGATCATTAGGGAAGTAGGCCTGGTCCATATGCCTATGTATCTTCTGCGCCTATGAGGCTGACCAGACCAAATAATGATCCTTATACACTGTCCCTTTGGCAAATTACTCCTTAGGCTAGCAAGAATGGAATGTCTGAGATGCAAATTAAGAGCACATATTGACTCTGATTTTGCAATGTATAAGTGTGTCTGTTTGGGATGCTCTCGACATTTTCATTGCATTAGCCAAAATTTAATCTCACAGAGACAAACTACCACTTCAAAGGGAAAAAAAGATAGAACATGAAATATCTTTTCAATACTCCAATACATTGTTTTTATGCATTGTCACAGCTGAAGTCATTATAATGTGCTGGATCAATATTTAGTTTGCTCTTGGAAAACCTGATATTTTATATCCATCAATAAGAGCAGGATTGACTTTAATAACCCAACACATTCACACTATTGCAGAAAAAAATCTGTTTTAGATCATAGGAACAGACAAATTAAACTTCAGATATTAAGTGTTACCAATGTAATTCAAATGTTGCAACCTGCGGTGAATTATTCTGTATCCCATTTAATAGTGAGAACATAAACAACTTTTACTATGGCAGCATTGAAGTAGTGCAGCGATATGACAAGCCAAGTATCTAAGGGCAGGCCTAATCTTGCGTTCCTTACTCACATGAGTTAGCGCTACAGAAATTAATATGATTACTTGCATGAATAAGATGAGCAGGATTTGGTCCAGTATCTATATTCATCAACTACTCCTGGGAAAATTTTGCGCCACTGCACACATGCAAAATTAATGAATGGTGCATATTTTTGCACAGAAAAAAGCTTTTGCCAGAAAGTTGCTGCAGTTATGCCTTTTGCCCACCAGAAGGCCCGATGGCACTAATACAGAGCAGCAGCTCCCATCCAGCTAGGGAAGAGGAAAGAGCCTGCCTTCTTCACAGTGCCTGTTGGGCCAGGTCAGGAGACTGGGGCTATGGGGAGACAGACCCCATGGGGCTGCTGGGGGGGTCACAGACGGGGGCTCATAAGGGCTAATGGAGGAGGACAGACTGGGGCAGGGGCTGAATGGGAGTGGAGGCACAGGGCCACAGGGGGACAGAGGTGCAGGGCAACATGCATCTGCGGGGTGGCTGAGTGGGGGCACAGAAACACATGGGGACAAGGGGAGGGATGCAGGGCCACATGGGGATGGAGGAGTGGGTGTCTGAGTAGGGGTGGAGGGATTCATGGACAGGGAGTGCAAAGACAACTGGGGGTGTAGAGACATATGGGAACAGGGGCAGACATGCCTGACTAAATGAGAGATGCTAGGAGTCAGCCAGGGTCTGCATGGGGGAAGCACCCTAACAATCCCTCCCCACTCCCCCAAAAACACCTGTTCCATACTTTTCCCACCCATACCCAACAACCATCCAAGTTCACACGCAGGTTCCTTCCCAGCAATTACCTCCCTGTCCCTCAGCTCCTCCATTACCCATGACTCCCCCAAGCCTTTGCACTGCTTCTGAGGGATGTGGGAAATACTGTTCTGTATTATAGTTTAAATGAATTACAACTCAGAGTTCTGTATTGATATGCCTAGTAAGTAATTGATTTGCCAAAAAAACATTTCCTGAATCTTTTTTGCTGTCTGTATTGTTATAGACATACTTGCTGACAGGTATTTTGAAATAAATGACCAAAAATAATTGAAACTGGTGTGATTATATTGTGTTATTTTGACAAAATATGCAGAATTTTGCAGAATATGAAAATAATGTGCACAGAGTTTAATTTTTTGGCGCAAAATTCCCCCAGGAGTAATCTACGGGCTTGTACACACTAACATTTATGTTGGTATAATTTACATCACTCAAGGGTGTGAATAAGCCACCCCCTGAGCAACGTAAGTTGCACCAACCTAAGCACCACTGTGCACAGCACTATGTCAGTGGGAGAGCTTCTCCCATCGACATAGCTACCACCTCTCATGGAGGCAGTTTTATTATGCCAATGGGAGAACTCTCACCCATCAGCTTAGAGCATCTTCACCAGATGCACCACAGCAGGGCAGCTGCATCAGTGCAGCTCTGCCACTGTAATCCTTCAAATGTAGACTAGCCCTAGCAATGCTATCATGCTCCCATTTAATTAGGTGGCAAAACGCTCATTGACTTCAGTGGGTGCAGGATCACCCTCTGAAGTCCCTCACATAGACCCTATACAGTTTGAAAAAAAATCCAGCTGTTATCTGCATACGCTGTTTTACGTTGTTTTCTTTTGCATTCTCAGGAGTTTGGAGCACAAAAACCCTACTACAAGAAATACAGTTGTAAATCACTCGCTGTCTTTAAAATTAAAGTAGTGGAGCAAGAGGCAGCATTAGCGTAAGTGAAAGAATCAAAAAGTTAAGAAAGGTTAATAAATCCCCATGTAAATTTACCCCCAAAAAATCTGATAGGGATATAAAAGCAACACATAAAATAAAGACATAACATCTGCTGGAATCTAGACACAAATATATTTAGAATTGGTTCCACTTTGTTTGTTTTAGTTCCGCTATAATGCCCAGATTTGCCTGGAGCTGAGTCTCACTGCTACTGAAAGGAAACAAAGTTTAACATGTCAATTGAAGATTGGATTTCCATGGATCTCTCTGACCAAGCAAAATTGTTTGATTTAAAAAATTCTTGACATCATTAACATCCTCTCTAGAGGCACAAACGCCTTGGTTAGGCTGAATGATCAAAAGTGGATAATCCTGCAAAAATATTTAGGAAGATTATTAGACCTTGCATATTAACAAAGGGGAAATAACCATCTCCTTAAGCGCTGGATGCCCAATGTAAAGTATTTCTCAATACAAGACAATGGAACCTTTTATCACTATTTGTTTTCTATTCCTGTCAAACTTTCTCCATTCACTTTACTAGCCTCAATTAGGATCTGATCCAATATCCACTGAAGTTAATGGGAGTCAGAGCTTTAGTGACCTGGTAAACGCCATGGGGACAGACTGGTCTTTGGCACATGCCTTTGACAGAGTGCTCCAGGTACAGGTACCTCTTTTCCTCCTCCTGTCTGTCCTCGGGGTGGAGAGACAAGGACAGGCTGCATTGACTTATTGCAAAACACTTTAAGACCCAGTGAAAATGAAGTCTAAGAAAAAGTAAGAGACAATCATATCAAACAGAAAACAGACAGTATGAAATCAGATACAGTCTGACACTGGGTAACAGCTTAACCGGATAAAGTACAATTTTATTATTAGATTAAGGTGATTTCAGCAGGTATTCACTTGAATCTTCGGGCTCAGATGTTCATGGCATATTCCATCAGGTTTTTTCCCCTTTCTCTCTTGCATCTTTTCAGTGTTCCAGCATCTCTATGGCATACTCTGAATCAGACAGCCTCCTCCTGGTGTCCAATTCTTTTTTCTCTGGACCCCCTAGGTAGCAAGGGGTTAAGTCTTAACTTGCTCATTACTATACCAGGCAGGAAGACATCCTTTGTAGTAATATTTTGACAGTAAGGTTAGCACTTGCCACGGTGTCCTCTCTCTGGCCGCAAACTCCTAGTAAGTTCTTATTTTATTCCAAGACATATAGACCTGCTCAGACTTGTGTGATAACATCTAAAGGGCCATATGGGTATATACATTTATCTACCATCCCCATCCCATGGCTTCTTCCCATATTGACAGAGCCTATTAACATGTAAATCTTCCTTATTTTGACCTCTGCAGTGTTGTTGTAGCCATGTTGGTCCCAGGATATTAAAGAGATTATCTATTATCCCGAACTGACGTGAATCTTTCAAAACAATTTAACATTCCCTTTTCCTCACCCTGAAGGTGACTGTTTCCCTAGCCAAGGAGCCTTTTAAATGCTAATTAGGCATTCAAAGTCTTGGCTTAAAGTGTTAAACGTGAAGTCATTTATCTCTCTCAATTCTTAAAGGGACCAAACTTTGTTAATTTCAATCTGTCAATAACTCCAGTCAATAGCCAAAGAAAGATAGTATCCCTATAGTCACAGGCAGGATGCACCATGGCATAGTGATAGAAAGGTTTTATCAGCACTTGTTTGGGAAGAACTGCATAATTCACTCATGGTTACACTGTTCATGAGTAAATAGTCATCCTGATTAGATTTGTATACCAAACAACACCGTCAGATGCTTATATAACGACATTGGAGCAGGAAAGAGGGTCATTTCAAATGAATGATGATAAAACCTTTATGCCACACCAAATAACGTATTCAGTAGATGCTAGGGATGAAATTCCATTGGACTCCAATAAGCTAAGCTACTACCCTATATATTTTGTATATGTGCAGGAGGAGACACATGCATGCAAAGTGCATATGCTGATTTTAAGAATTTTGTTAGGCATTACTCGTTTAATCAGTGAATTAAAGTACATTTCTTATACAGCTTCAAAGAAAATAATTATATCTACACTTCAAACTACAAGATATGCTAGGAGTTTCTGTTATACTGTGTAAGTTGACAGGTTTTAATTTAAGTTATGGCAAACAGAGTACTTAGCCATAAAGCCTTCAGAAACCCTTTTTTAGGCTTCAGAGAGTTGTACTGCAGTACAAAAAGCCTTGGACAGCAAAACACTGGCTGAATAAAGACAATGTCATCAGTCTCTTATTGATCAACAAAAGGTTCAAAGATGTCAGACAGTGTATAAAGGTACCAGGAAAACTAACGTATATTCCGTCAGATGAACCAGTCTATTGAGTTATGCTGCCCATTAAAAGTTAGTTTTGGAATTATTTTAGCCAGATATCCTCCTTGATAAATATGATGATCCATACATTGTTGTTGAAAGTCTTCATGTTATTCAGCATTAGGATGGGGATGCTTACAGCTGAATCTACTAGTTAGATAGGGATTCTAACTCTTGCTAGAAGCCCTCTGGGAATATTTGGGTGTTTTAGAGCATTAACTACATGCTGCTCTGCAAGACTGTTAGTCTATCACATTAGAGAGACAAGGTGGGTGAGGTAATATCTTTTGTTGGACCAGATTGTCTCTCTCACCAACGGGAGCTGGTACAATAAAAGATATTACTTCACCCACCTTGTGTCTCTAATATCCTGGGACAAACACAGCTACAATACCCCCATACACAGTCTATAACTTTCTTATAGCACACAGTTTGAAGTAGATGACATCTTAATGATACGATGGCATCTTTTCAAACCATGCACTCTAATACACAAAAGTAATACAAACACACACACCTCTTATAATTTTGCATCAATATTGAGAGTATATCTAAAAACAGCTTTGTTGGTTATTACACAAAATAAGACTGGCCTGGAAGTGGTTATAGTCATTCATCTTTGCACAGGGCAGTTAATTCCCCATCAGAACTGAATCTCTCATGGTGGAGCCCACAACTGCAGAGATTACTAATTAATAAATAATTAATTCATAGTCTAAGCAGAGTCAGGATGAGCTCTACCCTGACATCTGGTGGAGAGTCATGGTGGATTGTGGAAAAGAACTTCAGGGGCTGATCTCATTTGCATAGGCACACCCACCCTGCCTAGAGGGTCACTTTGGCTGCTGTAGGAGCCCCAGTTTCTCTGTTATTGGGGCAGCAATAAACTGTTATTATCCTGATTATGTGAATCAAGGACAGCAGAACTGTACTTGGCCTTTTGTTATGATGGAGAGACTCACCATCAACTAAGCAGCACTTGCTAGGCAAGGGTCATGGGTTCCAAAACCCAGTGAATGGAGAGAGGTTGGGGACAGGTATTAATACTTGATGTTATGGGCCCCACGTGTTAATTGAATTTCCTCCTCTCTCCACTGTGGAATATCAGAGCTAATTTTGATTCTATTAGGAGTCTAGTTACAGGCTGCTGAGCTGAATTCACTTTGAGCTAATGGTGCAACAGCACTGAAGCTCCCCTACTACAAGCTGAAATCACAAAAGAGCTAAAATTACTAAGAGCTGAAATCGCTGAGCATTGTGCTAAGTAGTGGGGGAGCCTGAAGGTATATTGTGGAGCAGTTTGTGGGATGGATGGCTAGCAGAGTGGCTGGTGGAGCAGAGCAGTTTGTCGGACGCCTGGAGCAGCTCATGGGGGCAGCTGGCAGAGCAGAGCCCCATGGAGAGGTGGGGCAAATCAGCTTTGGACCACGTAAGGTGCCCCTTAACCACCACCCCCCAGTGATGAGCTGGAGCTGGTTCGCACCGGTTCACTAGAACCGTTGTTAAATTTAGAGACTAACAAATTTATTAGAGCATAAGCTTTCGTGAGCTACAGCTCACTTCAGAAGGAACTGAACTGAAGCAGGGGAACCGCTCCCCACCCCAGCTCACCTCCACCGCCCTCGGCCTGAGTGTGAAGCCACCGCCTGCTTCTCAGCCTGCCCCAGCCTCCCGCCTAACAGCTGATTCGCGGGAAGCCGAGGGGGGGGGGAACGGAGAAGCAGAGTGGGGCAGCGCGTTCAGGGGAGAGGTGGAGCAGAGGTGAGCTGGGGCTGGGCATGGGGTAGGAAGCTGCCAGTGGGGGCTCTGCACCCACCAATTTTCCCCATGGGGACTACAGCCCTGGAGCACCCAGGGAGTTGGCGCCTAAGGCACCACTTTTTATGTGATCAGTGGGGGAGTGGCTGCTCCCCCTGCTCCCTCCCAACTATGCTCCCCCACCCCTAGGAGCCAGAGGGACCTGCCTGATGCTTCCTGGGAGCTGCCCCAGGTAAGCACCGCCGGGACTCCCCACCTCGCCCCCCGGCAGGTGCCTCTGGCTCTTAGGGGTGGGGCGGGCACCCACTACAGTGGCCCACGAGACTCTCCTGCCCAGTTCTGGGGGCAGTCAGGGGACAGGGGAGGGAGGTGGATGGGGCAGGGGTCCTGGGGGAGGCGTCAAGGAATGAGAGGGGGTTGGATGGGGCAGGAGTTCCGGAGGGCGGGGGTGGGCAACGACCCCCTCGTGGGGGAGGAGGGAACCCGTTAAGATTTTGGCAGCTCATCACTGCCCCCCCCATCTCCACCCAGGTTGGGAGGTAAAACTCTGCAGATAAACTTTTGAACTCTGGGGCTGCCCTGACCAGGGACAGAGACTTTTGGGTTGTTGGACTTTTGGGACTTTGGGTTGTTGGACTCAAGAACCAAAGGGAAAAGGACACACCCCAATTTGCTTGGGCTGGGTTTTTTTGCTCATGGGTTGTGTTATGAATCCTGTTGGTGGTGTTTCCCCAACATAATGCCACATTGTTTCTGTTATTAAAAGGCTTTTTGCTACATTCAGACTCTGTGCTTGTGAGGGGAAATATTGCCTCTTGGAGCGGAGGTGGTATATATTTGTCCCAGGTCACTGGGTGGCAGCTCGAGCCGGTTTTGCATTGCGTTATTGGAATGGAACCCCTAGATACTGAACCCGGCCCTTGTTGCTGCTAACTCTGACGGGCAGAAAGGTTACAATAGTTTTAGTCAATTCAGATTAGGATAACCAGTTGGCCTCTGCTACACAATAGCAAAGCCCATTAGAACAGCCAGTTTCAAAGCAAACATGTTTTCCTTTTGAGGAAATAAATTAATCTGCCACTTGCAATCCTACTCCGTTTGTTCATTAGAAATAGAATCAGTCTCTTTTTGCTGCAGCCTTTGACCAACAGATAACCTACCTCACTGTGCTCACATTCATCACAACAACTTGAGATGCATAACTCTGGTCATGGTCCATTAAGTAGTCATTAGTGCCTGCAACGATGGGGACTATTGCTAAAGCAGCAATCACAACAAAACTCTGTGCTGCGATGCTATCGTAAGCCTAGCATACATGCTGGGAAATGGGTATTGCAGAATGTGAGGAAATGCCAGCTTATGTCTCTGACCTTAGAAGAGCTGCTCTGGTTCTGTTCCCAGAGCCACCTGACAAGTCTGGAATCACAGCTGCAAAGCAGGGAGTTTTGAAAGTCTCCAAGCACCAGGTGAGGCGATTGTCCTTTGACACAGCTAGCTTCTAAAAATAGAAAGCCAGAAGGCTGATTTCGGCATGACCTTGCTCACTGAGCCATTGTGAGCCTATAGAGCAACAAGAATGGCTGTCACTACAGGGATGCTAGAATATTTCATGGCTTGTCAGTACCTCAATATAAACTGGGGTAGTGATAAAAGACAAAGGAAAGTAGCATGAAGATTGGAAAAGAACAGATGTTGTCTGCTTCAGCTTTACAGATAACTTGTTTAAAAAAAACCCACAACACATCTTCCCTATTATATTGTTAAGGACAGCCAGAAAAGTGGTCCCTATGCAACCAAGTTGGAATATGAACATTGCCATCACAACCTTCTTGCCCCTCCAAGGACCAGGCACATTTGACATAAATATGTTACAGGTTAGAAATTAATGAGCTGTATTTAATTAAAGAATTTGTAAAATTCTAACAAGTTGGCCAAAAAATTAGCCACATGGGAGAGGAGGATGTAACCCTGGTTTCTACATATGCACAGATGTAAACTCCACTACTGCACAACTCCACAGCCACCACACAGTGCATTGGGGGAGAGCTATCTCCATTCAGCACCCCTGTCAGGACTGGCCAAACCCCTGCTTTCTTACAGAGTGAAAGCAGCCGAAGTATTGCTGCCTTTACCTTTCAAACGATATTTTGCATGGCCTTCAGCTCCTGAGCAGTTTCATTCCAACTTGAACAATACGGTATGATGCCAGAAGAGTAGCACAAGATTATCAGGATCCTGGAGTTGTTTCTGTGGTTTATAGGGTTGCCAAGCCTCCAGGATTGCCCTGGAGTCTCCAGGAATTAAAGATTAATTTTTAATTAAAGATTATGTCATGTGATGAAGCCGCCAGGAATTCATCCAACCAGAATTGGTGACCCTAGCACTGGTTTACAGTTACAGTTAAGTGTGTAAGCATGAGGAACTGCACTGATCTGAAAGCCATAATAAAAGAACATCTTAAAAGCCACACCCATAATAGAGTTGAATATAAAGTATTGAAAGCCTTTGTATGGGAATCGTGACAACCAACAATCTAAGGGTCAGATTAGTTGTTAAATGATGGTGCATGCTCTGCTCTTACTTGGGTGTAACCCATTGAGTTATGATTAAAAAGTGTAGGTGAATAAGCATTGACAATACACCACGGAAATAGGAGAGATGGTCCAGTGTTTAGAGCACTAGCCTAAGACCTAAGAGATCTGGATTTAAGTCCCTCCTCTGCCACAGACTTCCCTATGTGGTCTTGGGAAAGTCACTCATGTCTATTTTACAGATGGGGAACTGAGACACTTAGTGGGTAAAAGCACTTCCCTAGTTTACAGGGGTATTGGGGATTAATACATTAAAGACTGTGAGATGCTCAGATACTATGGTAACGTGGTTCATATAAGTACCTTATGGTATGTCTATACTACCTGCCAGATCGGCGGGCAGCGATCAATCCAGCGGGGGTCAATTTATTGTGTCTAGTCTAGAGGTGATAAATTGACCCCCCCAAGCAGTCTCCCATCGACTCCTGTACTCCACCACCATGAAAGGCGCAGGCAGAGTTGACGGGGAGCAGCAGCAGTCAACTCACCACAGTGAAGACACCACGGTGAGTAGGTCTAAGTACGTCGACTTCAACTACATTATTCACATGGCTGAAGTTGCGTAACTTAAATCAATCCCCCCTTCACCCCCAGGGTAGACCAGGCCTTAGATAGGTAACATCACTTCAAGCAAAATACAGCTTGCTACAAAGTAAAATATAGTACTTTTAGGCAATTGTTTGTCACTGGCAATTTTTAAACAAATTATGTTCACTAGTCCTGAAAGATGGTCCCAAACCAAACCTTTACATCTTAGGAAAGTTTCAGTCTGGATCATGAGCCAAATTGGATCCTATCTCCATAATCGGTCAAATCAAAATCTTAGTTGTAAACATGTCCAAAGTTTGGGAAGGTTCAAGTCTTGATACCCATGATTTGGATCCACCTTTTCAATTCCCTACTGTTTTAAGACAGAACTAACAAACATGTCACACACTTTAAATCTACGGAGAGGCAAGAACTGGCTTTTGTCACATACAAAAAGAAGGGAAAAGAGCTGCAGTCAAGGAAAAAGAGCTGGTGACTCAAAGTGTAGAAGCAGAAGTAAACAGAGGAGCAGATAGTTTCATAGGGCATTGTCTACACAGCCAAAACAAGGGGCAGCAAGTCTCAGAGCCCGGTCTGCAGACTTAGGCTCATGCTATGACACTAGAAATAGCTGTATAGACTTCGGACTCAGGCTGAAGCTTGATGTTTGGCAAATGAGTACATAGATTAGAGGGTTCTGAAAATGAAAGGCAGATTGGCATAAAAGCAATTCCACATTTTTTACTGTTATGGATTGGTTTATACCAGGTTGAAGCCGATGTGCACAACAGCTGTCTTTCATTCAGGGTCAATGTAAAAAAGCAATTAAGCTCCTATATAGAGTATATAGCTAACATATGCCTGCATTTTGGATGGTAGGTGCTATTGTATCAACACCCAAGACAAAGGCAGATATTGGTGGAGGAGTTTGGCAGGATATTGTTGGGTGAAGGTTTGTGTGCCTGTGCAAGAGAAAAACTCAAAGAAGGAGCAGGACAAACCACCAAGGACACAACCAGAGCAAGCACCAGGAAAGTGGCCCTGAGAAAAAGTTGAGAGAGGTTTTTGTGGCCAAGAACTGGCTGAAAGAGGTTTGGAACTGTGAGCAAAGAAACTCTCCTGTTCTTTGATTCCTGCTCTTTTTAAGGAAACAGGGCTTTGTATATAAACAGGATTACATACAAGAAAATACCTGGTTTCAGAGTAGCAGCCGTGTTAGTCTGTATTTGCAAAAAAGAAAAGGAGTACTTGTGGCACCTTAGAGACTAACAAATTTATTTGAGCATAAGCTTTCATGAGCTACAGCTCACTTCATCGGATGCCTGACTCCATCATTCCTTTCTCCTCCTCAATGAAACAACACACAGGACTCCAAATTTTGGCTAACTGCTCAGGTCATGCAACTGAGATACCACCACAGACTGGGTGTTGAGTCATCTTCAGAACATTACCTCAGGCTCCTGTGTGTCACTGTGATAGGGGCTGTGTCGTGTCATGGAAAGCTGTTCTGTGCATCAGCAGGCACTTTGGATTTTAAAAGATTGTCATTCAGGGGAATAAGAACCAAAGAGCCAATACTTTATAGTTTACAGCTGAAGTTGATACAGTAGTAGGGAGTGAGAAATTCCCACAGGGTTTTCTCAGTTGAGGAATGTAAGTGGATCTGATGGAAAGGTTAAAAGTTTTGTTTTTTTTTAACTTGAGAAATACTCACCATAATTCCATGAGCAAAATATGCATTTTAGTTTAAGAAAAGAGGAAAGTTATTAGGCTCTGATTTAGCAATGTATTAAGCACATCCCTAAGTTTAAGCATGCAAGTAACCTCATTGAAGGGAGCATGTACTTGGGGCTGGGATTGGAGCCCCAGTTTCCATGTGACCTTGAGACCAGGGACTGCTCCTTCTTTAGTACCTTTGGGACTGGAAGCTGCCCCAAACTGAGCAGAGAAGGCAAGACCATTCCCCTTCCACCTAGACAGTGGAGTAAACCAGGCACAGGGAAGGAACACTAGGGAGAGCCTACAGGATGATGTAGCAGCTATGCTCCACCTTGCACAACTATGAGCTGCTAAAGGGAGCGTGCAAACAGACCCAGACAGGACTTACTGCAGTGAAAATTTATAGCAAGTCATCTATCAATATTGAAATGAGCAAATCCACCTACAATATTGATCTCCTCACTTACAGCTTGTCTCAGTTCCGATGCTCCATGCTAGCCTCTCTCTTGCCTGCTGCATTTGTCTCCTTTGCCCATCCCAGTTCTACGGGTTCCTCCATGTCACACCACGTGACTTTCACAAGTGCCTTTCTTCTCCTTCTTCAACTCACTCTTGAACTCCCGCCTCCGCAACTACACTGGAATCCCTGTGACTACACTCTGTGGGGCTGGTCCTTTGTCTCATCTTTGGATATGTGCATGTTGATGAGTGAAAGGCAACCTCTGGGGTTGAGAGAGGGTACCAAGCAGTGAAAGTTAAACAGGTCATAAGATCATGTGACTCTTCTGACAGGCTATTCCCAATGAGGGGTGATTATGAGCTAGTCTGATGGTGAGCCAATGGGATGCGTATGGAGGGTTAGTGGGCAGGGCTAGGCGAGAAGGGTACATGGCATGTGCAACAGATATATTGCTATGGTACAGCCACAGATCTTAGCAGCCCCAACACAAGAGAACTTACCAAAGAGGAAGAACAGTACAAGTCACTCACCTACAGATTCTGTCACTTCAGCATGGCCAACCCTGAAACAGCCTATACTCTGCCATCCCACCTTCTAGACCAGTGGTTCGCAACCAGGGGCGCACATACTCCCGGAGGTATGCAGAGATCTTCCGGGGGTACATCAACTCATCTAGATATTTGCCTAGTTTTACAAACAGGCTAATAAAAAGCACTAGCAAAATCAGTACAAACTAAAATTCCATACCGATTATGACTTGTTTATACTGCTCTATACACTATGCACTGAAATGTAAGTATGATATTTATATTCCAATTCATTTATTTTATTCATTATATGGTAAAAATAAGAAAGGCAGCAAATTTTTCTGTAATAGTGTGCTGTGACACTTTGTATATTTATGTCTGATTTTGTAAGCAAGTCGTTTTTAAGTGAGGTGAAACTTGAAGGAATGCAAGATAAATCAGACTCCTGAAAGGGGTCCAGTAGTCTAAAAAGATAGAGAGTCACTGTTCTAGACAACTCTTGCAACACCCCTCTGAATATTTTTGGTAGCAGTGGCCACTACCCCTCAGATACTCTCACTTCTCAGATTCCCCCTTCCAGGGCATGGGGTCATGCACTCTTGCCCTCTATCAGTACCCAGTCCCTTTTCCCAGCAGCATACCCTGTTACTATGCTCCCTCCTCTCCACAAAAAGATTAATCTCCGGCTCAGTTCTTCACAGGACTAAGCACTTGTGACTCCTGCTAAAGTCAACAGGAATTGAAGGTGCTCAGCCCTTCACAGGATTGGGCACACACTTCTCCATCCATTCCAAATTGCCAAATTTGTCAACAACTGTGTGGAAAAATTTGGGGGATCCCTGAACATCAGACGAGAGGGAGAAAAGCCCTAATTTGAAGGACTGAGTGAAAAGAACAAAAGGAAGAGGAAATTAAAGTGAATCTTGCACCAAAGAGCTAGCACAGGCCACTAGATCAATGCCAGAGCATAGCTCTGCTGCACAGAAGCTGGCCAGTCTCTCTCATTCTGATCACCAACAGAATGTAACTATATGTGCTGCTGAAAGGAGAAGGAACAAAGAAACTGAATAAAAGTTGCGTGTGTAACTTCATTTAACTTTGGTGTGCTCTGAACTCAAATATTGTCATAACCATGGAATTTATTTCCACCACTCCCCCAACCAATTACATAGTAAATCCAAATAATCTACAGTTATATATTTGGATATATCTGAGAGTAGGGCTCTATCAGCCTTTATATGTGACATAGTTCGGTTTTCTTTCATTTATATATTTGTCTAGTTGAAAAAGTTTTTTTCTGAGGGGAGAAGAAAATTGGTTGGTTACTATTGTCACATGAAAGTACAACAGCCTTGGAAATTTTCTCCTTGCCCACTTGCCCAGGCAAATAGTTTTTTGGATGGATGAGTAAAATAGGATTTGCTTTTTCATTATCACCATAAGGATGGTGGATAAGGCACTAGATTGGGACACAAGAGACCTGGGTTCTATTTCTAGCCCTGCCTCTGACCTGCTCTGTGACCTTGGTCAAGGGTTTTCACTTCTGTGTCTCTGTTCCCCATTTTACCCTTTGACTGTTTATACTATAGGATCTTTGAGGAATGTATTATTTCTTACTGTGTGTCTGTACAGCACCTTGCACAATGGGGCCCCGATGTCAGTCATGGCCTTTAGGTGCTTCTGTAATATAATATTTTCAAAGTTCTTCTACTGGCACACATCTCCATACTATCTGAACAGCTGGAGATCTGAAGCAGAAAAAACGTGTTTCCACATTGTTTTCAGGGCGGGAAACAAGGACAGGTGACAACAAAGAGTACCTGAAAGTTTTCTAACTTAATCACCCTGTTACTAATAATATTTAACCTCAGTCAAGCACAATCCTTTGTACTCCCTCTCCAATCACCAAGCTGTGATTCAGATTATCCTTGACATGTGAAGAAGATTAAGTGTTGATTTTATTTATTTATTTTTAATAACTGATCATATGGTGTGCAAAATTTGTTATTTCCTCTGCCATTCCCAGAGCAAATATAAGTCTTGATGTTGTTTATGTTACTATCATCCAAAAATTAATAGCTTTTCATATATCTCTTTACTTCCTAGTGGCTACAAGGGAAAAAAAAACTTGAATATATTCAAGGCTAAATGTCACTTAAACTGCCTCTGATATACGTGTATTGTAGTAAATTACCATAAATGTGCTATGCAGAGATGGAGACAAATGCCCAAAGAGAGAACCCATGTAAACAAGATAAGTAAAACTGTCTTATACATATTTAAGGGGATACATAAATGAGAGAGAGTCATAAACTTGATAACGGTAATGGAAGATATACGTTAAACTTCATTGCTATAAAACTCGGGTTAAAAGAGTGATATAAATATTTTAGTCCTAGCTAAGATTCTATCATTAAAGTTTTACCACCATCCTCTCTCTTTTTAAAGCTGCCTCCATCACATGCTTTTTAATCTGGAGAGCTACCTTTGCAACTTCTGCTAGCTGTTTTCAAAGTCCTCAGTTTCTTTGTCCACAGATTCCCTAAAAAGGCATCATATCATACATTCATTCTGTACAAATATGGTGTCTATAGTAGAAAATACACACACCCAGCTACTAGAGGCTAGTAGTCAGCCCTCTGGTTAGAACATTGGTGCCAATAGTACAGTTGCTCAGAAATCTGGGTTAGAGGCAATGCAACTGAGACCCAGTTGTGGATCCCTCCAATAATGCCAGTCTCCATAAGGAAGGGGGCTCAGTGATGAGAGTAGAATTGGGTACAACCACCATACTCCACCTGCCACCAGAGAGCATGGTTCCAGGATAACTCTCCACAATGAACTTTGTTTTCCTTCCCTGTCCCACTCCAGCCCTTGGTTGCTCCTATTTGACCCCCAGCTTTTGGTTTGTCTGTTTTTAAAATCATTTCTTTACCCAAGTGAAAATCTCATCGTCTTTACTGGGAGTTTAGTCTGAGCAAGGACTTCAGGTTCACCACATATCATTAGTGTTATGTGACTGCTGGCACGGCAAAGGGATGTGTACTCTTTGGGTCAGGAACTACCCCTACGTATTTAGGCATCCCCTAACACTTTGCAAAGAGCATCACTAGAGAAGAACGGCAAGATCAACATTCAATAACTCAGTGCAAGGATAGTATAGCAAACAATGGCACATTCCCAAAATACCACTCTTGCCAACTCATAAGTTCATCATGGGTCTCATGATACTTGGTATTCTTCTTAAAGCTCCAGTTCCTGGAGTCATGTGATTGGGGTGGGAGGGAAGCTGAGATTCTCATGGCAGGTAGGTTTCCAGCCCTCATGATTGCAAAAAAAATGCTTGAAAATGTTACCTGAATGCGGCCTTAAAGGCTCAGAACCCAAATACAAGAAAGAACCCAAGAGTGTTTTATTGAAAAACCTCACGGGTTTTAAGCCACCTAACTAATCTAACCATAGTTCAAAAATATTGTCTAAATCTGTTTCTTGCTGCCTGCACATTTATTGCATTTACACCTTTTGGGGCTTCTCTATTTTTTTTCCTCTTTTGAGCTTCTCTGTTTGAGAAAAGATGGGCCAGATCCAAAACTCCTGATGTAAACAATCCCAGACTTTTGGATATTCAAGACCCAAATGTGATGCCTTGATTCCATCCTCTCCTTTTAATTTCCATCTTCTTGATTTCACTCACTCCTGCTCTCCTTTGAGCCATTTATTCCTTCATCTCCCTTTTTAGGAGGAGGCCAATTGATTTTCCATTGTCTCCTCCCTTCCAGCAATTCTTATTCTACATTTTGCCACTTTTCTGCTCTCTGACAGCCCTGCACACATTTTCCTTCCCATTAAGTTAGCCTACAATTAATTGGGAACATACGTTCCAAAGCCAAGTAGATATGGAGCTGGTTTAGAAGAAAAAAGCAAGGATTGCTTCAGCTTGCTAATAGAGGGTATCAATCTTACCCCCTTTTAAATTAAATGTACATTTCTTGTAGTCATGCTGGTAAGTGCTACTTGCCAAATTCATTCCCGGAAGTCAATAAGTTACAGCAAGGAGGGATTTGGCCCCTTATTTTCAGTTTGTGGAGACTGTGCATTAAAGTAAAAGCTCACCTGTGGCTGAAAATGTGACAGCAACACGTAGCACTGCTTTATCTAAAATAAAAATCAGTCTTAGAACTGACACTGCTCAAGTGTGACACATATGGGACAGATCCTGCAGTCCTTTCACAAACTAAATACCCATTAACTGCGGGATGTGACGTTATATGATTGCAAAATGACCAGGTAGATAATTGTTGCTATCACTGTTATGTAATTGCAACAAATCTTATACAAAGTGTATCAAGTAAGAAGTCTATGGAAAAGTTATGATTTGCTTAATAGGATTATGCTATTTGTATGTATCATTTTTGTATCTGAAGTTATGAATATTGACAATGTAGCTGTATTTCAAATGTGTCTGCTCCTGTGGCAACACCCACAAGGAATTTAGCCAGCACATTGTAGAGGGACTATTCAAGTTGAATGGCCCATCAAGGAACAAGAAACTCCCAATGGACTGTGAAAGATGCCTAACACCACCTAATGGACTTTCCTGTGGACATTCTAGCTAAAGTATGGGTGATGGCCCCTCCTATGACTCAGCAGAGCATGCAAGTGCATGTGACTAAACCATGTGACCCTAAACTCCATCTTACCACCTGTATTTTTCCACAAACTTTGTTTGAAGCAGTGGGTTTCCCGCCACATGACAGAAGCTATAAAAGGCCCTAGAAACATCTCCATTTTGCCTTTTTCCTGCTCAAACCTCTGGGCTATGAACTTATATTAATGGGAGCATTCTAACCAAAGGACTGAGGAACTTCCTATGATTTGAGAGCAACCAGAGACTGAACAAGCCTGCAGTTTATTCCTTCACCACTGCTAGCCTGATGCAAGAACCTTGCAATTATTGTATGTACTCCTTTAAACAATTTTAACTTTCAACTTTTTCTTTATTTCTTTTATAAATAAACCTTTAGATATTAGATTCTAAAGGACTGGCAACAGCGTGATTATTGGGTAAGGTTGGAGTTATATATTGACCTAGCTATGTGGCTGGTCCTTTGAGATCAGAAGAACCCTTTGATTGATGAAGTTTCAGAGTAGCAGCCGTGTTAGTCTGTATTCGCAAAAAGAAAAGGAGTACTTGTGGCACCTTAGAGACTAACAAATTTATTAGAGCATAAGCTTTCGTGAGCTACAGCTCACTTCATCGGAATGCATCCGATGAAGTGAGCTGTAGCTCACGAAAGCTTATGCTCTAATAAATTTGTTAGTCTCTAAGGTGCCACAAGTACTCCTTTTCTTTTTATTGATGAAGTTGGTTTCAAAATAACCTCATCATTAAGTCTAGTGCCTGGGTGTTGAATCCAGGACTGGAATACTTAAGGAGGCTGCATTTCTGACTTCTTGTTAGACAGTGTGGTGAGACAGAAGTTTACTTTTGTATGCTGGTTTGGGTATATCTTATGGAAGAATAACTACCACTTTTGGGGTGTGTCTGCCCTATTTCTCAGCAGCTTGTCCTGAATTTGATATTCCCAGTTGTGACCCACTGAGGCATGGTGACACAGGGTTAGGCCCTAATTAGTCCAGAGCTATAATAGTTCTTTTATTATTAGTTACAAGAGGTTTGCAAGGGATATAAACCTTTATGCTTCAGGTCATAAACCCACCTCAATCTATGGAGAGTTGTGAAACTCCTATGGCCTGTGTTATTCAGGAGGTCCACTAGATGAGGACAGTGGTCCCTTCTGTCTTTATAATCTATGAAACTTTCCCTGTGGGCAGTTTATCCTGACTCACCTACAGCAGGGTTTCTGACAATTTCCTCTGAAGCAGCTGATAGTGGCAAATTTCAGAGATAGGACACCAGATTAGATGGATCATTGTCTGAGCCAATGTGACAATTCCCACTTTTCATAAGAACCCAGAACTACTCCTAATGACCATGGACATTTGGTGCACACATGGAGAGGAGCTATATCCTTACATGTGCTGTAGAGGAGATGGGCTCACTCTCCAAGGATGGATAAGCCAGCTGCACCAATATAAGCCTGCTTGAGGTGACCCATGAAGTGATGCTGCATCTACGTACGCAAACTTCTTCAGCTAATCAGGATATACTCATATGAACAAATTCAATGACAGCCACCATCCACTAGTTAAACACTAACCATAGTCCTGTGTTTGTGCTCACATGCAGGCTCTGTTCATACCAGTGCTGGAATGCAACAGCTTTGCACTCTCTACTATTCATTGCATAAGACTCTCAGAACTGAGAACACTGGGTATATTACCATGCAAATAGACAGTGTATTTATATATGTAAGCTAGGTGCCCACTTATATATGTGTGTAACCCATATACCTCCTGGACATGGTGTTCTGTCCTATCTAGTGGCACCAAGACCACTTAGAGAGCAATTAATGAGTCTGCTTTACAGCCTTAGCTAGCAGCCAGTTGGCTTTTAACTCATGTGGTAGAGGCTGATGCACTAAGCTCTAGAGGTCCCCGGTTCGATCTTGCCCGCTGATGACTGGAAGCTGTTTCCAAGGTGCCACAGATCAAACCTCACCTCACTAATAAATGTTCATCTACATCAACTATTCTTTTTAAAGAGCCTTGGAATAACGCATCTCTCCTTTGTGAGGTAAGCATTGTAGCCTGGGTTAGTCTGGGGTGCAAAGGCACATGTCACAAACAACAGCCCTCCCCCTACTGACCCCTTTTTGCTTTCAGGTGACAAACACAGCAACTTTCTGTCATGCAACCATTCCTCTTCTCTTCCATGAATTCTTTTTATACATCCAAAGGGCAGAGCTCCCCATCCTGACAGCAAGTGGTGCTCCAAAGAAATGGCTGCATGACCCAGCTGGAGGCATCAGTAAGAGCATAGTGTGTTGATTGTCACATGCATCACCACGGAGGGAATTATACACTGCCCTGCATCAGGGGGATAACATGGAACTGCACCACTCCAAGGAACTCTGGGAGAGAGACTGCATGGATTCTCAAGCAGAGAATGTACAAGAAAAAAAGCCACTTGAGGGATCTGGATTTAGGTGCCCAACTTTAGGCACCTAAATTTGAAAATTCTGTCCAGACTTTCCCATCTTCACCAAGTCAGTGGCAGGCCTGAGGTTAGAACCCAGGAATGTTTGTTTCCCATCCCCTGCTCCAACTATTAGGCAAATACACTCCAAAACAAATCAGAAGGAATCATGCGGCACATGCTTACACAGCTACCATATCGTTGACAAATACATCTCACCTTTCTGACCACACAAATGCATATGAGTTGCTTCCTTAGTTACCTTGCTTTTCCAGTGAACATGACTAAAATCTTCCCTCTGATTCCTCAGTTTGTTCAGACACTATAGACTGGTTATTGGTGTAATTTTTTGAATCATCTTAAGGTAACAGGTTGGTATTATCACACATTCTTAGTATAACTGTTCCTCCCCGGTGAGTGTACCTAGTATTACCTTCCTGTTCAGTACAGCAGAACATCTTTAAAAGCAACTGTAAGCTGAAATCAAAAGTAGATGATCTATTTAGGTTTTCATGCCATACCAGTCACTGCATAGTACCTAAGCATATGAACAGACAGCAAATCCAGATTTCCAAAACATATATAAAATTAAGATTTCATCATTCACAGCTACGAACTTTGTTTTGTCTTGTTCATGACCATCAAAAGGACCAAGTCAGCTTGATAGGACAATGTAAATGGTGTTTCTTACTTTAATGAGCCCAGAATATGAGCTGTGATGATCACAACTCATTTTTCTTTTCAATGACAAATGAACTCCTCAGTTATTTTCTTTCTTCTGATAAGTTTGAAAGGAAAGACTGTATGATGGCAGGGAGTAATTGAATTGTAAAGACAAAGGCACAGATGGGTAACAACTCTTTGTCATTTGTTCCTGAAACTTCCTAAATGAAATTCACATCAAAATGTGAAAATATGCAAAGCATCATTAATTTCAAGAGATCAGAGTAAGATTTTAAACAGGAACTATGAAATAGTTTCTGTGTGTACCCTTCTGATGTCTTTCCTATTTCATCTAATTAACAATAAAAACAGATGTCCCGTGACACAATCAGCTTTTCCATCCAGTAACACTGACAATCTAAAAATGCCAATCCTTTCACGTGTAAGTTAAAATGTCACAAGAAACCATTTTTTGCGATTTAGAGATAAAAGCAAAGAGAAAATTAACATTGTCTATAACTACAGCGGTGCACAAATAGCACTGCCTGCCATCCACAGCTGCATACCTAGATGCGGTGCTGGGGAGTGGGGTCCAGTTTGGTTTTTCTGCATGAGAACAAGTCAGATTAGTAAATTTTTTACTTGCACTGCTGCGCAAAATGAAAAAAAAATTAAAAAAAAACTCCGACTTTGGGAAGCTGTGGCAACTTTAAAACAGGCATCGAGAAGAACGGTGGTCTTGTGGTTATGGCACTGAATGAAAGCTCAAAACATCTGCGTGCAATTCCCAGCTCTCCCTGAGCCCTCCTTGTGAACTTGGATAAGTCACTTAACTCTGTGTTCCAACTTCCCCATCCGTAAAATGGGAATAACCCCTGTTCCTTTGTCGGTCTTGTCTATTTAAAATTTTCAGCTCTTCATGGCAGGGACTGTCTCTAATTTTGTGTTTGTACAGTGGGGCCCATAGTGGGGGCCTTTAAGTGCTATTGTAATACACATAATACATTTTGCAGTATAGTAGTCTTAAGAACAAATCTATGTTGAATTTTTGTTTCTCTGCTGCTCTCAGATGTTGGGGGCCCATTACAATGTCAATGATTTAAATGCCTCAGGTATCAGCTCTTTGTTGCCCAAGCTACATACAAAAAATGTAAGTAATTGCCATCTCTGGGTCTCCCAGTTCATCTTGGTTGCTCTTAGTAGGTCTTTTAGCTGCTCAGGTCAGAGACTCATCTTGTTTGGCATGAGCCACTGAGTAACAAACAAACAAACAACAAGATAATTAAGATAGGATTAAAAACTGTCTTGTCTGACTTGGTAGCAAGACACATAACAAATCACACAACTGAGAACTGATCTTCAAATGTCCAGGTAGTAAGATTTCCAAATTCTACAAGATCATTTCACAGTGTTGCCAACTCTCATGATTTTGTCATGAGTCATGATAATAATTGTTTTCGTTCAAGCCTCAGCTCCTGAAGTCAAGTGGAGATGTGATGATTTCGGCCTTCATTCTTAAAGAAAAAATAAGTTTCTAGCCCTCGTGGCTGTAGAGAAAGCTTCCAAATGCGACCCCAGTCCACCCTAAAGACTCAAAAAGCTGAAGGCAAATAAAGGGAAACCAAATCTATTATTTGACATCTTATGATTTTTGGTGAGCTGGACATTTGGGGTTGGCAATACTGATTTCAACCACTCAGATGATCACGAGATTAAAAGTTACCCCTTCTCAAAAGGCACTAAAACAATACTACTAATAGGCAAACACGGCCTTTTTTATCCGCATTCTTCTAATCAGGGAACTGAGCTGCAAACAATCAAAGTCAGATAACCTAGACAATAGCCCGAGTACCTGTTCCCATGCTCCAACCTCAGAACACTGAGATGAACATCTTAACTCTAACCTAGGATTACCCTTCCTTTCCAACGTGAGCTACTCCTCTAAGGGTATGTTTACACTGCAATTAAACACTCCCGACTGGCCCATGTCAACTGACTCAGATCGGCCGAGCTCATCTGCGGTGGTATTCTGAGGACCTGGCAGGTATGAGGCGGAGATATGGATGTTGTGTTGAAGGCACCAGTTCCAAAGTTTTACCGCCTCTGTGCAGAGGAAGTGGGACCAAGCTCCCCACCGTCTGACATAAAACATGCACGCGATGTTGTCAGTCATGTTTTGAATTTGGCATGTTTTGAATTTTGGATGATGGGAAGGGAAAGGCAGGCATTGTGTATGGCCTAGAGATCTAGCAAATTTATGTGAAGCCTGGTTTCTGAAGTGGCCCAGAAATCCTGAGTGGTGAGGTGGCCAATATGTGCTTCCCATCCTGTGAGGGATGCATCTGTGGTGCTGGTAATTGAAGGGGAATCTTGTCAGAAGGGAATCCTGGTGCAGAGGTTGATGGGAGACTTCCACAAGAGGAGTAAGTCCTTGACTTTCTGGGGCATAATAGTAATCTGTTTAGCCTGCACTTGTTTCGTTTGTATACCGTGGCTAGCCAACCCTGAAGGCATTGCATGTACAAGCAAGCATTTGCGACCACAAATGTGCAAGCAGCCATATGTCCTAAGAGCTATGGGGAGTCTTGGACTGTAGCTTGTGGGCTGGCATGTATCTGGGTAATAAGGATGCTCATTGGGTGGAATCTGTCCTGGGGGAGAGATGCAAGTCCGGTGGTAGAATCGAAGTGGGCACCAATGAAGTCCATTTGTTGGGTCGGTTGTAAGGTAGATTTGTTTTTGTTTATTTGCAGGCCCAAGGTGAGGAAGCAGTGAAGGGTTGCAAGGAGTTGCATGGTTCGCTTCTCACTGAGTAGGAGACAATCGTCCAGGTAAGGAAATATGAGGATTCCTTTTTTCCTGAGATGTGCTATTACAACTGCTACTACCTTGGAGAAAACACGTGGTGTGGTGGAAAGGCCAACAGGGAGGACCCTGTACTGGTAGTGTTGCACTCCCACAGCAAACCTGAGGAAATGTCGATGGGCAGGGTGAATAGACACATGGAAATATGCGTCTTGGAGGTCAAGGGTTGAAAACCAATCTCCTTGCTCCAACGTCAAACCACCCAGAATTTCTGTTTCTTGACGAACTTGTTCAAACATCAAAGATCGAGGATAGGGCGCCAACCACCACTTTTCTTTTCTGTCGAGAAGTAGTGGGAGTAAAACCCTTTCCCTCTGTGTTGAGGGGGTACCTCCTCTATTGCTCCGAGATGTATGAGATGTTGTACCTCCTGACAGAGAAATTGTTTGTGATAGGGGTCCCTGAAGAGGGATGGGGTGGGAGGGTGAGTGGAAGGTAAAGAGAGGAAGGGGATGGCATAACTCAATCTGATCATTTCCAGGACCCATCTGTCCATAATGATGGTTTACCAGTTGGCCAGGAACGGATGCAAACAGTGTCCAGAAAAATGGTTGGTTGGAGTTGGTGCTGGAGAGGGTGCGAGGTTTTCTATACCCTCGACCAAGACTTCAAATTTGTTTATTTGGGTTAGGAGGGTGGGTCACCGTTGTTTGCAGAGGGCGATGTCATTGGTTCCTGGGCCTATGTCATTATTGTTGTTGCATATCATATTGTCAGAAAGGTGGATGTTGCACAAAGGTATGGTAATGCGGTTGTTGGTATGGCTGATATCTATATTGTCTCTTCTTTGAGGCAGGTGTTTGGATGCCTAAGGATCGGAGAGCGAAATGGAAATCCTTTATGGAGTGAAGGACCTCATTGTTTGTAGCAGCAAAGAGCTTGTCTCCATAGAAAGGGAGATCTTTGACCACATTCTGTATCTCCTTCGGAAAGGAGGAAGAAGCCAGCCATGAGGACCGCCGCATGACAATGGCAGTGGCTGTGGATCTGGCCACTGCGTCTGCAGCATCGAGGGCGGCTTGAAGAGCTGTGTGGGAGATCAGTTGGCCCTTGGACACCACTGCTTTAAATTGTTGTCATTTATCCTCTGACATATCAATAAATTGCATTACCTTAGCATAATTTTTGTGGTCATATTTTGCTAAGAGCGCCGCATAGTTCGCTACTCTAAAATTGCAAAGTGGAAGAAGAATACACTTTGCGGCTGAAGGAGTCCAGTCTCGTTATCTTTGTCTGATGGAGTGGAGCAGAAGTGTTGGTATTTGTTTTTGTGATTGGCCACGTCAACCACTAGCGAATTAGGTGAGGAGTGCGTAAAAAGAAACTCAGAACTCTTAAATAGAACAAAATATTTTTGGTCCAATCTCTTGCTAGTGGTGTTATTGTAGCTGGGGTCTGCAAAATAGTTTTAGCACGTTCCATAATGGCCCCATTAATTGGTAGGGCTATTTTGGAGGAGGCCGTAGCTTGCAGGATGTCGGTAAGCACGTGGTGTTTCAGGTACCTCCTCCAGGGTAATCTTGAGCTCTTCTGCTATTCTGTGAAACAACTCTTGAAAGTGAGCAAGTTCGTCAGTAGCGGGAGGTGGTGGGGGTACCATGGCGTCTTGTGGTGTTATCGCTATAGAAGAAGTGTGTGAGGCAGTGTCCTCTGTAGGGGTGGTGGCCACTTCAGGTCCTATCTGGGTTTCAGTGTGAACAGGCAGTGGGGAGGGTCTGACAGCTTTCCTCTGGGCAGCTCGCGGAAGACCTGAGTATGGTGCGGTGTAGATCCATATACCCCAATGCAGCCATTGCCCCGGAGGGGGGCATAGGTGGTCCCATCCAGGGATTGCCATGCCGGTGTGGATAACCTTGAGGATATGGAGATCGTGCTGAAATGCGTCTCCCAGTTGTAGGTAACTGACTCTGGGGAGAGTATTGAGAGGAAAACATCTGGTCATTGCATTCCTCTTCCTCCTCCTCCTCCCCCCTCCCCACACTTCACTGTAGGGGCTTGAAGTGGTAGGGAAGTACTGAAGGTAGGGCACTAAAGGTCTCGGTGACAGGCTGGTACTGAGAAGAGGAGCATTAGGAACATGGGACACCCTTAAATCCTCTGGCTGTAAAAGCTGCGGTGGAGCTGAGTGACTAGGAGTCGGTGCCGGTGTAGCTGGGGGAGGAAGAGTCTGCTGGCGCACCGAAGGGTGTCCTAGGGGGCACAAGCTGGCTCCATGGAGTAGGAGCCACTGAGGTAGGCACTGCAAGGGAGGCAGGAGATCTCAGGAGGCTCAGTGCTGAGAGCAGCGGCTGTAAAAGCAGTGCCACAAGATCAAAGGACGGTGCCAGAGCTGCTTCTTGTGCTGTCGGCACCGTAGCAGCTCTCGGCACTGTACTGGCCATAGGAGAGCTGAAAGAGGCAGGCAACTGGAAGCCCTGAGCCTCGGCACTGTGTAGTTTGGCAGCCAACTCATGGTCGGTGCCCGAGGTGCCTGCCGCATGGAAGGTGCTGAGCTGCAGAGCCGGAGACAGCAGAGACCGGAGAGCCGGTTTTAACTTTTTCCTCGAGGACGACTCCTGAGGGGGGAGGAAGCTGGCCGTTTTTTTGCTTTTCCTTTGCCTCTGGAGGGCATCACAGAGGTTTGCTGGCCAGGGTCAGAGGCAGGTCTGAGGGAGTTTTCCAGGAGCAGCATTTTAAACCTGAGCTCCCTGTACTTGCGGGTTCAATTTGTTATAGTGGACTCATTTTGGGGGTACATGAGACTCCCCCAAACAGCATAAGCACAGTGAATGTGGGGATGGAATCCTTACAGGAGATGCATCTCTTGAAGCCTGGGGAGAAAGGCATGTCCGAAACCACAGAGGTTTTTTTTTTCTTTAAGAAATAGAAGTAACTTATCTATCTAACTAAACTGAGAAACAAACTAACTAGCTCGTCTCAAAGAGCACTGCTGAATTCCGTCTCTAGTTGGGGACAGTACAGAAGGAACTGAGGAGCCCGGGCTGTGCACGTGCTATTCAATCACTGACTTTAAAATAGGCATCGAGAGGCAGGCACAGCGCGTGCACAGCCCGGAGGGGTACTGCTGTAGAAATCGCCAATCGAAGGCGCTGGGACACACCGTGACCTGAAGTGGAGCACCCACAGGAATATCTCTCGAAGAAGAAGGCTTTGTTACTGCTAACCACCAGCCGCATTTACCTAACCCATGAGAACTCACCCATGCACTCGATGGCATTGTCAAGCCCTCTCCACAAGGAACTCTCCTTTCTCTTCTCTTTCTAAGCTTTTGTCTAATGTGAAGAGTCACACTGTAAAGGCAAAAAGAAAAGGAGTACTTGTGGCATCTTAGAGACTAACAAATTTATTTGAGCATAAGCTTTCATGAGCTACAGCTTATGCTCAAATAAATGTGTTAGTCTCTAAGGTGCCACAAGTACTCCTTTTCTTTTTGTGAATACAGACTAACACGGCTGCTACTCAGAAAACTGTAAAGGCAATGGCTCTTTACTCTGCCAATCTGCTCCCTAAGCATATCCTGACTTTACCAGCTAAAATAAGGTTTTACTTATTTTTAGGACTGTCATTTAATTGCAATTAACTTATGCGATTAACTCAAAAAAATTAATTGTGATTTTAAAAAATTATTCTCGATTAATCGCACTGCTAAACAATAGAATACCAATTGAAATCTATTAAATATTTTTGGATGTTTTTCTACATTTTAAAATATATTGATTTCTATTACAACACAGAATACAGTATACAGTGCTCAGTTTATTTATTTTTTTTTTTACAAATATTTGTAAAAATGATAAAAGAAAAAAGTAAATACCTTGCAAAGCCGGCTACAAAAGTGCCATGCGAACACCTGTTCTCACTTTCAGGTGACAGTGTAAATAAGAAGTGGGAAGCAGTAACTCCTGTAAATGTAAACAAACTTGTTTGTCTTAGTGATTGGCTGAATGAGAAGTAGGACTGAGTGGACTGATAGGCGCTAAAGTTTTACATTGTTTTGTTTTAGAGAGCAGTTATGTTACAAAAAAAAAATCTATATTTGTAAGTTCAACTTTCATGACAAAGAAATTGCACTACAGTACTTGTATGAGGTTAATTGAAAAATCTCGTTTTTAAATATTTTGCAAATATTTGTAATAAAAATAAATATAAAGTGAGCATTGTACACTTTGTATTCTGTGTTGTAACTGAAATCAATATATTTGAAAACGTAGAAAACATCCAAAAATATTTAAATAAATGGTATTCCATTAGTGTTTAACAGCACGATTAATCGAGATTAATTTTATTAGTCGCAATTAATTTTATTAATCGCCTGACAGCCCTGCTTATTTTTGCTGTTAACCTGCAGAGCCAAAACAGGGAAGGGAGACTGAGCTGGAGTCTCCCAATCTTAAATTCCTTCTCTTCGCTGTTAACTAAGCTCTAAATGCAGAACCTTTATTGTTGCTGCTGATGCACAGGGCAGAAGCTTGACTTTCAGATCCCAGATTGATTCTACACCATAATTTAATTAACATGGAAGCAGACTATGCTTTTTTACACTCAGAGCAGAACTTCACTTTCAATCCCTCCTGAAAGCACATTTCTCCCATGAAGCCTTACCACACTTCTCTCTCCGAAGACATATGTCCCATTTCACTCTGTTGTCACTTGGAGTATTGTCTGGCCTAAACTTTCAAAAATGCCTAGTGATTTTAGACACCCGGGGCCATATTTTCAGATGAAAGGTGCTCAGTATGTCTGGGGGGAAAAAGTTGGGCACCCAAAAATTAAGGCACCCAGAATCATGTCACTTTTGAAAGTGTCGGCCTGTGTGTTTTGAAGAGTTTTGTCTCTGATTTAGATGGCAAATTCCTGGGGATCAGGGACAATTGTCTCCCTATTTATTTCGATAGCCTCAAACACTGACATGACTTTAGAAACAGTAATAATCCTCAACTGGAGGAGAGCCACATCCTTCCCCCAAAAGAAAACAAAGTTATTTCTCATGTTCAGGAACTTATCTGTTAGAAATGTCTGTACATTCTGGAACTATTACATCTCTTAATGGAATGTGGTGTGCGGCGCTCCACAGCGAGCGACTTCGGAGAAGTTAATTATAATCATATGTCTTCCTCAACTCACAGCACTGGCAGAATATGATTGACAGGTCCTCCGATGGCAGAATTCAATTAAGTGTAATTTGAATTCCCATAAAACAAGTTTCCCTTTGTTGTAACACTGAAATCAGTATTGAAACAGGATAAAACAGATATTAAATGATATAATATGCTCTATGATAGCACCATAAAGCATATAAATGCCACTTAATAATATTGCCACTGTTGCTTTCTGCAGACCAGCGAGCTGGCTCTTTAAATATTAATTTTTACCATGAGGTGCTATCTGAAAGTAAAATATAAAATGTCAGTCAGGAGAATAAGGACCAGATCTGCAAAGGTATTAGACACCTAGAGATGCAGATGGATGGTTTCAAAAACCCTGCTGGGTACCTAGGTACCTAACTCCCTTTGAAGTCACAATGGAGGCACAGAAGAGTACTGATCTGTCAGATGGAATGCATGGAGGACATGGCATTTCCTTTCCTCTTCTCCCAAAAGATCAGTGACTTTCCCAGGAGACTGTATTACCTGGGAATAGCTGGGTAATGCCATGTCAGATGGCCTTTGGAGTGTCACACAGGGGACTACAGCTCAATTTCCCACCTGCACCAGGTAAGAGCAGTGCACCCTTCTCTCAGATGTAAGCTTGGCTACCATTCTCCCCAGTTTTGTCCCCTCGAGATTAGACGACTGTAAAGTGCTCTTCTTGCTACTACACATTGAGACCGGCCAGAAGCTAAAGCTAGCACAAATGCTGGTTAACCTGTGCATCACATGAATTATGGCTTCTGATCCTGCATTCCTAACTTATTTAAAGGGCAAAGAAAACACCCAGGAATTTAGAGATCAATAAAACAGTTTCAACAACTACAGGAGCTCCCTCAAATTAGCATGCAGGCCCAGGCTAAATAAACGAGCTTGCTCTTTGTTTGACTCAAGCCAAGCCAACAGGAACACAGCAGACATGTGGGAAGGGACCTAGACCCTGGAGTGGATGTAGTGGGTTGGTGAAGAGACGATGGGAGACAGTGTATTTATATTTTTAAAAATTTTACTAATTAATCATTCATGCATCTATCACCTGATCATTTCACTTGTGTATTGTATCCCTTCCACCCTACATATTCACTGCCTTTTTTAGATCGTATGCTCTTCAGGGCAGGGCAGTGGCTGTGTCTTCTTCTGTGTTTAGAAAGTGCCTAGCACATTTTGGGCACTACTGCATTATAAGTGACAGTGTTATAACTATGCCACTATAGAAATCATTAACCCTTTTAATGCTGTGCAATGCACCTACCACTAGGTTTAAATCCAGAGCCTACAGGTAAGAGACTCCATATGCCATTAACAGTCCCCCAAGTCATTCAGTTCCACCAGCTTTGGTCAGGGCATGCTACTGGATGCAAAAGAGCTAGATTCAAGTCCCTTATCCAAATCAAGCAGGGGGGAGATTTGAATCTGGGTCTCCCACATCCCAGGTGAGTACCCAAGATATTGGCTATAATGAGGTTGGGGCTGTCTGTCTCAAGCCAGGTCAACCCTAACTCCAAAAGAGGGGTTACAGCTGAGAATCGGGAGTGGAGAAAGGCCCCTCTCTCTACCCTTCAGCCAGTGGCTAAAGGCCCATATCAGTGGGATTTAGACACCTAAGCACCACTGAGGATCTGGGCCCAAGTCTTTCCCCTTTATTTCACTCCTGGCTAGCTTAGGCATCTCCCCACTTAGCTTGCTAGTTTCCAGGAGTCTCTCTCTTAGGCACCCAGTTCTCTCCATGCATTGCATGGGCAGCCTGGCTCAGGGCTGAAGATACTACTGGAAAGCAGGGGGCCTAGTGATTAGACTTTGCAATGCATCCAGTCCTGTTTGCCTCAGTTCCCCATGGGTAAAATGTGGATAATCTTTCTATTCTGCACGCCTTTGTCTGCCTTATCTATTTAGATTAAACTGTTTCAGTCATCCCTTACTATCTGTTCATATATCTCTTCTCACGAAGTGATCTCAATCTTAGCTGGGGCCTCTAGATTTGGCTGTAAAACAAGCATTTCTGCTTTCATTCAAACCCATGGAAGCTTAGGTATGGAGCAGTCTTTGATCTAGAGCTTACTAAGCTATAGTTTAAGAATTAACTTTTAATGCAGCAACTGACAAAATAAAAGGAACTCTAAATAAATGCTTCTTTTCTTTGTGCCTCTAAGAAGATTCACTGTGAACTTTAAATATTTAAAAAGTCTACTTATATGTGCCTTTCAAATGAAGTGGTTGGGAGAGGGTTAAAAAGGAAACTGACAAGTCCCTCTAATGCTATGCAAATGATATGTAAACACAAATACATATTCCACAAACCAGGTTTTTGAGTAACATGATTCATCTGAATCACCTCTGCAGTCACAGGAGTCATCAATGACACTCAGAAAGGGCCCTCCCATCGTATTACTGAGAATATAATCAACAGGGGGGGAAAAAATCTCTGCATTGCAAACATATCCTACAAATGCATCTGATGAAGTGGGTTCTAACCCACAAAAGCTTATGCCCAAATAAATTTGTTAGTCTAAGGTGCCACAAGGACTCCTCATTATATATCCTAGAAAGCCACTCACCCTAAGAGAGAAACATAAAACAGCTGTCGTGGGACAAAAAGATTCTAGAGATGGGGCCATACTAGGAGGCAGGGACAATCAGCTCTGGCTCCATATTTTGAACTCTTCAAAGCTCAGCCATGTTTAGATCCTGGCCCCATCACTAATGAGCCCCTTACACAGTTAGAACAACATCCACGTGTGAGTGTCTCCATAATCAGCTAGATGGTTGTCTTGGGCAAATGACAACTGCTATTGGGAGCATCCCCAAGAATGCTATCAGGGTAACTTTTAATGGTAAACTTTGCTACTCAGCAGTGCAAAGTCTCTGGAAAATAGCAAATAAAATTAAGGCCAAATAATTAGTTTCTCTTAAAAAAAAAAAAGGCAGGAGTTGACAGTTTTGACTTCTTACAACACAGATTAAATTGTCTCTCTCTTCTAGCATTGGTATATAGGGCAAGGGATGCTGCCAATATTTTTTCATGCAGTCTCTGCTGTCCTCTAGTGGGCTTTTTAAAGAGTAAGTGAGCAGAATGTTTTGTGTCAGACTGTAGGAGGTAATTATTTTAATTAGCACCTTTGGAATTTCAACCTGCATTGGGAAATCATCATTAATTATTATTACTATTATTATTTTGGCTTTTGCTTGGTATTTGTACTTTTTATAAGTGTTTTGTTCCCAAGACTAAGAATTAAGCAGCGCCGTGCCTTCCGCTCTATTTTACACTCATGCTATTTCCCATCATTCCAAAACTACATCAGAATGTTTGTACAGATTAGTAATCCCTTTAGAGTAGGGATTGTCTATTCCTATGCATTTGTACTCCACAAAGTGCAAAGGCCCAATCCTGAGAGTGCCCAAAGGCCCCATCGCAGCATAAATTATTAATAATAATAAAGCAGTCAAATTCAGCCCCCTTGAGTAAGCAGACACAAGGGAACTGAAGCAAATGTAGCTATACCCAGTTATGCCAAAGCTAAATTTGGTCCTTAAGTCATTATCTGCCTGCCGCACACCCATTTCTTGTACGTTAACTGTTCAAGATACAATAAATTATTTAATGCTCACTTCTGTGGTCAACTAACAAAACCTAGCTGGATTTGGGGCTCCTGTCACTCAGTCTTTTTAAGACTACAAAACAACACCCTCAGCTGAAGCAGTAATGGACTCAAAATGCAAAGCTGAGACCTGAATCTGGATGTGGAATATCCCAATGTTGGGGGGTGTTCCTGTCCAGGCTGTGGCCTGGGTCTACAGCTAGACTAAAGATAATGAGACAGATCCCTAGGTGTGCCAGAGCAACATATGGGGGTGGGGGATTCCCCTCTGATCATGGGGGTTGCCAAGAGCCAAACCAGTCCCCAGCACACATTAGAACAGCCTCAATCTGCTCTAACTTGTTAACTGCAACAACAGCTCACAAGGAGCCTTTCCATTGGCCAGGATAACCAGAATGCAACATCTACCAGCCCCCAAAACACCCCCTCCCAACTCCCACTCCATCCCAGAATGCACCCTGTGCCAGGGAATGGAGGGCTGGAGAGGGGACAGGAGCAGCTAACCCTGTGCTAACCCTACTCCAGATGACTATCCCTCTGCACTAGTGGTATCCTGCCTCAATGCGGCTTTAACATCCCTTTTATGCCATTAGAGCCATGTAAAAGGGACATCAAAGGGCTGATCATGAGTGACCTAAAGAAACACACATCACTATATGTATGCGAGACATACAAGGTGGGTGAGGTCAGATCTTTTATTGGACCAACTTCTGTTGGTGAAAGAGACAAGCTTTCAAACTTACACAGAGCTCTCCTTCAGGTAGTAGGTTAGTCAAAACAGAGAGTATGCCCCAACCAAATGTGATTAACTAACAAAAGAAAGAGGATTTTGCTTGCTCCTCACTCCATCATCTATGATCTTTCTAGGGAAGCCTGTTATTTAACACCGTGCAGCCTTCTGGGGTAGTTTGTATGAAAGTCTCTATGCAAAATAAGCTTGTGACCAATTTTATTTTCAGCCTCCACACTTTTGTTCTCATACAAGTCATGCAGCAGGGTCAGTGTAAACACAATTAAAGTGCAGCTTCCTGCTGGAAAGTAACTCTAAGCCAGAAAAGTGGCATCAGGATGGGTTTCTGTGTTTATTGTGATTGACTCCAGTTTAAGTTTTTTTTACAAGAAAGAAGACAGATGTCTTAACTGCCAACCCAACAGACTCACCCTAGGCTCTGGGTTCTTTCCTACTCCTGTATTATCACTCATGCTAAAGAGTCAATGACACGTGTCAACAGGAAACCCCAAATTAAGCACTCCATTACACCTGCGCTGCCCCACTGATAGCTACGGGATTGCACAGATGTAACTGAGGGCAGAGTTTAAAGACAGTAGGGTTGGCCTATTGACAGCACTCAGTTGCTGTAGGTCAGAGCTAGCTTTGAAATCACCCACTGACTTCAGTGGGATTTTTGCAAGAATAAGGCAAGGAGGATTTGGCCCCAAGGTCATACTCAAGTAAGAGGGTGAAATCCTGGCCTTTCTGAAGTCAGCAGAGCATTTAGCATAGACTTCACTGGGGCCAGAGTTTCACCCAAAGTTTTTAAGACTAACTCTGTGCCTGCTGTCACTCCTCTACTTCTCTTTGTGCCTCTTTTCCTGTTAGAGCATCCCTTTTCCTGTGCTGTCTACTGCCCACCCACAAACACACACACCCCTTACACTCCCTTAGGCTCTATTGAACAAAAATCAGGATGCCCAAGATTAACTCGCACTACAAGGCAATTAATCTTACTTTACTCTAATTCTCTTCCCTGCTCCTGCCTTTGTCTCCTATTTTCATGTCCTGTTTCTCTGCTGCAGATCAGGGCAGGGACCAAATCCTTTTAACATGTATGTGCCTCCCCCGCTGAACACATAGGTGTTACATAGGTGAGGTTTTTCATAGGAGTGGGTGGGTGAGATTCTGTGGCCTGCGCTGTGCAGGAGGTCGGACTAGATGATCAGAATGGTCCCTTCTGACCTTAGTATCTATGAATCTATAAAACACTCTTGTCCTCCAAAACTGGGAAAGTGCTTTCTTCGTCCCTTCTCAGAGGTTTGGTGACCCACCTTAGAACCAGTAGGTCCTGGATTCTATGCATTCAGTGTCTCCACCTAGTAGCCAGGTGCATAAGCTAATACGCATCCCCTAGGGCATCTTATTTAGAAGTAGAGGAAATCAAGGACCACACATAAGGGAGAAGGCAAGGGAATCAAGGATGTCAAACAAATAAGCGATCAACCCATTCACCACAATAAATCATACACTAAATACACACAAACTGAGTAAAAAGAACAAAATGCCCCCAACATCTCCTCCCAGGTGTTCACTGGTGGGTGGAGTTAGATTTCAATGAGAAAAGCTAGCATCCCTCCCCAGGAAGCCAATAGCTTTCCCTTTAGGTTGGAGCAGGTCTCTAGCAGCCTCAAACCCGTGGTTGTTTCCTGGCTCCCAGTGCAAAGGAGGCCTACTGGGTACAGCAGAGACTTGGGGCTCAGTCTCTTCTTTATGGACCTGGAGGCTCTGAGTCAGTCTCAAGAGACAAAAGTGGCATCTCTTCCTCTGCTGCAGTGAGCAATACCAGAGCTACTTCCCACCAGAGCTTCAACAACCCAACTCCCTGCAGCCAGCTCTCTGTCTCCACAAACCCTGTCCCTACCAGGTCTCAAGGCACATCAGAGCAGCTACATGCAGGCCATCTGGAGCCTGGAGCTGCCAGGTGGGCATGTCAGTAAGCCTGAGGAAGCTAAGCCACAGCCTAACTGTATGTAACGTACAGGAAAGACAGGTAGTCTCCATTTCATTTTCCCTGCTTTTGTGCTGCTGTCTGTGGAAGCTGCTTTACTTAACTCTCCAAAATGGGGATCGGGCTACATGCAGAAGGTATTGTACGCATTTATGATCTGTACACAGGAACTGCACATACAGACACGTCAGTCCAGCATTTCCCCATCAATTTTACCATGCCAGCATCCCATGCAATAGTTCCATGCTACAAACACAAGAATGGCCTTACTGGGTCAAACCAATGGCCCATCTAGCCCAATATCCTGTCTTCAGACAGTGGCCAGTACCACGTGGCCCAGAGGGAATGAACAGAACAGGTAATCATCAAGTGATCCATCCCTTTTTGCCCAGTCTCAGTTTCTGGCAAAGGCTAAGGACACTTCAGAGCATGGTTATGCATCCCTGCCCATCCTAGCTAATAACCATTGATGGACCTATCTTCCATGAAGTTATCTAATTCTTTTTTGAAACCTGTTATGGTCTTGACCTTCATAACATCCTCTGACAGAGTTCAACAGGTTTACAACTGCGTGTTGTGTGAAGAAATACTTTCTTTTGTTCATTTTAAACCTGCTGCCAATTAATTTCATTTGTTGACCCCTAGTTCTTGTGTTATGAGGAGTAAATAACACTTCCTTACTTACTTTCTCCACATCAGTCATGATTTTATAGACCTCTATCATATCCCCGCTTAGTCGTCTCTTTTTCAAGCTGAAAATCCCAGTCTTATTAATCTCTCCTCATATGGAAGCTGTTCCATACCCCTAGTAATTTTTGTTGCTCTTTTCTGAACCTTTTCCAAAATATTCTTTTGAGATGGGGTGACCAGATCTGCATGTAGTATTCAAGATGTGGGCGTACCATTAATTTATATAGAGGCAATATGATATTTTCTGTCTTATTATCTATCCCTTTCCTAATGATGCCCAACTTTCTGTTCGCTTTTTTGACTGTCTCTGCACATTGAGTGGATGTTTTCAGAGAACTATCCACAATGACTCCAAAAATCTCTTTCTTGATCTATAAACCACCTGAAGAAGTGGTTTTTTACCCACAAAAGCTTATGCCCAAATAAATCTGTTAGTCTTTAAGGTGCCACCGGACTCCTCATTGTTTTTGAGGATACAGACTAACAGCTACCCCTCTGTTTCTTGATCTATGGGTTAACTTGCTACCTTATCACTCAAGTCAAACAGCTGCATAATAGTTCCATAAGCTCCAGTCTTTTGCACTATAGAACAAGAGTCCTCAAGGCTCCCTGGTGATCTAGTGTACCTACAAACTAATTTGCTTCGTAAACTAATCCCTCCATTCTGCAACCCACACATAGCCTCAACATGTACGTTGAATATCTAACCACCCCGTCAAAAACTCCATTACAATTATAGTCAAGGTCTGGCATAAACCTGTTAGCATGGGGCTGAGCCTTCATAGTGATCTCATTAGGTAGTGTTGAGGATTCTGGACCAAATCTTCCTTACCTTACTAAGGCAAAACTCCCGTTGGTGGGCACAGCCAGCAGGCGTGCTCCTGGCAGGGATTTCCATTTCTCCTGTACGTGCTGTAATACCAGAGCACAGCCAGTTAGGTTTGCAAGAGTTGACTCAGAATTGCCTTTTATCTCACCCCCCTCCCAAGTATAATTCAAACCCTGACGTTCATGGAGCATTTGACCCTGCAGCCTCTATTCAGGTAAAAACAAAAATCACATTGATTTCAATGCGAGTTTAGCTGATTGTATAACACTTACCACAGTGGGGCCTTAATATTAAATCAGACACCAAGGGATACAGTCCCTGCCCTGAAGTCATTAAAGCAAGACCTAACAAGCATGTTTAGGCAGCTCCCTGGTGGTCTAGTGTCAGTGCTCAATTGCCAGATAAAGTTCCAGAACACATTTCTGGTGCTTCCAATACTGTCACTCACAAGGGAGAGTAATGTAACCTGGCACAGCTTCCTCTGGGTCTGGGGAGTGCCATGCATCCCATGGCTGCAGGTTCCGCGTTCTGCACTCGCCTTACCCTGTGCCCCATAGTGCTGCTCACGGAGGGCTATGCCATGTTCCAACGTCTGACAGGATCACCACCAACACTGGCTGAGTCCCCAACACATCCCAGCAGCAGGCGGAGCACTCCTACCCTTCCCTCTGCCCAGGATGGAGCAAGTAAGTGAGAGGCACCCACCACAACACACTACCAAAGTCAGCTCCAACTGGAGTCAAAAGGGACCATGCCCTAGCTGGAACTCCAGCTGGCAGGGAGGGACACTGGCTCCTTGACCTGCTTGGGCAGCGAAGGAAAGATATAAACCACCAGTCAGTGACCCCCAACCTCCCTATAATAAGTGACAGTACCAAAAGGCAGTTCCAGCTCCCAAAGTGCCAAAATGGCATTGTGGAGCCTTCCGGCACAACTCAAGCCCTACCTAGTGGTCAAGAATTGGTGCTCTCTCACCACTGCAGCCTACATTGGATTCCCAATCAGGGAACCCCCTACAGGCTCCTGGTCTCTGGCAGCTTTCACCTGCCCATCTCTCACTGTCAGGCAGCACTCACCATTCCCCTGGGTCTGACTCCCCAGCACGAAGTCATCAGCAGGCAAGCTCCTCCTCTATTCCTCTGCATCAGCCTGCTCTGGCTCTCCAACCAGGATGTCAGGAGACAACTCCCTCCACAGACCTCGGGCCTTCAGCCCCGGCTCTCTGGCTTGAGAAGGTCAGCTAGCAAATCCCTCTTGCTGCTCCCCTGCCATTAGCCTTCCCCCAGGAACCATCTATGCTGACTGCCCAGCACAGGTGTGCCAGGATGGGGCTAATTAAACAAGTCTGGCCAGCTCCAAGATTCTTTGGCCTTAAAGGGGCAGGCTACCTGTTATAATAACAATCAGAAGAAGAGAAACAATAGCAAAAACATGCATTTACATAGGCTAGCTATCATGGTTAGTTGTGCTACAGTAGCACCTATGGATCACAACCAGGAGGGGGGTTCCAGTATGCTAGACACCATATTAACACACAGCAAGAGACAGTCCCTGCCTCACACAACTTACAGCCTAAATAGATCAAACAAAGAAAGAATGGAAGTGGAAACAGGTATAGCATGATCAAGTGATTTGCCTTAGGTCACAGGTAGTGAGTGGTGGAGTTGAGACCAGACCCAAGGCCTCATACCTATGTGCACTGCTAGAGGGTTTTCTGCTAGTTATCATTTGTGTGGGTTTTATTGTTTCCTGAGTTACGATTGTTATGTTCACAGAATACTCACAGAGAAGTTAGATAAAAAGCATACGATATTCTTGCTGGAAGGTTTCAGTGTAAACTGTATTTCTTAGAATTCAGAATGGTAACATACAAGAACCAAAGCAGAGAGAAACAAAGCAGACTGCTCCCTAAACAGAAAGGCATAACTCATCCCACATTACTCTAGGCCAGCTCTCTGCAGAACTGACTGATTGCACACTTTTCTACACAGCATCCTAGGCTTCAAGCAGGGCCAGGAAAACAGTTAGGGATTAAATTGACAGCTTGTGATTTTTTTAAAACAGTTTTCAATACACCACAACAATAAGCATCAAGAACTGCAGAACCAGATGTTTTTGTTGGCTAGGTTGCCTTTCATATTGTGTTAATAAAGCAGTGGCTGCACTCCTGCTATTTCATTTTACTTTTAAGGCACATTTTTCCCCACTCAATTTCCTTACAAATATTTGGGGCTTGATCCTGCATTCCTTGAAGTCAGTGGAAATTTTGAGTAAGCAAGGGATGCAGGACCAGACCTGTGAGTTGTGCACTTTTACCTTATCGTTTGCTTTGGGACATGTCATGATTTGTTTCTACAAATGAACGTGGCTGGAAGACCCATTGCAAATTACTAAATTATGTGAAATGGCATATAAATGAACAAGTACAATTTAAAAATCAAGGTTACCGCGTCATAAAACACTTGGTCCTGCAGACAATTGTATTTCCATATTCAGCTATTTATGGTGAGACTTTGCAGCACATGGGCGAATGTTCCATAGCATGCTTTTCAAAAGTAGTAAAGAAATCTTAGCACAACCATAAGAACACATCACAATTTTTAAATCATTGCTGAGAAATGGAGAAGCCATTTGTGGGTGTGTAAGTTCCAGGCATTCAGGTTACAGAAGTCCAAATTAATGAGGGATTAGGGTTTGTTTTGTTTTGTTTTGCTTCTATTACAAGCACCTTACTTGACTACAACTCTTTATCAAGAACCCAATCCTGGGAGCACTTCAGTCATGAGTTTTACTGTTACCCTGTCACCCAGTCCCCATGCATCTGTTTCTTTTAATTGGTGCATCATAATCATAGTTTGCAAGATCTCAAAAAAGTTTAAAAAAAAAGACTGTTCCTGCCCAAAAGGAGTGCCCAGCAGTGCAGTGGAACCCTGCATCTGACTGAGGCCCTGGGGTGCTACTGTGAAACAAATAAGCGCTCCTGGTGAGTTCAATTTATACTGGTCTAGGAGAGGCAAATCAAGGCCAGTGGCTTACTAGCGGGCTGCAGTATCAGCTGTCTCTGTTACTGATGACGTTTGCTGCTGTTTCCCCTGCAGCTCACTAAGCTTGAACAGAGATTCTGAAATGGGAAGACCTGAAGCAACTGACTTTTTATGACCACACAGGGGCAGCAGTGGCACTGCTAAAGCAAGTCCCTTACCGAATGGGACAAGAGGAAGAGGAGTACACATCCAGTATCTCTCCTTCAGAGGGAGCCGCAGGCCAATGTTATGTAAAACTAGACTGTAAGGAACGGTCCTGCATCAGCAGAGAGGTTACCTCAGGTATTCCCACCTCTCACTTCACTGATTCAGGCAGTTTCTCTGGCATATTCACGCTCACTGATGAACTAGCATAGATTGGGCCCACGTCTTCAAAATATTTAGGCTCCTAACTTCCACGGACTTCAAAGGAAATGAAGAGCCTAAATACCTTTATGGATCTAGGCCTTTGAGCCTAACTGTAAGCAGTCTCACAGAACAAGTCTAGCCCATGCCAGTGTTCCAGGTCCCAGCTGTACAATAGGGAGTAGCACAGCCTTTTCTCACAGGGGCATTGTGAGGATAAACCCATAACAGACTGAGATGCTCAGGAGCAAGCCCTATACCACAACCCAATGACAACACATCCCATGATGATTATTTTAGCCTCCGCTTTCCAGAAAAGCATGTGCCACTCGATGAGTTAAAACCGCATGAAGACGTTTGCTATTGAAGCCAGCGGCTCTGGGGAGGGGGAGAAGGTAAATTCAGCACAGACTGTGCCCAATCCATACACAGCAATGTATGGCAGAAAGTTCCCTTCACCCTCTGTCCCTATCCTGTTACAGCTGCTCAGAGCTGGGCCTGGTTCCCTGGAAGAGAGGAGGCAATGCACCCAGCAAGCACTGATCAAAAGAGAGCACGGAGGGAAGGAGCAAAAGCAAGGCTACAGGCCTGCCCTCCTCCCAAGAGCCCATGTTGCAGGGTGACAGAAGTGCCTCTAAAGCAGACATGCCCCTGGAGCTCCAAGAGGATCGCTACCTAATTCAGCCCATCCACTGCAGCCCCTCCCTATTATGGCCAGCATGGCCACCAGCTCTTGTGATTTCATTGCACGTTTTACAATACTTGGTCTTTTTCTTCAAGCCCCTGCTCCTGGACTCGTTATTACCAGAGACTCTCAGCATTTCATGGTAAGTTTCTAGCCCACGTGGGTGGTGGAGGAACGCTTGCAAATGTGAACCCTAGAGGCTCAAAAACCAGAAGGCAAATAATGTGATGATTTTTAAGCCAATCTCATGATGTTTCAGGGCCTGACTCATGATTTGGGGCTGTCAATACTGGGGTTTACAAACTATGGTCTAGCCCATAATCGGGTGGCCTAAGACAGTCAATGTCTTGCATGCTTACAGGAGCTGTAATTTTTAAATTATTTTTAACCCAGGTGAATAATAAATAATAAACTTAATAATGATTACAGCAGATCCATGCAGGGTGACTCTCCATTCAGCTTAATGGCTGCAATCTACTGAAACCTGATGACCCTGTCAGTAATTTGTACTGTCCATATGTATTGCTCCGCCCGCTTCCCCTCTCACGCAAGCTTGTGGCCATCCGCTCTCCCGGGCTCCTGCTTAATCTCTTTGCCCCAGGTCCTCAGAAGTATTTAGGCACCTAACTCCAATTGAAATCAATGGGAGTTAGTCAGTGGGCCTTTGGTGCTTCCCTCTTCCCCTGCTGTACTTTACCCATGGCCAGTGCTTCCCCTGTCCTCGCTCCTGGCTATATCAATATGATCCTGCCTCCTGCCCATGCCTGAACCCTGGAACCACATCTGGAAATTTAATTTGAGCAGTGCAATGACAAAGCTTGATTTGGGCATAAAGGGGAACAGCCAAATAGGGGCAGACACTGGCTTTCAGGGCCACATGACTGCTGTCACTGTAAGACCAGGGCACCTATCCCAGTTTCAAGGCCAGCAGCCCAATTAGGTTTGCCAGGCATCCGGTTTTTGACTGGAACACCTGCTCAAAGAAGGACCCTGGTAGCTCCAGTTAGCACCTCCAACAGGGCCGTTAAAATCTGGTCGGCGGTGCAGTGGGGCTAAGGCAGTCTCCCTGCCTGCCCTGGCTCTGCACGGCTCCCAGAATTGGCCAGCATGTCCAACTCCTAGGCACAGAGGCCAGGGAGGCTCCGCATGCTAGCCCCACCTCAAGCGTTGCCTCTGCAGCTCCCATTGGCTGGGAACCACAATGGGAGCTGTGGGGGCAGTGCCTTTGGGCACAGGCAGCGTACAGAGCCCCCTGGCTTCTCCGCCTAGGAGTTGGACATGCCAGCCACTTCAGGGAGCCGCACAGAGCCAGGGCAGGCCCGGAGCCTGCCTTAGCCCTGCTGCGCCACCGACTGGGAGCCACTTGAAGTAACTGCTGCCCAGACAGAGCCCGCACCACAAACCCCCTCCCAAACCCCAACCTGCTGCCGCAGGTCAGAACCCCCCTCCTGCACACAAACCCTCTCCCTTTGGGTAAGGGGTGGAAGAGGGGCAGGGGAAGGGTGTTCAGTTTTGTGCGATTAGAAAGTTGGCAACCCTAAGTCCAATCCATTAGCTTGAGAAGAGGGCCAGCTCTCCCCATCCCGCATCAGTTTCTTCACAGCAGATCTGCAGGGGTGGAGGGCATAGATGCTGAAATTATGGGTGCTGCAGCACCCCTGACTTGAAGTGGTTTCCATTCTACACAGGGTTTACAGTTTGGTTCAATGGCTCTCAGCACCCCCACCATAAACATTGTTCCAGCACCCCTGATGGAGGGGACAGCCACTTAATTTACATTGGTTCTCTCACAGTACAGTGAAGCCCCATAAGCCCCATTGATCCCCTCCCCAAGTTCTGCAGAGGCCACAACTATCTACATACATTCCTTCCTGGCTCACTCCAGAACCCTTCCCGTCCTGGATTGGTGCTAGTTGACAGGTCCTCCCCAACCAGCCACTAATCCTGGAGGATGAGGTTCAACAAGCCAGAAGTGTACACAGACTCCAGCACTACTGACTTCATAGTGGAGTCCCAACAAGGTTGCTGGGAGGTGGGGGGTTGACAAAATGAGGACAATTCCCTCTACCCCTCCACCTGCTTCCCCGGGAGAAGCTTTGTGGAGTCTAAGGGACAATCTGCAGATTTTCTGGGTTGTCATCTCCTCTGCACTGCAGCCACTTTTGAAAAGGAGGGGAGGGGGTTGCAGCCATTTAATATATAGCAGACTGCACTATCAGTGCCTGGGGGAGGAGAAATTTCAGCCAGAGACACTAGAGAAACCCCCTAGTCTTATGAAAAGTGCCATGGGGGTCTTAAAATCAAGGCAGAGCAGACAGGAGATTGGTTCTTAAGCACCCACAGTGGGAACACATCTGACTTTTTTCTCCCCCTTGAACAGTATCTGCTGTGACTGACCCCACCCAGGACAAGAAGGCCCCCTCAGGAGTGGGGTTTCCCTGCAGTGAAGAGCCACCACCAAACCATCAAGATAGCTGTGCTTATTTGGGAGAGCAACCCCGCTCAGTCTGTGCATCCCCACTGCAAACATTACAGCCAGGCCATCAGCGTGTGCAGGAGCAACTGTAAGGCTGCAGATTTCACTATTAAAATAAAGGGAAAACCCTCATTACAAGTCCAACTCCCCAGCACTCTCCCAGCCACTCAGCTCATTCATTCCTGGGACAGCAGCTGTTGCCTGAAAAATGTTAAAGCATCCTCCACCAGTACCTGGTGACTGAGACCCAGAACTAGAGGAACACATTGAAGAAAGTCAGGGCCAGATTTTCAAAAGGTGCCTAAAGATGCAGATAGACACCTAGTGGGATTGTTCAAAGGGATTTCATTGGGGTTAGGCGCACAGAGAGATGCCTAGTAGGGTTTTTAAAGTATCTGTGCACCTAACCCCAACAAAATCCTTTTGAACAATCCCACTAGGCATCTATCTGCATCTTTAAGTACCTAAATACCTCCAAAAAAAATCTGCCACCCACTCAATCAGATTGTATTACATGCAACCAGAAGTGTCTGCTACTTAACCAAGATGGAGAGTCTATAGGTTCAAGAGCCAAAGGTGAGGAGGCAAGGAAACTGGATAGATTCTGCCATGACTCTATTAAAGACAGATGTGCCAGTTAGCATCTGATCTTCCCTCTGTCCCCAAGAGAGACGGAAGAAAAATATCTAGGCAACTGCAATAACTTTTGAAGCTCTTTTTCTTGATATGATTTTGCTTCATATATTAAATATATTATTATCTAGTCTTTAAATATAGTTTTCCTTGGTATGATGCATTCAGTGCAATTGATATGATACTTTAAAGTTCAAATACAATTTTTCTTGACATTGTTACATACATTTAATACTTCACTAAATACACTGAGCACACTGGATGGGTACCTATTGTAGTATTTTAAAAATTCAAAGAAATAAAATAAAGTAGTGGGGATGGATCTGAACTCTAATGCTCAGATCTAAACTCCCCCTAGGTTTACAGGATTTTTGGTTCAATCCAATCTCGTCTCTATTCTTTAAAGAGACAGTGTCATTTCTGTCTGAAAGTGTTCTACCTGCTCTTGTTACAAGTAACATATAAGACTATTATAAATGTAAAGAGATTAGAGGGGGAAGTCTTTCCTCCCATTTTTTTCAGTGTGCTTGTTGTGTATTTGATAGCATTTTGTGGGTACTCAGTTTCACTATATTCAGTTTTCCCTGTTATGTATGTGGGCATTCACACAGCAAAAGAGAAGAGAAAAACTTCTCAAGAAAATAGAAAACTTATGGTTATAAAACCATACAAGTATAAGGGAGAGTATCAGGAATAGAGGCTGTTCGTAACTCTGAACAAATCGTCACAGCTGTTCTTTCCAAAGTTTACAACTGAACATTGACTTAATGCAGCTTTGAAACTTTACTGGGCAGAAGAAAAATGCTGCTTTCCCTTTATTTTATTTTATTTTTAAGGAGTTTATGTTTAACCCAGTACTGTATTGGGGTTTCTTTTTGCCTCTGCTGCGGCCTAATTGTGTACTTCTGGTTCCAAATGAAGTGTGTGGTTGACTGTTGCATTCGTAACTCTGGTGCTCATAATGCTGAGGTTTCCTGCTGTAACTAGTTGTTGATTTCACAGTGTCCCTTTAAATACGATTAAATACAAATGTCTGCCCAGCCTTTGCAATTCCTCACTTCTAACCCGTGATCCATTTCTGGAATCAGAAGGGGCCATTTGGTTTATTAGTATGGTTCTGTATGCACAGCCCTATCAAGAAGGTTGATGGATGTACGAAAAATTAGAATAGCAACTTTTATATAGTGTGGCTTTCAAATCTTGGGTGTCAATAAAACATGAGATGTCCCAAGAGACTTAATAAAAATGAACCTTTTAATATAGTTATACATTCCTCCTGACTTACCAACAAATCTGCTGGGTCTGATCGGTATATGAGTAGTTTGTTCATGTTCTAACTGCAGCATATTTGCTAGCCCTCTGTTTGTAAGGCCTTGTAAAAATTAAACTATGTTTAATCAACTTGCTATTTAACAAGTAATAGATTAATCATACCAATATTTAATGTCAGCAGCATGCCTAGTGTTGTTCAAGACAAAGATAACAGTCCCTGCCTCAAAGACTTTACGGTCTAGAAGACAAATCAGTATTTAAGTGGTTAAATCAGCATTTAGGTATCTAAATACAGATTTAGGGGCCAACTTTACAAATACCTATGTGCATGAGCAACTTTACCCATGTTATGAGTAATCCCCACCACTGTTCCCTTTAAGCTGTGCGTGTGCACACAGATCCTAAACCTGTGCACACCGCAAAACACCATTCACACAAAAATTTGCACAGAAGCACAACAATTTGCCCAGAAGAAATTTTTGCACACACGACCTGTCAAAAATTAGAGGGAACATTGATCCCCAATAAAGTCAATAAGACTACTTACAGGTGTATATTCCAGTGTATTTTTTCACTGAATGCATCCAATGAAGTGAGCTGTAGCTCACGAAAGCTTATGCTCAAATAAATTTGTTAGTCTCTAAGGTGCCACAAGTACTCCTTTTCTTTTTGCAAATACAGACTAACAGGGCTGCTACTTTGATACAGGTGTAAAGTAATGCATGTGCATTGTTTGTAGGATCTGGTCTTAAGCCTGGTCTTTAGGCACCCAAGTTTGAAAACTTGCTTCAGCTACCTTAACTTGGGTCCATTATCTAATTTTAACGGTTCTTGCCTGTATAGGATAGATTTTATGTGGATAATTCCAATATTGCTTTTTGTGTCTTGAAGCCAAATTCTGATCTCAGATATTGAATAGCTCCCTTTGTAGTTTACAAAAGAATCTGCTGGCAGAATGTATCGCTTGTGGTACCTCTGTTTAAGGGGATGATGGCAATTAGTATTTACATAAAGTATATCCTTGGAGCGCTGGAAAGGAAAAATAAATATTTCTTATAGGCCAGCACCCCCAAAAACAGTCCTAAAATAAAGGAAGCCAAACTTAAAATACAGCATATCATCATCTTGCGTGACCCAGGCTGGAGTGATCCTGCTGCATGTTAGAAAAGATCCAGTAGGGAAACTGCAAGCAAGCGATAAAAAAAAAAAAAAAAAAATTCTGGTATATACCAGATTTCATCTCAATGAAAACCACTTTGGAAGAGATCCTGCAAGAACTTATTACCAGGTGTAGTGCTCGCTGCTCAAGGTAGCGGTCTCACCGAGATCAACGGGACTATTCACAGCAGCAAGCACTACATCCAGTAGCAAGCAATTGCAGGATCTGGCTTTTGGTTATGAAACCCCCTCAAAATTGTGGTTCATAACAGTGAAGTGAGCAGCTTCCCCTTCCTACATCAGCGATTTCTATAGAGGAAAAAAAATTGTACAGGTTTTTACCCATTAATATACTGACATCAAAAGAATCACTGGTGATTGTTATCAAGCATCTGTCCTGTTAAGGAGTCAGCTTATCTTTCAGTGGCATCTCTGGTGGGTGTGGCTGATAATCATTAGAAACAATTTGGCTGACAAATGGCATTCCAAAACCCCCCAACAACAACAAAATGTCTTCATGCCTCATGTCAGTCACCCTCTCTGTGCCAGATCTAACCACAGCCTCATGGCTCAGCTTTGAGCTAAACGCCCCAAGTGTACTTTTACAATGCAGACAAAGACATAATGCATGTGTGAAACAGAAAAAGTTGGGCTATATGTTTATCTACAGCTCAGATATGTGGATATGGGCAGAATTCCCTCCATCTGCTAAATTTAAGTTAAACCAGCCAGAGAATCCCCCCACCACAATGTAGGGGGAATCGTCATTGGCATAAAAATGACAGAGATGGCATACCTGTGGCACCCTCACTACTAGCATATGGGGAGGAAGGGCCATGTTGGAGGCAGGACAGGGCATGGGGGAGTTGATCCCTAAACCTAATCCCTGCTGATGCCATGAGTGGATGTTAGCGCTTCAGAGGGCCTATTCTACCTTCTGCCAGCGCTGGGTTGTATTTCTGCATTTCCCATGGCAGTCATTGTCCACTATGTCCAAGCATAGCTAAGACATGGTAGAGAATTTAGATCATCAGTGTTTGGTAATAAAAGTAGAGGGAGGCAGCAGAAAAGATGCCGAAATCACATGCAGTAGGAAGAGCATTTGCAATTACATAATAAAACAGGTGCAGACATGGGAAATGGTCAGCCCTTTGTCAGAGTAGGTACAACCCTTCACAGAGATGGGGAAGTAAAAACCAAGCCATTGTTTTGCTTATTAGGTCATGCATAGTCAATAGTTTTTGCTGGGGCTACTAAGATTGAGTAGCATCCCCCTGACTCCAGGATTCTTGTAATTTTGTTTCTAGGATCTTTAAGGCTACAAATGCCAGGATCTCAGTTTTAGGACTCATCCCCAAGACAAAGCCTCCAAACAAAGAGTTTGATATCACCTTCATCATGCTGGGCCATTGGTTCCTCCCTCACTCAGAGGGAAGAGTGAACCACTAACACATAGTGAACCACTAACTCTTAATTTCTCCACACATTAGTTCTTCAGCCATGAAAACAGGCAACAAGGCATAAGGAAGATGCAAGTCTATGGTCAGCACCTTAAACGAGCAATAATTATAGATATAAATAACTTTGATTGTTTCTATTTCCCCCATTGCAGTAGCATTTGAGCACCTCAGAATCTGCTGTATTTATCCTCACAACACCCCTCAAAAGTAGGAAAGCTCTTATCCCCATTGTACAGATGGGGAACTGAGTCAGAGAGACCAATTGACTTACCCTCAGACCTCCTGTGTGAGCTTGGGTACGTCTACACTGCAATTAAAAACCCATGGCTGGCCCATGCCAGCTGACTTGGGCTCACGAGGCTGTTTAATTGCAGTGGTAGACTTCTGGGCTCAGGCTGTGGCCCATGCTCTAGGACCCTCCTACCTCACAGGGTCCTAGAGCTCAGGCTCCAGCCCAAACCTGGACATCTACACTGCAGTTAAACAGCTCTGCAGCCTGAGTCAGCTGGCATAGGCCAGCTGCAGGTTTTTAAGAGCAATGTAAACATACCCTGAAGAAGCAGGGAATTGAACCTAGCTGTCATAAGTCCTGGGCTACTGTTTCAACCACTGGACCATCTCTATGTTCTCAAGCACACTTTTTTTTGCTGGAAAAGACTTTTCTACACCTCTACTTCGTATGGCAAGACTTCTGCATTTATGTCACCAAGACAAAAGAAAACTGAAAACAAGTAGTTGAGGGGAAAAACTTAAAATGTAGAAACAAAAACCAGACCAAATGAGAATACATAGAAAAATAAGTGTTTGAAAGACAGAAGTAGTTTTGGGGACAGACCAGGTCACACTATACAATGGAAGCAGCAAATTATTCAAATTTATAATGAAGTGTCTAGACTAGAAATTATTGGAAGGGGAGGAAATTGAAGATATTCTTGTTCATTAACTTTTCAGCATTAATAGACCTTTCTCCTTTTACAGAATAGTTGTTGTTTACTATTTTGAGAGTTTACTTTTGGGGTGAGATTTCATCACAATATCATGACCACAGGATATTCCCATGAGGTATAAAAAAAAATCTGTGCACCAAACAAACAGGAAAAGTGAATTCCTCTAATTATTAAGACACAAAAAAATCTGTGCTAGCATAAATTGTGCCACATTTTTAAGCCATCCTCTGAATTGGTCCATGCTTCATAGTTGAATCTGCATGTGTGTGTCCAGATTTTATGAAGACTTTACAATTAAAGTCACCTGGGAATGGATAGGTTAAAAGACCCCATGCAAAGCTTTGAAAATGTCAGCTTTAGTTAGAGCAACACTGTTTAGCTATCACTCATTTATAATTATCACATATGTTCCAGAGACTGTGGCTATACTTCCTAAGGCTCTGGTTCTGCTCTCACTGAAACAAATAGAAGAGCTCCCATTGATTTCATTGGTACAGAATTGAGACCAAAGACAACCAAATGCATTAGACAATATATTTTCAGTTTAGATTTGATACCCACCTAATTTCAAAGTTTCTTCTGAACATCCCCACAGAAAAGTGACAAACAGACCATTATCCAAAACCCAAAGTTCCTTAACTAGACAAAGCATTTTTTCATAGTTTATTTTAAAAAAAATTTGACTTTACTTTTTAAACCCTAAATCAATTCATCAGCCATTATAAATATCCTCTGAAGGATGAAAGCCTCCCCCATGTTGTTGGGTTGGGCTTTTTTATGAGGGGAGAGGGGGTTGGTTATGAGAGAATTTCATCTAGTGATTTCCACCAAAGAATTCCAGGTCATCTTTCTCAGGCCCCTTTCATGTCCCATCTCAGGTTTCTTATCTGAATAGTCTGGTCTTTTTCCCCTTTTGTCAACTTAGTCACTCTACTTAGCGGAAGTGAAATTTCTCTGTAACTATGCAGTGGATTGCTGGGCAGGATGGTGGTCCCTTGACAGACTTTTTTCCATGAATCATATTGTGCCTTCAGTCTTTAAATGGCATTTTCTGTTGGCATTCCACTTAAACATCTATGGCACAATATGAACCTACATCCCTATTTCCTTAATCTTTTGCATGGATTCTATAGTGCTGCTGTCTTCACAATTGCGTTTTAACATCTACACAACATGTTCCTGCTTTCCTTCATTGCTCCCATAGCGCTTCCAATGTAACCTTCACTGAGCCAAAGATTTTCCCTCCAGTTACAAAACTAAGGTAGATGGGTTTGCTAAATTACTACGGGTTTTTTTCCCCCCCTTACATCATGAATGTTTCTATTGTTCATTAAAACCCGCTTCACAAGACTTGACCAATCATATTGCATTTTCAGTAACAGTAGCCTGTGGAATTGTGTAGATTATGTTTTTGCTTTTCTTGTTTTTAAACTCTGTTATTTCATCCTAGTAAGTCTATTGACTTGGTAAACTAAGAGCTACCCATTTAAAATAAAATGATTAATTATGTTATGAGCAACGTGTTACCTTAGTAGAAACAGCCACCTTCATTGCAGCTTCCCCAGACACAAAGGACTAATAACTCACTGTCTGTAAAAAGAGATATCAGTCAAAAGGATTCTTACTTCTTAATCCTATTTGCTCCTATGGTTTATTGACATCTATCTTTGTATTATGACTACAACTCTGGCACAATGTTATAATAGCAGGGAGAGCAGAATTATAGTCTCTGCCTTGACATTCGTCAGCCCATACTTGAAAAATATTGTCCCTGAAAAAAAACACAGAACAGGGACACACAGTTAACACTAAGAAGTGTTAATTAGACAGAGCTGGATCGACTTATTAAGGAGAGGGTATTTTACTTATCCTTCTGTCACAAAAGCAGCATAGCTTCCACAGCGAAGTCAGCATGCTTCTGCTCATGGAGCTAGGAGTGAGGACATTCAGAACCCCTGGGTGCTCTGCCTTATCACAGAATGGATATTTATTAGGAGACATGTTCCCTGACCATTGATGCTGTCTATTTGGGGCACCGATTCAATTTTTCCATTGTAAGAGCTTTGTTGTAAACACTGAAGCAGAATTTAACACATTTTAATGAAAACAGGGTCCAGAAGAGATTTCCTACAACAGGAATTACTGTCTTAATTAGGGCTCTTATTAAACAATAAATACTTAAGTAACCCAAGAGTCTGATAATCAGGCCCTATCTATCTCAAATTGGGCAACCAAAAATGGAGGCACCCAAAATTAGCAGGCCCTCTGGAAAATGCAGACTTAATTGACAACCCCAAAGTCTCCCAGTGTCAGTAAGTCAGAGGTAGGATTGGGAATAGAAACCAGGTCTTCTGTTGCCTATTCAACAACTAACCATAAACCTCCATTGCTCTTCTAGCTCACAAGACCGTGATGCTTCCCTGCAACAATAACAGCTCCTCCACATACCATGAGAACAATCCAATGAAAACAAAACAATTATAGTCTGAAAACAAACTGAATAGATAAGGAATAAATGTGCCTTTCAAAAGGCATCATATAAGAAACAAGCCTCCTTTACTTTAGATGTGCCTCACTCAGCAGAAGTCTCATCTTTTTTTCATGTTTCGTTGTCTTTTCAGATTAATCTCTGAGCAGACCAGGAGTCCACGCTCGCATAGCCTCAGCGATGTGTTAATGCCACAGGATGGGTATTGTGCTGTGCAACCTCCTCAAGACAATATTTAATATTTGTATTATGAAGAGTATAGCTGAGAAATCTTGATCAAGTCTATCTTCCCAGGGTAGCAAGGCAGGGAGATATCACAGAGATAGTGTTTGGGAAACCCAGATGTGCTGAAAATTAAATTGTTAGATATGGAAGACTAGTCACCGTTCTGTGGATAATCACTAGGCATGGTTATTATATTAATAAATTTTCATTGCTAGTTACCAATGCATGCAGCCTCTAGACACCTTAATAACTAAAAGCCATTTTTCCAACAGACAGTGTGCCCCCAAACAATAGCCAGAATTAAAAACAAAAACAATGAAAGTAAAAAAAAATTTGCTCTCTGCATGCAATGTGATTTAAACACACATACACTCCCCAAAATGGGGAAAGGAGGAAATTTTAAAAAATGCAAAGAATTCAATTCAATGTGTAAACAGGGATCACTCCAGAAAAACCATGGTGTTTAGAATCAAACTATATGAAAAGTGACAATGTTTATTTGATCCTTTTTTAGGTTAAACGTGCATGAGTCTTAGTGAAAGTTAAAAGATGACTTTTGGACTCATGATACCATAAACCTTGGAAAAACAAAGAGGACAGTCAAAATAAAACATCCCTGTCAGGACTATTTATGGAACAGATGCTTGCTTTTACAGACCGGAATGAGTTCCCCTAGTGGTCAGTCAACCAGCCTGTTGTAATTGGATCCAGCCTTTGAATCTCACTTGCTCCCAAGACAGCTGGGTCTGGGCAGAGTCCAGTCACCATTTCTAGCTCTGAGTCTCTAAGGCACACTCCTGGGTACAGATTCCGTCTGGCACCTTTCCTTGGGAATGAGAGACTCCGCAGTCCAACCACTCTAGGCCCTGAAAGCCATGCTGAGAACTCCCAAGTCACTTACGCATGTCCCCAGCTTCCCCCCCCTCCCCCCCCGCTCCTCCCCCGTTTCAGTTAGTCATGGATGCTCTGGTTTATAGTTTAACCCTTAGGGATGATATGGCAGGTAAGGCAAAGAACACAGGCTTTGCAGAGGAGCTTCTTAACCACAGTAACATTTACTCTTAAAAAGAAAAGGAGGACTTGTGGCACCTTAGAGACTAACATTTATTTGAGCATAAGCTTTCGTGAGCTACAGCTCACTTCATCGGATGCATGTGAGCTGTAGCTCATGAAAGCTTATGCTCAAATAAATTTGTTAGTCTCTAAGATGCTACAAGTCCTCCTTTTCTTTTTGCGGATCCAGACTAACATGGCTGCTACTCTGAAACCATTTACTCTTAAAACATACAAGAGTTACAGATCTTTAGGGGGAAAAAACAGAAGCCTGTATGCTCTCCCTTGAGTTGATGCTTACCTCTTCTGGTGAGTCCTCAGGCCAGGTCAGGCAGGTAAGGCCCCTCTCCTGCCCTCTTCTGTTGTCTGGCAATGGTCAGCTAGTGAGACTGAGAGAAAAGGAGTACGTGTGGCACCTTAGAGACTAACAAATTTATTAGAGCATAAGCTTTCGTGAGCTACAGCTCACTTCACGAAAAGTAGCTCACGAAAGCTTATGCTCTAATAAATTTGTTAGTCTCTAAGGTGCCACACGTACTCCTTTTCTTTTTGCGAATACAGACTAACACGGCTGCTACTCTGAGACTGAGAGAAAGAGCCTAGAGCACATCCTCCCTTAAATAAGATTTCTGCCCTCTGTCAGGTAACTGGCCAATCAGCTGCAAAACTCCAGTCAGGTGGTTAGCAGGGAAGCTGCAACCATCTGGAGTCCAAACTGGGAACAACAGTTGCCTCCAGCCTGGCTCCTTTATAGCAAAGCCATTGCTCTAGTGTTGGGCCGCCTGGATTAGAAGACAATCACTACTGATTACTTGTGTTAGCACTTCAGGGAGGTGTCAGGCATTACAATAAACTGCCCTGGGTCTGACCCTGACAGCTCTACTTATAGTTACATACTCAAAATGTGGGTCAGATTCTTCAAAATGGCAGTTACAAGGTAAACTGAAAGTCACAATTTGATATAGATGTACAGCTATACCAATCCATCACATCTCTCCCCCGGATGAAGATGAAATGAGCAGTGTTCCTCACCTCCATCCCTTGGGAAGTTCTCACATCTCCCTCTGGGATTGCACATCTGCTATTACAGATATGGTCCCATTAACATGAACTACTTCCACTTTCCATATCATAACCTTGAAGTTCTAGACTCCATCTCAGTAATTTGGCATTAAATCCTTTTGCTTAATATAACCAGGGAGACATAAGTGATTGATATACACTGTAAGATGCTGCCCAAACAGGTATGACTCTAAGTTTCATATTATGGCAAGTCCCATATTATGGCAAGACACTCCTTTTTCAATAGTGGCATAATTCTTTCCTCGGGGGAGTAATTTCTTGCTCAGATACACAATGCTCAGATGCCTCTCTCCCTTGTCATCAGTTTGCATCAGCACAGCACCTTGCCCAGCATCCAAAGCATCTATAAAAGCCAAAGTCTGGATTTACCAGAGGTGGATCTGACTGAGGGTTTCCTCAGTATAGAGAAGTCCCCTTGACTTTGATTGGTTCGATCCATTTTACCCTTACCCTTTTTACACAAATCAGTGATGGGTGCAGCCAAGAATCTAAAGGGAGGGACAAGTCTCCTGTAATAACTTGCCATCCCAATAAATAATTGGGCTGACTTCTCAATTTCTGGAGTGGGCCAGTTCTTAATAGCTTCCACCTTGCAGGTTCAAGCCTAATGTAGCCACTTCCCACTATATGGTCAAGAGAGGCCACTTCTACCATCCCCACTTTACACTTCTCCACCTTTACAGTCAGTCCTGCCTGTCAGTCAGTCCATCTGAATGCAGTGGAGCATTCTCCCCACATGGATAACATATTCCTCCTTGGTCTGACAAAAGTACAAATACCTACCCCCTCCAGTAACCTATCTGAAAAGTAGCTGGAGGCCCTTTGAGGCCAGAAGATAAAAGCAAGAATTCAAAGATCTCCAATGGGGGATAAATGCAGATTTAAGCCTGGCATCCATTTCCAAAGGGACCTGCTAATAATCCTTAGTGAAGTCAGTTGTGATAAGATATTGTGCATCTCCCAACTTGTCTGGTATCCCACCCATCTAGGCATGGGGTACACATCAGATACTTTTGTCCCATCCCCTGACAGGTAAAATGTCCCAGATCCCTGGAACCACTATTTGGAGGGTTGATTTAGGGCTGCCACACCCTCCAGCTAGGTTTCGCTTGTTTCACATTTCTAGGAAGTACCCTTATATCCTCCCTTCTAAGCCCCATGCTTTGGCTACTTCCCTTCAGGTTTGCATTCAAAACTAAAATGAGTATGTAGATAGCAGATCAGCCATATCACCTGTGGTATGGAGGTCTTTCAGTTTCTTATCCACTAGCCACAATTTCTGGTCCCATGAACACAACACACACACACGGATATATTATGTTATCTATGGTAGTCACTCCCCGGCCTTTCCCCTCTGTCATAAATATAAAGGGAAGGTTAAACACCTTTAAAATTCCTCCTGGCCAGAGGAAAAACCCTTTCACCTGTAAAGGGTTAAGAAGCTAGGATAACCTCGCTGGCACCTGACCAAAATGACCAATGAGGAGACAAGATACTTTCAAAGTTGGAAGGGGGGAAAAACAAAGGTTTTCTCGGTCTGTGTGTTGCTTTTGCCAGGACCAGAGCAGGAATGCAGGTCAGATCTCCTGTAAAGGGCTAATAAGCAATCTAGTTAGATATATGCTAGATTCTGTTTTGTTTAAATGGCTGATAAAATAAGTTGTGCTGAATGGAACGTATATTCCTGTTTGTGTGTCTTTTTGTAACTTAAGGTTTTGCCTAGAGGGATTCTCTATGTTTTGAATTTGATTACCCTGTAAGGTATTTACCATCCTGATTTTACAGAGATGATTCTTTTATTTTTTCTTCAATTAAAATTCTTCTTTTAAGAACCTGATTGCTTTTTCATTGTTCTTAAGATCCAAAGGTTTGGGTCTGTGTTCACCTATGCAAATTGGTGAGGATTTTTATCAAGCCTTCCCCAGGAAAGGGGGTGTAGGGTTTGGGAAGATTTTGCAGGGAAAGACGTTTCCAAGCAGGCTCTTTCCCTGTTATATATTTGTTAGACGCTTGGTGATGGCAGCAATAAAGTCCAAGGGGAAAGGGTAAAATAGTTTGTACCTTGGGGAAGTTTTAACCTAAGCTGGTAAAAATAAGCTTAGGGGTTTTTCATGCAGGTCCCCACATCTGTACCCTAGAGTTCAGAGTGAGGAAGGAACCTTGACACCCTCTATCTATGGAGGTAGTTCCCCAGCTCAGTTTCCACCTCTATTGATATATCCCCTTCTGCTTTCAAACGCAAAATCTTTTCCTGTAAGTCGGGGGCGGTCAGGTCAAACTTAAGGAGCAAAGGTTCATGATCCCCACAGTCTTCCTATCTATTTGGCTGTAGTCTTCTAGGGTTTTCTCTCTGAGCAAGGGGATTAGAAAAGGGAAACAATCTGTGGGGTCTACCCAATTTAAGTCACAGGCCTTCTCAAAGGCTGAGAGATAGGAATCAATATCCCAGATCCCCCCACCTCCTTAAACTGGGGCAACAATTTGGCATCTATGCCCCTCCCCACAAGAAATTAGTGTTCTTTTTTCTATCCCCACCTTCTAGATCATTAGATCCCTGGCTCCTCCATTGCACAAAGGTCCAGTTATTACTGCCTCAATGCCAGTGTTGCTGCTCCCAATCAGTCAGCCTCTCATAGACCAGGTCCCACTGCTCCAGAACTCTTCTCACCACTGGGTCATCTGTGGTTCCATATCCTTGGTCTTCCACTTGCCCTGTAGAGAATGGAAAACCATCTCAAGGTGTTGATTTGGGGCTGGTACTCCATTATGCCTCTGGTCATCTGAGTGCAGCCAGGTCTGACTTGAAGATCAGTCATGGGCAGACCTCCTTGTAAGCATGTGGTGTCAGGAAACAATTCTTCTCCCAATCCTTTCTTCCTTCTCCCCTCCACCCCCATCTTAGCACTACATGAATCAGGAGTCTTCTCACACTTAGCCATATCTAAAAGAATTCGTCCACGAAACTGTACAAAGCAGCATTTTGCTCTTCCAACTCACCAAAATGGGCCCACCAGGTGCCATCAGTCTTCAGGAAGCATTATTTTTCCCTCACAGTTCAGAGTCTACAGGGAGTCACAATTACCTAAGATAAGATTCTAGTATCCACAGCTAAGATAAACCAATACTTCTCAAAACAGCATTCCAAACTGAGATACCCCACACCTATATGTCTAATCAGAGTCGTGTCTGTATTGTGTGCCCAATTCACACTGGATATAAACAGGCATAGCTCCACTGAAATAAACATAAGTTACACAGCATGCCCATGTGGTGTATCCTAGGTTTTGTGTTGCTGGATTTCTTATAATTAGGTCAGGATGGCACGTTGGTAGCAGGCCTGTTATTGCCTCTTCGCACTTCTGGATGCGGTGTGTGTTTTATCTCATTGGCTGTACTTGTTCTTGTGTGATTCACAGTTAAGTGTTACAGAAATATCTTTTACCAGCTTCAGCTGGTGACCTCTTGCTACACCATTCTCCTATATTATGGTCTAATATCTAATCTATTTTAGTTCTTACACAGCAGCCATTCCTTTTCTCCAAGCCTCAAAGTCCTCATTGGATTCTCTTTAAAACATATATTGCAGTCTAGTCCCCTCTTATTGCTTTTTCCAGTGCTGACTATGGGCAGCTCCTAAAGCCTTTTTCATGAAAACACCTTATAACAGTGATACTCAGACCTCAGTAGTTCAGGAGCCAAATTAACAATCAACATTATCCAAAAGAGCCACAGTAGTGTGAATTCATTGTTTCATTTACTAATATATAGAGAAATTATTCTCACAGCAAAATGACCAAGTATTATTATTATATCAGCTACAATTGGTTAATAACATAGTAAAAGCATCCTGGTTGTCTAATAATTAAATCACACAGTGTTTTAATATCCTGTGCTGCAAAGAGCCGCAGGAGACACATTGAAGAGCCACTTGGTCACTCCTCAGCCTCAGTCTGAGTATCACAGCCTTATAATCTTCAGATACCTCTAGTAGCCCTCCCCAGTACCCCTTCAATAACCCAAATACCCTCACTTACATTTTTGGTGCCTACGACTGGCCACACTAGCTTAAGCACATTCCTCACCTTGTTTTTTTGTAATTCAAGCTATCTAGGTACTTACTTGGCCCCCACCACCACTATATCTGAGTTCTTCAATAATCCCATGGCAAGGGCAAGCTCCTGACTCTTTCCAGACAAACTATTCAAAGACAGGTTTCAGAGTAGCAGCCATGTTAGTCTGTATTCGCAAAAAGAAAAGGAGTACTTGTGGCACCTTAGAAACTAACAAATTTATTAGAGCATAAGCTTTCGTGAGCTACAGCTCACATGAAGTGAGCTGTAGCTCACGAAAGCTTATGCTCTAATAAATTTGTTAGTCTCTAAGGTGCCACAAGTACTCCTTTTCTTTTTATTCAGAGACAGGCTTCAGATGAAACAGCCAGTGATGTATTCACAGCATTCATCCCCTACAGCCTGTGCAGCAGCTTTAACAGACTCCTGGGGCACTAAGGCTCCTAAGCCCAGCAAGGAAGAGACCACCTATGTCCATGGCCCTACCAGCCTCTGCTCTTTCACTTTCTCTTTGCACTTCCTTCTGGTGCCTTTGTACCTTCTGAGTTAATGAGGTGATCAGTTTTTTAATGCTCTCCAACCCACCCTCAATCTCTCAGTCTGGCGCAGTTCCCATATTCAGTTGTGCAAAGGGCAACTAATTGAAGTAGCAGTGACCAGAGTGCTGGCTCAGCGGCTATTGCCCAGTACTCTGGGCAGGGCTACACTTACAACGCTACATGGGCACAGCTGCGCGCCGCAGAGCTAAAGTGAAGACATTCCAACACTGACCAGAGAGCATCTCCAGTCGGAGTAGTTGATCCACCTGCGGGAGAAGCTCTCCCGCAGACATAACGCTGTCTACACCTGCCGTTAGGTCGTTGCTCAGGTGTGTGGACATTGTTATACCAATATAAATCTGTCGTGTAGCTTTTTGCAGGTCCCTTACCCGGGGCACACTCTTCAAATTCTTATATACTCCAAAGGTTCTCTCCTCTCTTTCTTCACATCTACCACTATTAAAGGTTTGATTTACTTTCAGGTTTGCTTTCTCTAACGGTATCCCCTTATATTTACATTAAATTCCACGATCCAGCTCTCTCCCCATTTACTTACCCGTCTTAACTCCTCTCACAGCTTAGCAATGTCCTTAATATTAAGGCTCCTCTCAAGACTTTGTATCTCAAACAGCATGTCTAAAGCACAAATACATCGGAGCCCTCAGAAACTCACTGGTCATCTTCTGGTAGGGGAATTCTTTGCATGTATCCTTCCACGCCCTAGGAACATGGGGAATACCAATATTGGAGCGGGCTGAAAATGATGTTGCATAAAAATAACTTTAAACAATTAATGTTCGCAATTTTTCTTTAAAAAAGTGGGACTTTTCCCAATGTTTAAGTGAAAAAATCGAAATCAAAACTGAACATTGTCAGGTTTTAGTTTTCGTTTGTTCCCCTTTCTCTCTGTTTTCCCCCTTGCCACTACTACACTTTTCCAAAAAAGAGGTAGAAAGGAAGAAAAAAAGAGAAGAAAAACGAAAGCAAAATTAATTTTACAGTTTCAAAACCCCCCAAAACGACTTTAAACGTTGTGTCAAAAAAAAATCAGAAAATTTTGAAATATCGAATATTTTCACTAATTTTCATTTTTAAAAGTTTAGAATGGAAAATGTCGAGGCGCTCAATGACTATTCATACCAAGGGCACTTCGCGCCAGGTTCATCTCTGATGTGACTCCATTAACGGGTTCCTTTCTTCCGTAGCAATCTAACACAGCCAGTCTTTTGGGTGTGCTGAAACTCAGCCAAACGCTGGAAATCGTGAGTTCACATGGCATGAATGATGGTGATTTCACAAGCATTTCTCCCTAGCAGTAGCTCACGAACAGTGGCCAATGGAGCCATTGCCGGTGGTTCCTGAGCTGACCAGTCACAACGTGCGGGCTCCGCCTTTTTTCCACATTAAAATATGTTAAATACTTTCCTCGTATTATTTTTGCATATAAGCATTTGCTGTGGTCGCCATAGGCGAGTCACCGGATCACAAATGAAGCAGGTGTCCACCTGTTTAGGAATGGGGGAGGGATCCGCATGATCAGCTGTAGGAAGGGAAATTTCTGCCTGGCTTGTGTCTGGCAAGGATGATGTCCGTGAGAAAATCTCGCTATTCAATTGGGATCCACCACACTATGAAAGAAACACCCGGAGAGGAAGATACCTGCGCTCATCGCCTTTGGTGAGGGAATAGAAGAAGAGGAGAAAGGCTTCTGTCTGCAGTTATTGTTTTCACCAAATTCACAGCATTGACATCCACATCAAACTGCGAGGCAGCTGTATTTACTCAACTACTACTCAGTGTTATAAGCCTCTAGTGTCTGAGGTTTCGCTGTGGGTAAGTGTTGCCCCAAAGAACACAGTGAGGATAGTTTTACAGGCCAGAATATCAGAAAAATCACCACGCGGTGGGGGGTCTGAGACACTTTACATGTATTGGGCCACCTCAGGCGGCAAGTGTGAAAGTGACTTGCTCTCCGGATGCCTAAGATCAATGCTTTCGTCACACACTGTAAAACCTGGGACCAGCTGCTGGATTTCCCGGCGCTGGGAGGCTAAAATCTGTGAAAGTGATTGATAATCAACACCAGTTTCCCTCCTCTCGTTTAAGACAATGCTGGGCTTCCCGGCGGTTTGCATATCAAGAACACTAGGCATTAAATCATGACAAATATTTGCCCTGCTACTCCTGACAGGTATTACAATAGGGTCCCGCCGCATGCATACCATATCTGCGCTGCCCAGAAGTCATCCCCCCCAGCAGGGATAAGCGAACTGCGCTGCGCGGCCTGTAACGTGCTCAGGAATTATCCACTCCACATGTGCAATAACCGAAGCTAGTGAGTGCGGTCTCCCGAGGCGCCAGATCCTGCTGGGTGGGAATAGGTAACAGGGGTGGGTTATGGAGAGAGGGTTACGAGCGACTTGCTTTAAGTGCCAGCAAACAAAGCAAATGGTGTAAGTCGCAAGTCCTTTCTCACGCCTAGAGGAAGGAAAACTGGGGCTGCTGCTGCGCTGGCTTGGCTACCCAGAGGATTTCAGAGCCCACGAGTTGCCTGGCTCCTTCCACCGGAAGGAATTATTTTGTCACCATTAAAATGAATGAATCCCCCTTTCCAGGCAGGGCCAGCGCGCGCTCTCTCCTCGCTTCTTGCGCTCCCAGCACACGCGGCACGGCGCAAAGTTTGCACCAAGTTTCGCCAGCAAGAGGGATTGTTGCTGTGCCCGCTCGGAAGTTCTTCTGGCACTTCCCCCCCCCGTAACTTCTGCGGTTACTTTAGGCCAGCGGCGCCTCGCAGCGGACTGAAAATACCCCGCAGGCTCTGACAGGCGCCCGTGCAGCGGAAAGCTCTGCGCGGCCAAGGCTCTGCTTCCCTCTGAATGCGTGTGGGGAATGGCGGAGTGCGCTGGCCCATGCCTGGAGGGGAAGCACCCTACCCTGGGCTTACATACCGCCTGCCGCTGAACAAGCACTTGTGGCCGGGCGCCCGGCCGGCCATGCGCACAGCTCTAGCGCAGTATCGCTACCCCCGCCGGCAGACACGGTTTCATGCAGCGAGCCAGCCCGGGTTACGCAGCAAATTGGGCAGAGGGCGGAGAACTGGGGGGGGGAGGATTTAATTCGGGAGTTTCTAGCTGCCCCTTCTCCCGTTCCTGCTCGCATTCCCCAAGCCCGTATTTAAAAGGGGTGTTACAAAGGGCTGATTTCCCCTGACCCCCCCCCGGACACAGTCCCACCCAGCTGCCGGCGGCTGGAGAGCAGGTTTCAGTCTCCTTCCTTCGGCTGCGCCTTGGGTTCCGCCTAGGTGAAGGAATGTCATTTCGCTACTAAATGGTTAGTCTAATTTGATCTTTATTATGCTGCGGATTAGGGCTGATTCTTATTAAACACAAGTGCAGTTAATATAACGGCGGGACGTGTCCCACTGTATGTACAGCAGCCTCTGTTCCAGCCCCACCGCTTCCTGCAACCGGCGGATTCAGATTTAATTAACAGGGAAGTTTGCAAGCGCTTGCTTCCAGTCTCTCTCTGCCTCGCAAATAATTTATACTCTGCTCTGCGAATTTTTATTCAGGAGCAAAGTAGTTAATTTCATTCGAAAAGGGAGCTGAATATTTCACGCCTTGCCCCAGGCTTCCAGAGAGGAACCTGTGTGCAGCAGCTGCACATTCAACTGTTGGGGGGTTATTTTTTTGTCCAGGCCGGGAATTACTTCAATGGGGACAATGTATCAGCTTTTTTTTTTTTTTTTTAGTTAACAGCCACAGCCTGAACTATCCATATGAAAGTTAAATATCATGATCCCCATTCTGGGCTGTATAAAGCCAGGCTCAAGCAAACCTCCAAGAAACAGCAACAATTCTGATAAATTGTCCGGCTCGGCTAACTACACAAGAATGGCTTTTATAATTAAAAAGGAAGCTGAGTTAAACCAACAGATCCTAAACCCCTCTCAACAAGGCTAGAAAGGGAGAAATGTGGCAACCTGATTTCTTTAAATAGCAGTTCTTTGTAGCCCATTCATAATCCCAGATATGGAAACTCATCCCGGGCAAAGTCAGCTGCCAAAAAAAAAGTTTATTCAGATGCTCAAAGTTCATCTTTTTTCCCCAGTCTACAATAACCCTGGCACTTTATAACCAAACAGACAACTCCTTTTCCAATTAAAGTGGAATTAGGAAACTCAATCAAATTAGCTCACTATTAAAGCCCTTCTTTATTAAACCGTTTATTGTAGTAATATTAAGTTTCACCCACTCTTGGAACACGAGACTTTAAAAAGTTTCCCTTGTGATATTGATTTGGCTGCTCTCAGGTTGGAGCAGGGTCAACAGTATTTACCTAGGTGTAATCTATAATATTTACTCCCCAAAAGAACAATCTTAAAATTGTAGCCAACCTGATCAATTGTGAAAGGCAACGAAGGATCGCACGTTACTCGCTCTGGTTCTTTGATTTTACCCCTGGGCTTCTTTCAGTAACCATGAAGACACACATTTCGTCTCATACACACCAATATATTAACTGGTTTAGAGGAACAGCACTGTCAGTTTCAAGCCAATGTTTACACAGTTATATTTGAAGTGAGAAAGTAAACAGTCCAGCTGTGCCACAGAACAGTTTGGTGGGATTAGGTTTCCATACCAACCAACTTTAGGAGCTTTTACAGTCTTAATTCAACCATGCACTAAACTTGTTCTTTGTGAGTAATAGTTTTCCTGGGCCAAACGCTCCCAGGACAGATAAGAAAATTCCCTCCACCCTCCCCAATCACTTTTTTTTTAGAGGGTGGGGGCATTGTCCGAAGCTATTGCTGAGCTCATTCTTATATTCAGTGAAAGAAGAAAAATAGCATATTTCTTCTATTTTCTTTGAAGAATAATTGGACGCTATGTTGCCAATAGAAAAGGAGTACTTGTGGCACCTTAGAGACTAACAAATTTATTAGAGCATAAGCTTTCGTGAGCTACAGCTCACTTCATCGGATGCGATTGACAATAGTGCCGTTCGTGCACCCTTCCTTCTGAAATTAATGGGCGTTTTAGGACATCAGGATCGGTCCCGATATTAAATTAATTAGAGGGTTGCTTTTTTAAACTCCACAAGCTGATTTCGTTCCGCCCGATTTGATTCCGTAACAGAGTTTTGCTATTTAAACAACCTGTCTTTAATAATATTTATTATTTGCCGTTTCTTATCTTGATCATATATAAGCAATTGAAATCTGCAGTGCAATCATCAAATGAAAAGAAATGGTTCCCCTTTCATCGCTGCAGTCGCAGGATGATCCAGCATCTATATGCAACAACGAACACAATTATTTTAACAACACTCTTTGCCTTTCCCTGGGATAATGTCAGATTGTCTAGATACGAGGAAGAAATCAGCAAGCTCCAAACTGGAAAATCCCCTAAAAATGCACTTGAGAATTTTTTTCCTAAACAAATAAAAAATGAAGAATTAGAAATACAATGATTTAACATTTTGATGGACAAGTAAATCTCTGTATGCTGCGGGTGGTTGTTTCGGTGTGTGTGTGTGTTTTTAAATGTATAGATGCTCATCAGATTGTCTGCTTCAACCATGACATAAAATTTAATAAACATGTTCAGAAAGTTCCTAAATTATTTGCATTAATCTGCCTTAAATATTGACTTTACTTGTTTGCCAAAACATTGTTCCATAAAATATCACTGGTCATTTGTAAGACTGATTTTTAATAGAAAATAACATTTATTTCTAGTATTTCTACGAAATGGAAACACAGAAAGTAATTATTAGAAACGGCAAGAAGTTTGTTACATTGGAACCAGAAAGAAATTTTCTTGCGGATCACAAACGAAGAGGCTCATTATTAAACCGTTATACAGCATTGGCGGCTGGGTCCTACGGACAGTTACAAATATATCTACTTTCCAATGTTATATACAGATTATAACATTTCTTGGAAGGGGTGGGCGGGAAGGCTTTTCAATTTTACAATATATTTACTCTATATGCCTGGTAAGTATTACAATGAGAGCTGTCTAACCTTGAGCTTTAATACCAAGTTCACCTACAGGTTACATTAATAACTTAGATTTCCATTTTATAACATTATACACTTGCTAGTATACATATATATATATATATATATTATATATATATATATACCTCACAATTCACCAAGGATATCCATGCTTATGGCCATAAGCAACAAAGAGAGTGACAAACATCTCAACAATGAAAGTGCACCTTTATAACCTTTTTTTTTTTTTTTTGTAATACACCTATTATTTGTCAGCTTTGCCCCACACTCCGTTCCGTGCAGCAGGAGTCTGCGCCCTGCTCTACAATGGAGTGGGCTGGAAGGAGAAAGGGAGCGAATCAATCGGTGTCCATATCGTCCCCTCTCTTTCTCTCGCTCTCTATTTATATCTTCAGAGAGTCCCTTGGGGTGCAAGGGGTGAGCTGTGATGTGGCAGCTGCCAAGAGACGCAAGGAGGGAGCCTGGCCTTGGCGTCAGCGCTGTGCCCGCGGCCGGCCGGGCGCTGCTCCCGCAGCAGGGGGCTCAGTCTATTGCTTCTCGGGGGTGTTGTTGACCATGGGCCCGTAGAGGCCGCTGGAGTAGACCTGCTCCTTGTGCACGGCGGAGCGGTCCCGCATGAGGTCGCTGAAGGCGTAGTCCATGGGCGGCCGGAAGCCCAGCGTGGGCATGAGGCCGGCGGTGGAGTAGGGGGCCATGAAGGCCAGTCCCCGGCTGTGCGCCGAGTAGGCCAGGCGCAGCGGGTTGAGGCCCAGGTGGGTGCCCAGCGGGTAGGCGCTGGCCTCGGCGCCGAAGTGGCTGGCGTTGGGCTGCAGGGGCGAGAAGGCGGAGCGGCTGCCCAGCGTGCCGATGGCCGGGCTCATGGTGCCGGCGATGAAGGGCCGGTGGTGGGCGGCGACGGCGGCCGCGGCGGCCGGGCTGGGCTGCAAGGTGCCGTCCCGGGCCCAGCTCTCCTCGGGCCCCTTGTCCGGGCCGCGGTTGTTGAGGATCTGCTCGATGGCCTGCACCACGTCCCCGCCGCAGCCCTGCAGCACCAGCTCCAGCACGCTGCGCCGGTGCGCCGGGAAGACCCGCGTCAGGATGTCGATGGGAGTCCGCTGGCGGCCGCTGGCCGAGGGCGACGGGTCCTGCTCGTCCTTCTCGGCCTCCGAGCCCGAGTCGGAGCCCAGCGGGCTGATGGAGCCCGGGCTCTCCTCGCCCTCCTTCGGCCCCTTGGAGACGGGCGAGCTCAGGAGGGACTCGCCGTCCCCGTTCTCCGAGCCCGAGCCGTGGCGAGCTTCTGGGGAAGAGGTGCCCGGCACCGACTCCCCATCCGGAGACAGGGGCTTCCCGCCCGCCTGCTGCGGGGTCACAGCCCGGCTGGGCAGCAGCGTCTTGGGGAACAGGTCGAACTTCTGCAGCTTGGAGTCTGCAAGGGAAAGCAAGGAGCCCAGTGAGTGCAGCGGCCGGAGCCCGGCCCGGCGCCGCCTGGCCCCGCAGCCCCACAGAGCAGCGGCCCGCGGGGAGCCTCTTGGGCCTAGGGAGAAAAGGCCGGGAACAAACGCAGATACAGCACTGGCCATAGAGACAAGAGGGCCCCAGCAGCTCGAGGTTGGGTCCCCAGGCCCCTTTCCACCCATCCTCAGCCCCTTGGATTTCTGCCACCGGAGATACTTGGAGGCACTTAGTATTTATTCATTTGTTGACACAGTTTTGTGTCTCAGGACACAGAGAGTGGGGACCCGCTTCCTGCCCTGCGGGGCTGCGGCTTGCACTCTGGCTTGGATTCAGTCCCTCCCCAGAGGACAACTTTCCTTCCAGCCCCCAAGCCTGAAGCAAGGAGATGCCCTCTCTGGCCTTGGACTCAAGATTGAAATCAATCACTCAATCACCTAGTGTGGGTTTTCCATCAGCTGCCTCCCCCATCCGTATAAATCAGAGAGGGTGACATGATTAGGCCAGGAAGGATGAATGGATAAATAGGTGTATGGGATGAATGGATAGAGGGTGTGGGGGGGGGGATAGTTAGACAGATGGGGCCTGTGAGGAGGGGTAGATTGATATAGGGATGGTTGGTTGGATGGATAGATGTGTATGGAGAGGAAGGGAGGGATAGAGGGGGTGTATGGGGATCAGCAGATGGGGTGTATGGAGAGGGAGCCATAGTACAGTATAGGGATAGACAGATGGGATATATGTAGATGGATAGACAGATAGTTGGGGTATATAATGGGATGGGTGGATGGGGTGAATGGAGATAGATTCGATGGTGTTTATGGGGATGGATGATGAATACATGGGGGGGGTGTATAGGGATAGACAGATGGGATGTATGTAGCTGGATAGACAGATAGATGGTGTTTATGGGGATGGATGATGGATAGATGGGGGAGTATGGGGATAGCCAGATAGATGGGGTGTACAGGGGTAGATAGATAGATAGTCCCTGTAGCAGCCTGTCCTGGAGGGGGTCGCTCCCTTACCCGAGCCCCCAGCGCCTCCCTCGCTGCTGGCCCCGCTGCAGACGGAGCCGAAGACCTCATAGGCTGGCCGGGGCGGGATGATGCCGTTGGCCGCGGCCAGGGCCAGGCCCTCGGCGGTGCCGTAGAGCAGCTGGAGCTCGCGGGCCTCGTTCTCCTCCTGCGCCTGCTGGCGGCGCAGCGCCACCTGCGCGGCCATGACGCGCTGGCGCTCGGCGATCAGGGTGCACTTGGCGCACATGCAGTCCTTCCAGCGGCAGTAGCGCTTGTGGCCCTTCAGCGCCGACACCACCCCGTGGTTCCGGCACCGGGCGCACTTGGGCGTGCGCGGGAACTTCTCGGCCGCCCGCAGCAGCAGCGGGGGGCCCCGCAGGAGGCTGCCGGCCACGCTCACCGGCAAGCTTGCGGCCGCGGCCGCAGCCGCGGCCGCCACCGAGCTGGGGGGCACCGAAGGGGGCGCCGAGGGGACGCTGGGCATTTCCGATCTCAGCTCCATCCTGGCCACGGGAAGAACCCAGAAACAAGCAAAGCTGCCCCAAAGCAGTGGCCCCTCCGAGGGAATCCCTTCAATACCCACCAAGACCTGGGCGCTACAAACACCCGGAGCTCTCCAGTAAACCCCCGGGGCGGGCACTATAAGCACCTGGATCCCTGTAATACCTGCCTAGACGCCGGCACGACAAACACCCGGATCTCTAGCAAAAGCGGGTATCGGTTAAGTCGCCCTCGCTCCCCAGCCCTGTCAGGGGGTGAAATGCCGCTCAAACGAACTCCCCCCACCACCACCACCACACACACACACTCCGCCTTTCTCTCGTCCAGTCCCCCAAGAGCAAACTGCAGTCCTTGGAGAAACCGCCTTCTCGCTGCGGAGAGAGTTAAAACCCCTTGGCTCCGTTATTGTCCATGCATCCCTGGCAGGGCGCTGCCAAGCCCATGTCAGAGGGCGCAAGACGCCAGGCTAGAGAGAGTTCCCTTGCTCACACTGGTCCGATTCCCTGCCGCCAGGTCAAACCCGAGTCCCTTTAATTTTAGTTTATTTAAATAAAAAAAAAAGTTTTACCAATCACGTTTCCCCCTGCAGTGATCCACTGACACCTTTAAAAACAGCAACCACCATTACCAGCCACCGGGACTGAGTCAGGCAGACCAATGCCTCCTGCCCCCCGGCCAACAACGCCAACGGGGCCAAGGATCGAAGAGAAACCAACCCTGTCACGAACTGAAAAGTCCTCTGCAAAAAACAAAACCCCAACAACCACCACCCAAGTTAGCTCTGCCCCTTGAACGTGATTTTCCCCAGCGACCGCGCAGGTCAACGGCACCACTCACCCAGCAGAGCCGCCTAAATCAAATACACAGCCGAAAACACAGCCCGCCAACCCCCGAGCCCTAGCGCTCCCAGGACTCGGGCAGCTGCAACTTCAAACTTCCCCCGGCACGCAGCGAAAGAGCCTCACCCTCCCTCTCTAGTCATCTCCCCTCCTGCCCCCCGGGGAACGCCAGCCGCAGATCTCCAGCGCCCAGCCCCACTCCGGTCCCCCCGCACTCAGCTCAAGTTCGCATGGGCGAGAGTTGGCAGGAGATAGGGATCTTCGCCGCGGCGCCCGCGATCACTTGCTCTATTGTTGCTCCTGACGTCCGCCATTAGACAACATTTGACAACAATGTGGCGCCTGCCATTGCCAGGGGAGGAACGAGCCCTTTTGATTGGCCACTGGCTTGTCTACAGTGTCCGCCCAAAGCTGCCCTCAAATAAACTGGGCTTTAAGGAAACTAGGAGGGTCCTGCTAAGTGAGTTGCATTGAAAAAACCATGACAAATAGTTTCCATTTAAGTGTGTGTGTGTATGTGTGTGTGAAATTTGTCTGATTTCTCACTGCCTGGTAGTTTTTAAATCCACTTAAAACAGTAGTTTGCCTGGCCAATTGTTTGTGTGGTTTGCACTTCAGATTTTCCACTGTGTCATTTGTCAAAGGTGGGGGGGGGAGGTGCAATATATCATGCAAAGTGACAATTCAATTTAAGGTGCCCCCTCTCCCCGCGGCGATTTTGTTGTATAGTAGAACCTAACTTTTTTTTTTTAACTCACTTTGCAACTACAGGTGCATTTTACCAGTACAGCTGCAGTACGTGGTATTTGAAAGGTGAGTATGATTTTCGATTTTTATTTAATTTAAAAAATACGGAGAAATGAATCAGGTTCCCCCCAAAAGTTCGTTGTTTCTCTCCTGGTTTTAATGACTAGCTATTTGTTTAATAACAAATTCAACAGGCACCTTTTTGAGTTTCCACGGGACAGTTCAAACAGGGTTTATACATCCTTGAGCAACTGGGCTTTCGTACTGGTAATTGTGTCCAGTTTTTGTTTTAACATTAGCCACCATGGCTCGACGTCATCCTCCTTGGGAATCAGTTTGCGCTGAGAGGAAGTAGCAGGTTTGGGATTTTGGAACTTGTGAAGTTAACGCAACTCTCCTTTTCGGGAAGGAATATTTTGGCTTAAGTTCCCATCTCTGTGTTCCACACGAAGGATCTGCGGTGATTAATAATCATTATTATTTTGTTAATTTCTTGTGCCTTTTTGTTGCCTTAATTTGTTGTCCCTTGGTAACGATAATGAATGAAAATACAAGCAACCGTTTCAAGAGAGTCGATAACGCGCTGGAGCACTTGACTTTGTTGGAATGGAACGTATCACCTCTCAAAGCCTTGCTTATACCGCTCAGCTAAAGAAAGGGTGGGCAGTATTTGGGGGGCTAAGTTAAGCGATTGCAATGACATAGTTCCTCCGTATGGATTCGCAAAAAGAAAAGGAGTACTTGTGGCACCTTAGATGAAGTGAGCTGTAGCTCACGAAAGCTTATGCTCAAATAAATTTGTTAGTCTCTAAGGTGCCACAAGTCCTCCTTTTCTTCCTCCGTATGGAGTTAGCATTTTCTATGCTAGGGAAGCAAGTTGTAGCACTGAGGTGCGTGTGCTCTGAATAGATTGGTTAAAAACCTTTGGGGTTCCCAGCCGAGTATGGGAAGAACTAAAATAATTTCATTCGCTTTAATTTTTTTAACCGCCCCTACCTTCCTTGTAGGGTATTAAAATTCAAACTGGACAATATAAGGGGATATAGATGGTGATCTGGGGTGTTTTTGCGAGCGCTTAACTGCAGAATAGCTGCGGATAATGAATGCCCTTGCTTTTTGCTTCCTTTGTAATCGTTCTTCTGTGTGAAGTAGCTTTTTGCTGAAAAATACAATTGCAAGGCATCGCATCTCGCAGACACACTGATATTTGTCTAATGTTTGCATCATTCTTCTTATTTTAAAAATAAAGTATAATCTTTCCCTTCGGACTGCTGAGACTGGTGTTGAAAGCTGCCACCCGCTTCTCGTAGCTAGGTGTCATAACACCTTTATTTAATGCAGCCAAGAAGTCAAAATAGCTGCTTTAATTTTATCTGCAACCACTAATTTTATTCTCCAGGGAGATTATATGAGAGCTCCGGGTTTAGTTGGGAATTCGTTTACTTGGATCAGACTGAATGGGAAACTTTTTTTATTGTGTTTTATCTAGGCTTGTTGCGCTGAACATGTGTCCCTTTTTTCCTTGCAAAGCTATTTCATTACTTGTTTGGTTTTGTAATTTACCTGCAACACCCCCCCCCCCCCCGAGGCATTCTGTGATCACGAACAAACACAGAGCACAGTTTATGTTTATGTCCTCCTCGCTCTTCCTTTTCAACTTAAATTTAAATTAGAGGGCTCGATCATCCTTTGCATTTAAGATAGTTTTTTTAATGACCTCATGTATTATATAAATAGTTTGGAGATGACTATGGCAAAATTAGCCACTCACAAACCAGCTACTGGGATTTCAATTTTTTTTTTGTTTGGTTGGTTTTTTTTACGGGAATGTATCAAACTGTCATCCCTCTGCTGAGATTACAAGAGCAGGAATAGCATTTTTAAAATGTATTGGCTATATACACGTTTATATATATCTACCTACCTACCTATATGTCTCTCTGTATAGCTCTATTATATATTTTATCGTGTGTGGATATATATAGATAAAATGATTATACTATATATACACAATATAATATAGACGTATGTACTTACACACATTTTATATATAATTTGTATCCCAATTAAAAATTCTGTATTTCCCTTCATACTTCCATCCATTTAGCTTTTGGACCAGCTGCAGTGTCGATCCAACATTTCAATAGTTGCTATTTATTGAAAAATGTTTATTAACAGAGGGTGTAAAGAGGCTCTAAGCAGCAGCACGTGGTTGGCAACAATACCAATTGTTAAAAGCTAGCGAGATATATTGCTTGTTTTACCTAGGTTCCATCTATTGGCTTCCCCCCCACACACACATTGCAAACGCATGCACATGTACATACACAGATACACATAGAAACAGGGTGTACAGGTGAAGATTAATTGTACGTTCTACTGTTTATGTCTAAACATAACTCGTTTCAAATTCATCCAGCAAGAAAGCGCCCTTGCTGGATAGGAAACATTGCTGCTCTAAAGCCGAATCTCAGCACAGTCATTAAAGGTTAAACCAAACGGCTCCTTTCTCTTTTCCTTCTTTCGAGTTGGTTCCTTGAGGAAAAAGCCAGGGACCCCAGCCTCACTTTTTACTGGTGGAAGATTTTAAGTAATAATCATTTATTTCCGCCGTGCTTTTTCGGGGGAGATGTCTCTGTCCTGAAACTTATGCTACCCCCCAGGCTGATCCTGGAGCCATTTCAAGGTTTTATTCAGCAAAATAAACTGGCTGCAAATTAGATCAATTCTGCATACCCTCTAATCAACGTTAACTCCTCACTTTCACAGTTGCCATTGAGCTACGGAAGCACCGTAAAAAGAAAAGGAGTACTTGTGGCACCTTAGAGACTAACAAATTTATTAGAGCATAAGCTTTCGTGAGCTACAGCTCACTTCATCGGATGCATTTGGTGGAAAAAACAGAGGAGAGATTTATATACACCGTGATGAAGGATTTTCTACATACTGCCATAGCGATGATCTAGCAATACGTGTGAAGAGAGGTCTGTGGTGCGCTGTTTATTTTTCACGGTGTCTGTTTTGTACTTGACCAACCACAATAAAATCGCCATCTCCATCTCTGGTCTTGTGTCTTTCTTGGTGTGTGCGGTTTGATTGTTTACGAGCCAGAAGAGTATCAATCTTTCCATCGCTTTTCAGTGTATGAGGAGTGGGCCAAACTGCGAGGTGGTGGGGGTGGGGAATGGGGAATCCAGATTTACAAACTAATAAAATACAACTTTCAAGCCCCAAAGCCTGTTTTGCTCACCCTCTGGCTTTGGCAGCTCTTTCCACCCCCTTTAAGCCACGAGGAGGGATTGTGTTTTTGTTTTACTGGGAGCTGAATTTCGTTTTGTGCCGAGCTGTCCGGACCCCTGGAAGAGCAGGCACAGAGCCTGGTGTGCATTTCACCTTGGCTAATTTGAAATGCAGACCCCCAAGCGTAGGTAAGGGTGTTGTCACCAACAGGCACTGGAGTGAGGGAGGCGGGGGAGACTTGGCCTGTGGATATTGGTTTTTCCCGATCGCCTACGGCCCTTGGTACAAGGTTTGGGCCGAATTGCTGCTTTCGGGACGTTTCAGAGTATAATGGTCCTTTAGCTGTTTAGCTGCGATGTTTGGGTTCTCACTGGCTTTAATGTCCTTTCAGCGCCCAAAGCAGGCATGCTGGCTTGTGTTAAGCGCCCGGTAACTTTTTATTTCGTGTCGCCTATCGTGTCACTTTAGAAAGAGAAACGTCTGGGGAGTTTTACTTACCCTTTTCATCAGCCGCTGACCCGGGAACAAACTTCTCATCTGAAGGCCGAGGCAGGACTGCAGGATCGGGCCCCTGGCATGACTGGCTTGTGTTGCTATTAACAAAACCGTTCCCGACCGAGGACATCAGACAATTAGGTTGTTAAAATGCTGGAGCTCAGCTTTGTTTCATGATTTAGATTTAGTGTTTGCCGAAGAGACGCGTAGAAAAAAACTTTACTTCGTTTAAAAGTCAAAAGAGAGAGGACTAGTTGTTATTTGCTTTAAATTAGAAGCCCCATTACTAATTATTACGATTATTGTATTTGAATTTGGGAGCCTTAAAAACACCTGAAGTTAACGGACGTGATTAAATGGCCCCCATCTGGTTAGTTAGCTAAAACTTTGAGATACAACTTAAAAAAAAAAGACCTAGTATTTATAAATGCCTAGTTTTCCACATCACCGCTATTGCAGATTGCTTATTTAAAAAACATTCTTTATCTTCTTATTGCCACGCTGCAAAAATTGGAGATAACTGCATATAACGGTCAGGCAGCAATTACAGTTAATAAAATCTTAATTAAAAAGAGACCTTCCATTGGTGGTAGGAGAGAGAGGTGAGCGCAGGAGCTTCGGAAGCATTCCAGAGAAATATAGTTCTTGATTAGTGTATTTTTCATCTCGTTCTTAGCAGTAGACAGTTTGTAAGTACCTGCTAATGTTAGTGCTCTTTAAGGTTCAATTGTTCTAAGGGGTTTGCCATTGACTTTTTCATTATTTACCTACTGAATCAAAGTAAGCAAATGCCATCTGTTTCCCTGCCTGCTATCATCTTCACTTTAATTATTCCGCCCAGCAGCCTAATAAGATGATATTAAACTAATCTTTTTGACATTAAAAGTAATTATCCCCAACCATATTGCAAAGATGAAAATTACCCTCCCCTACTAAAAAAAAATGTACACTGCTACCACTCCTTCCCCCAGGAAACGCAACCTCGTCAGCTCTTGAATGGTGAAGAGAGAGATTCCGTTAGATGGGCTTCAACATTTTTGAAACATCATTAAGTCGATTACTCTGCTCTCCAGTGAAAAGCTGAGGCTGAAGTGTAGAAAAATATGATTGTTTAATATCATGGATGGTTTCCTTATTGACCTAGTCCCACCGATGTTTTCGGTATTTTCTATCCTTTAGTAACAATTCCTGGTTCTTAGCTATAGGGTAAAGGCGACGTGAGCTGACGAATTAGTGCAGTCCTGGCATTAATGTGGGGTGAGAGCTGAACTCAGCAACAGCAGTCGGCCAAACCAGACTGGGTGGCGTTAGGATGCAGATCTCTATTTCAAACTTGAAAAGAAAAGTCTCGCCCCGTCCAACTGCATCATCCAGAGAACGGTCGTTACAGAGACATTAGGAGACAGATTCATAATTAACGGGGGGAAGGCGCGTTTTCTAGCAGATGGTCTCTTGGTGCATTACCTCCACCCAGTCATTTCACTTATAGACTCAACTTCTCCGCCATTCCTTCTTCGACTCGCTTTCGCAGGAACCGGAGACGCGTCCCAGTTCCCTTCAATATGTGCTAAACTGAGGCTAATTGTAATTGCATGTTTCAACTTTGCTAATTAAATAGAGTGGTCTAATTAAAAGTGACTAGGGAACAGTTTTAATTCAACCGTCTACTTTTTAACAATCCATTATGCAACAAATCCCGAGTAAGCCCTCCCTTAAAGAGCTACAGATGATTGAGTTTTTACACCTTTTTACAACGCTCACAATGGGGACACTTGACCCAACATATGTAGCACCGCGGCTCTGCCCCCTCGGCTCCCTGGTGGGGTATTGGAAGCGGACTGTCCTAGCTGCTTTTGCCCCGCTGAGCGCTGCTGGACCCCGGATTGCCTTCCAGGGGCTCCCCGCTGGAAGTGCGGAGACTGTTAGCCCCGCAGAGGTTAGAGTAGCACATCCTCAGGACAGCAGCTCAGGGTTTGGGGAAAAAAACGGGCTCTTTACACGCTTCATCTCTTCACCAAGTGCTCATTAGGTTGTTAACCTCTGGTTCACATGAAAGGGGGCATGTGATGAATCCCCTCCCCGAACAAATGGAAGCATCCCCCCTCAGGCACTGAACAAAGCCCTAAAAAACTGCACAACGAAAGCCTTTAGTTGTTACTCTAAAATTTGCTTTTCTCCTCCAAGCGCTTGTGCCCATCCACAGAAAAGTGGGCCCTTGATGTTGACCAGTGGCTCCCTGGTTTGGCTAAAACACTGCCTGGGATTACCCAAGGGAGGGGAAAGAAATCTTAATCATTTTAACGGGGGAAGAGGGAAGGCGCCCCCCTTACATAGAGACACCGAGGAACGCCCCAAACGAGCCACACGGGGACCCCCAAATCCCAACCTCCTGGGGCACACGAGGCCCGCTGTCCGGGACGCTGGGTTTTGCCAGATAACTGGAGAGCTTTGAGTCGCCGCTCCCCGGGGACAGGGCAATGTTGCTGAAAGTGTAAAGAACAGCTCCACCCTCCCCGAAAGAGGCAGGTTAAAAGGAAATTCACACGACAAGTGTTTGCCATGCGGCTCGGAGGTGAAATGCCTTTTCCCTCGCAGGGCTGGCGCACAGGCTTGCCACGAAGGGAGAGGCGGGGGGGGGGTACATGCAGGCCTGGCAGATTGGCAAAGAAAGCGCCCAGCCCGCGCCGCGAGTCAGTAACGCCGCTCCTGTCTCTCGTGGGATCACACAATCACTGCCTACCTGCCACCGTTTGGATGGGACCCAGTAAGGTGCCCCCCCTTCAGCAACTGCGGGTCCCGGGGCCCTGCTGCCTCTTAGAACAAAGTGGGCAATCAGAGACGTTTCCTGAAACACCCAGGCTCACCTTGGAAAGCAAAATGACAGGTTCCAGAGTAGCAGCCGTGTTAGTCTGTATTCGCAAAAAGAAAAGGAGTACTTGTGACACTTTAGAGACTAACAAATTTATTAGAGCATAAGCTTTAAGTGAGCTGTAGCTCACGAAAGCTTATGCTCTAATAAATTTGTTAGTCTCTAAGGTGCCACAAGTCCTCCTTTTCTTCCTGGAAAGCAAAGCTCCCTCCCTGCGCGCTCCAGAGAATAGCGCCCTTAAGGGCAGCTAACTGCGGGCTCGCCAGGGAGGCAGCAGGCCGGAGGACCCGGCCCCAGCATTCCCACAGCCATTGCATGGATTTTAGGCTCTTTAAACCCATTCCTTCCCTCGCTGTCTTTCTCTCTCGCGCGCTTTCTTTTTTTATTCCCCAGCCCCTCGGGCATGGATTAAAGTGACAGACAATTTTCCCTTCGCATCTTATTGCTGGTTAAATGCACTTGGAGGTAATGTGAATAGGGCGGTGGCGGGGGGGGACGGGACGGTGGGCACACTGTGTGTGTGTGTGTTTGTGTGTGTAGCACTACACAGCGATTTGTGCTGAAGGTGGAGCAGAAGCAACAGGTCGGGTACAAAGTATTCCAGCAAAGGCTGGAGACTGGCGGTTTGCGGGGGAACAGTGGGGTTTTTCCTAGGGTGGAAGTGAGCTCATGGGTTCGCAGCTATCTGGGGGCTGAGGCTGATTCCCTAGGGCACGCTGCTAAATAGCACCCCAGTGTCACCTTCCAGGTGGTCGTGGGGAGGGCAGCAACATGCGAAGCTGTTTACACTTCACTTGGCTTTGCAGGTCACGGTAAAACCTCTTACGCATCCGCCGCAATGAGCTACAACCTTCCAAAGAACAGGGATGGGGGTGGGGGGTGTCTGATCACCGTGGCCTGCACTTTGGAGACACACACACATACACACAGGTAGAGAGGAGCCAGACCTACAGAGATTCAGGGAAGCGCTGCATTACTAATTTACTATATGGCCCTCGGAGAAGTTCATTAAAAGGGCTCTTGTCGGCTCCTAACATTCCGAGAGCTTTTTAATTATATTTTATATTCTCTTACCCTATCCTAACTTCAAATACATGGTAAATAGGATTTGCTGTTTTGTTTCAGGTAAAACCCAATAATTAAAATTCAAGCCCCGTCCCATGCATCTGCTTCTTCTTTGCCAAATGAATTGAAGGCAGAGAGAAAAGAGATTGCATTGAGATCACAGATGGGATGCAGGTTTTTGGAAGAAATTTGAGAAACACCATTGTCCAGAATCAAAACTCAATGTCTTGCCCTACAAAGGGGGCTGTTTTAAGCCCCTCAACTTCTATGGGGCTTGTTTTTTAAACTTTAAGTGTTCCACACAATGAGCTGCCACCTAAATGTCACAACCACGCTAAGTGTGTCTCGCTGCAAAGGGTGCAAAAAAATAAAGGGAGCAAAGGGAAAGAGTATAATTAAAAACCTAGGACGCCTCACATTTACCAAGTCCCTAATGTCCGGTGGGGCCAGGAGGGGAGAGACCAGTGGAACTGCTGGAGCGGGCGGATTTTTGGGGTAATACCCATGTCAATTACATGGATAACATCTTTAAGGTGAGGGGCTAGCTACTGCCCCAGGCAGCGCTGGGGGGAATCCCATATTGTGGAGAGTAAATTGTTTCACTAGCCGAAAGCACGAAGACAAACCCTTTTATTTTTATTCATGATCATGACAGCTCCACTCGGATTTGCCGAAGCAGTTTTTATCCTCCTCCTGTGGAAGTCTGTTTGTTGCCGTAGTAACTCCGGAGCTTAAAAGTCCTCCCGGAATGTGATGGATAAATACAACCTATGCCGTGCAAGACATCGAAAGAGTTTGAGGGGCGGGAGGGTGGGAGAGGGCTGATTTAATAGCATCATTAAAAATACACTTTGGGGAAAAAAATAATTCTGGTATTCTTCTGCAATTAACAGGCGCTATTTAATTGGCCCCCTTCTGTAAATACTGACTTCTCTTAAGAAGCTAATGGTGGAACAATAGACACCACTTGTAACATTCCGAACCATGCCTGTGCTTTGGAGGTGCCCACCCGCGCTTGCGGGGGTGAGGTTAGGTTGTGCTATATGCCGGATTTCGCTTCCATTCGTTTTCATCGCTCTGTGCAGAATCTTGGGCACTAATATCGCAAAGTAACTTTAAAACTGACCCACTGGTACAAAGCTCCAGCGGCGTTCCTGGAGGTGAAGCGCGCCCAGACTGTTCGCTGTCCGCGGGCCATGACTGTGGGGGCTCCAAAGCAGTAATTGCTGGGCAATCGGACCTCATTTTTTCCCTCCCTGCTCCTGCCTTTGGGCCGGGAATGTGATACCAATACTTCGGGGCAGCGAAGAGAGAGCGGCGTAGAGAGTAACTCAGCCGTCGCGGTGTCACTGATGGAGGGAGTTCTGCGCCGGTACTGGCGGATTTTCCAACGGGGGAAGGGAATCATGTGGATTTCTTGTTATTATTAGTTTCCAAAATCAAAATCAAAAGGGAGCGAGAGCTGGTGGGAAGAGGGCGAGCAGGTTTGCTCTGCGCCCGCCTGGCAGTTTCTTGAGTCTCTCTGAGCTTACACCTCGGGGATACATTACAAACCCCCCAATTCCATCAGCGTGGGTTTTCTCTTCCCTCTGTACAGAGAGAGTGGGCTGAGCACACCAGGCTGTGTTGAATCACTGCATCGAACCAGACCCATGCCAGAGTGCACCCCATGTGTATTCCTGTCCTCCACACGCGGCCACGCTCCTGTGCGCCCCTCCAGATCGATGTTCTGCGGCGCCCAAGCAGATGGAGATTTTTGTCTCGTTGCCGCAGGGCGAAGCGACGCAGAAGAGCTTAGGGCAGAACCGAGGACAGGGCTGGCGGCTGGCTGGTTTGTTTCAGGCACGGAGCGACGGACGCGTCCCGGGGTGAATCCGTGGGCAAGAGGCCGCATCAATTTCCAGGCGCGAGCGCGCTCCGCAATCTCGGCTCGGGGCGATCCCGGCGGCGTTGGGTCGTTTCGACCTAAAGGGGGCGCGCGCTGGGAGAGGGGGGGAGGGGTCTATGGCGGGCAGGAAGCCGGGGCACGTGCTTCCCGCGAGGTCTGCGCTCGAGGCCCGGGCGATTCTCTGTGCCACGCGGAGGGGGGGGGGGAGGGGAGGAGGAGACGAAACCAGCCGGACCCCCCCTCCCCCCCGCTCGCGCTGCACCCCCGGGCGGTGGGTGGGGGTTGGCAGGGCGCTCTCTCCCTCAGAGCCTGCTGCAGACGGGGAAACTTCTTCCCGCTCCCGGAGCCGCTCGGGGAGGCAACCGCAGCTGGCTCGGTGTGTGACTTGCGAGGCGCCGCAGCTGGGCCCTCGGGCTCCCCGCCCCAGCCCGCGGTGCCCGCCCAGCCGCCTCTCCTGGCGGGCATTGCCCGGCCGCGGCGCCAAGAGTCGCTGGGCCCAGGCCCTGACGGGGTGCGGGCTCGCGCCCCTGCCCGCGTTAGGGGCGGGCCCCACGGGCTGGCCTCGCGGACAGCCGCGCTCTGAGGCGGGGGCTGCTTCCCGCCCTGCGCCCTCAAATGTGTGGGCCCTGGCCTCCCCCCAGCTTCCTCTGCTGGCTGCCCCAGCCCCACTCCCACATACCCCGCCTCACCCCCTCTCCTATCCCACAAGGCCTCAGCCGCCTCTTCCCCACAGCCCCCTGCTCTCTCCCCTCCTGCCCGGGCCCAGTCCCACTCCCCTTCCTGGGTGGGCCTCACAGTTAGCTTTATGCCCTTGTTCGGTGCCTCCTGTCCCAGGCCCCTCAGCCAGTCATCAGAGGGCAGGGCTGGGCCTGAATCTCAGCCTGTAGGCTGGCATCCAGGAACAGATTGACCTAATAATTCCTGGTAGAGCCAACAGAAAGCTTCCCATTGCCCGCAGGGGGACAGGATTGGGCCCTAACAGCAAGAATTAGAAAGGGAGAAATTCTTGGCTTAGTTCTGAAGAAAAATGGATTGTGTAAACCATTCAGCATCAAGGCAGGTGTAAGGCAGGGATGGGTCCTGTCTCCTTTTTTGTTCATGCTAGTCATCGCCTATGGATTAAAACTATGTGACAGTGATACACATGGCCTAAAATGGAACAGTTCAAGGCTATGTGATCTAGACTTTGCTAACACCATCAGTCTTATCACTGAAGATGCCCACAGACTACAAAAATGCACAAACCAAGTCAAAGAAGTAATGGAGAAGATAGGTTTGAGATATAATGCAAAGAAGTGTAGTCATGTTAATGGGGACTGTAGGGACAGAAATCAAAATTGAAGAACAGAAACTGGAGAAGATGGACAATTTTACACATCTTAGAAGTACCGTCAGCCAAAATGGTACTAGTTCCGAGGAAATAATAATAAGAATTGGTAAGGCAAACGCTGCATTTGGAAGACTCAAAAACATCTGGTAACTCAAAAACATCTCTCTCAAGACAAAACTGAATGTGTACAAAGCAATTGTTGTCGCCGTCACAACATATATCAGTGAGACATGGCAACTTACCAAGAAAGATATGCAAAAACAATGAATATCACAAATGTCTGAGAAGAATTTTGGGAATAATATATACAGATAGGAAGACGAATGAAGTCAGAAAAAGTACTGGACAAGGTACCCTCTCACAAGTAATCTACAAAAGACGACATCAGTGGCTGGGATATGTGCTGAGAATGGAAGAAAAAAAAAAAACGCTTGCCAAATACCGCCCTTGAATGGAGGCCAGAAAACGCAAGAAGAAAGAGAAGAAGACCGCAAATAACAGGGAAACGAACTGTTCTGAGTGACATCAAGCATCTCAACATGAAATGGGAAGATTTGGAGAGAAGGGCAGTTGACAGGTAGGGATGACAAATGTGGGTAGCCCAATGTGCAGCAAAGCACGGGATGGACTAAGGTCTAAGGTAAGTTCTGAATAACACAGAACATCACTGGAGAAGTGGTAATGAAAGGGGTAAGTAAGTGACTCTGTCTGTCCATAATGCAGACTGCTTAGTTACTTGTAACTGAAATGAGGCCAAAAAAGTGGAATGTGATGGCATGAATTTTTGACAGTTTTGAAACAACGTGAAAGGTATTGGCTAAAATGTACAGTGGCAGGAAAGGACAACAAGGGAATGTTAAAGTTTTCAGATATAAGTTATAAAATCTCAAAGGGCATATGATTCATAGATTCATAGATACTAAGGTCAGAAGGGACCACTCTGATCATCTAGTCCGACCTCCTGCACAGCGCAGGCCACAGAATGTCACCCACCCACTCCTATGAAAAACCTCACCCATGTCTGAGCTATTGAAGTCCTCAAATCATGGTTCAAAACTTCGAGGGAACAGAGAAGCCTCCCTCCAGTCAACCATGCCCCATGCTACAAAGGAAGGCAAAAAAACCTCCAGGGCCTCTCCAATCTGCCCTGGAGGAAAACTCCCTCCCGACCCCAAACATGGCAATCAGCCAAACCCTGAGCACATGGGCAAGATTCACCAGCCAGATACCCAGGAAAGAGTTTTCTATAGTAAATCAGATCCCATCCATCTAATATCCCATCTCAGGGGATTTGGCCTATTTACCCTGAATATTTAAAGATCAATTACTTACCAAAATCCCATTATCCCATCATACCATCTCCTCCATAAACTTATCGAGTAGAATCTTAAACCAGATAGATCTTTTGCCCCCACTGCTTCCCTTGGAAGGTTATTCCAAAACTTCACTCCTCTGATGGTTAAAAACCTTCGTCTGATTTCAAGTCTAAACTTCCTGGTGGCCAGTTTATACCCATTTGTTCTTGTGTCCAATGCTATCTACCACTTACATAAACCCTTTAAAATGGAATGTGGTTGGACAACATTGGGGTTCATACATAAAGGACCAAGATAATAAACAGGTTAAAAAGAAAAGAAGAAGAAAGTTGTCTAGTAATGAGAGCAGAGGATTGGGCATCAGGATTCCTGGTTTCTTTTCCTAGTTCAACTAATGACTTCATATTTAGATTTGGACAGGTCATTTAGCCTCTCTATTTCAGCTTCCCTGGTTCTAGCTGCTGAAGAGGGGCAGCAGCCTGCCTTGTAGCTGGGGCCAAGGGGGAAGGGCAAGCAGGAGGGGGCCTTCCAAACAGAGAGTGGGCAGGGCCATGCTGGTCTATTTGGGAAGGCATAGCCTCCCCTTGCCTATGATACGCACCGCCCATGAGAGAGGTGCAATAAAAAATGTGTAACTTCTGATTCATCAACCATAGTAAAGATAATAGAAAAAAGTATTTTATTAACTTTAACTATAGCTCGAAACATACATCAAAAGAGTACTGCGAGATCCTCAAATGAAGAGGCTATAAGCACAACAACAGCAAGAAATAAATAAATGAACACCTATGTATTAAGAAGAGTCAACAGAAAAAATATGAGATTTTGCTCTAAAAATACTGTTAATTCTTTGCCTCAATATTCACAGAAAGTGAGAGGCCAAAACAGAGATGAATGAAACACAATGTCTTCTCCTGTACGAGTCACCTTTAAAATGAAAAGTATCTGTAACAGAAGTACACCTAGCTTCATTTCAGCAGATTCTAGAGAAATTTTGCTCCACTTTAGTTTTTTCCCCAGGAAAAGCAGTACCATGTTTGTTTCTCAGCAAGATGAGGCTCTTACTGTTCTTGACATCTTTCGGAAATCTTCAGTCAAAAGGGTTCCCCTGGCCTTTGTTTCATGCTGTTCAACAATAACAAGTCTTATTGGCTATTTGCTGGAGGCACTTGCCAATAGCCAGGTCAGCTGCTGATGCCTGAGGTTGAGGAATGAAGCCCTCACTTCTGGTTAGATTGGGGAATTCTCACACCCTTTATACTTGTAATATCACAGTGCTCTTGTTGTTTTTGTCTGAGATTTGATAGGCTCAGTTTAACCCTGCAAAAAAGACAAGACACTAATTTCTACTGTATTTTACCCTTTGTAACATTGAGTGATTTCTTAGGTCTAACCCAACACAGACCACTGAGCTCGGGTTTTCTTACTGCTTTCTTCTCAGACATTTTTATCCCAAGCTTTGTGTATGCTTTTTATTAAGTAATCTTTCACCTCATTGTTGTCCCCTGATTGTGTTCTGATAGGAGAAGTCAAAGGCACTGGCTTGGGGAGGCTATCCCCTGGCCAGCCTCACCCACCGCTACCCCAGCCAGAGCCCAGAGCACGCCCCCTCCGTGCCAGGCAGGCAGTGCATGGCCCCCCCAACCGCTGGGAGGGTGGTGCACAAGTCCCTTGAGTGCCAGGTGGGTGGCAAGTGCCTCCCCAATCCCCCAAGCACAGGGTGGGCAGCCCCAGTGCTGGCACCCCCCCCCACGAGCGCTTGGCGACATGGTCACTGCGCCCCAGGGTCCTCCAGTGCTGGGCAGCCCCAGCCATAGGCTGCCCTGGTTCCAGTCCCAGCCCGCTTCCCTGAATGGGAGCAGCAGCCTGCATGGTAGTCTGGGGCCAAGGGCAAGCAGGAGGGGGCCCTCCAAACAGAGAATGGGCGGGGCCACGCCGGGCTGTTTGGGGGGGCATAGCCTCCCCCAGCCTCCGATACACACCGCCCATGAGAGAGGTGCAATAAAAAATGTGCAACTTCTGATTCACCAACCATAGTGAAGATAACAGAAAACAGACCAATAGGGCCTTCACTCTTACCACAGTCCCCACTCTACATACACCTCTGTCAATTTAAAAAGAAGTTTCTTCTAATTCTATAACTACTAAGATTTCTCGAGTCAGTATATTTAACTGGCCTTCAGTCTCTGAAAATAACATTTGATTCTAAATTAGAGGCTATTTCATGCTGTATGACTAATGTAGAATATCAGATCAAATCTGTTGGAACCACCCTCAAGCCTTGAAAGCATGACATTACTAATGGGGCTAATAATTAAAAACATAATATGACTAGGAAAATGTGAAAAATCAGAAAAATCATTTACAAAATTGTCTTCTTTGTATTTTGAGCAACAAGCTGGGTGAGACAATATCTTTTATTGGACCAACTTCTGTTTGTGTAGTTTGAACGCTTGTCTCTTTCACAGAGTTATTCTTCAGGTCTGGAAAAGGTACCACAATTAAATACAGATTGGTTAGCTTAAATAGTTAATGTATTGAAAGAGACCATTCAAGGTGAAGTGGTCCAGTAACCTTCTCCAGTCATCAGACAAAAGAAGTGGGGATAGTGGATTACAGATTGTTGTAGTAAGCCATAAATCCAGTGTCTTCATTAAGTCCATGATTTTTAGTATCTAGCAACGTTAAGAATTTAAGCTTCCAGGCTCATCTTTTGAAGGTGTTGTGCAGGTTTCATTTGAGGACAAGGACTGAGAGGGCACATATTTATTATTTGTATTTTGGGCATTCCTAATTATATAAATACAACAATGCTAGGTACTAAGAACTGGTGTACCGTACACAGTTAAGTCAATGCAAGATAGCTTACGTCAACTTCGCTGTGGATGTGTCTACACTTAAATTTTGCTCCTGCCAACATAACTGCCCCACTATGCCAATTTAATAACACCACCTCCCCAAGCGGCGTAAACTCACAGTTGATGTAGTTAGGATGACGCAGTATCAGTGTAGACACTGAGTTACTTGCATTTACTGTTACTGGCCTCAAGGAGCTGTCCAGTAATGCCTCACATTGACCTCTGTATCGATACAAGTGCTCCTAGTGAGGCTGCGTACCACCAACATAAGGAGTGTGGTGTGCACATGTACAAGCATTGTAATAACTGCGGCAGCTATATAGCAATGTAACTTAGGTAGACATAATTTTGTAATGTAGATATGGCCTAAGTCTCCTGGTCTATGGGCATTATTAATTGATTTTCATCCTCACATTTGTATTTCTAAACATTTTTACATTCCTGTTAAATTTTCTTTGGATTTTGGTAGCAGTTTCATTTTCCCAGAATTTTTTTAGAATGTAATAATAATTGATTGCGTAAAAGTGTTTTAAAATAAATTCATGATGCATTTGCATTTTTTTAAATAACAAGTTTTTTTTCCCTTCATGATAGTAAAATGACTCAGTCAAAAAAAATATCTTGATTTAAGATCAAAATTTCAGACTTCAGGATTCCACAAATTTGTCATGTTTCTTGCCAAACAGATTAATTAAGGATGCCAAAATTTATTACGATGATTAGACTAATGGTTCCAGGACCATTCTGTCGTGGCTACAGTAACACAAAAATGAAGTCTTTCCTCTAGAAGAGGAGGAAGTAGTAGAAAATTCAGTCTTCCCTGAATATGACCAATTTTACTATTTTCCTTTGTTTGGAAAGGAATTTTAAGAGAGAGAGACTAGTAAGGTGCACTTCAGAGAGTTAAAACTTAATATGCCAAAATGTGGCTATTGGAAACCAATGTCATTTGCCACCCCTTTGCCTGGGGAAGATGGAAAGAAAGCAGTCTTTTCCTTTCCTCTCTAAGGTTTATATATGGCCTTCGGGCTAGATTTTCTTCTCATTCTTTCCAGAGATGGACAGGCCTTTTAGCCAACTTTGCGCTTCTCCAATTCTGGCCAGCCTCCTGTCTAAGTTTGTGCCAGCTTGTAATCACCCAATAGGATTGTATGTCATCTGAAAATAGTCTGATCACACTGCTCTCCAAACACACTTCCCTCTCACCTTCTCCCCGCTCCATATGCCAGAGCTGGGATAGAACTGTTATACTATCCCTATGCCATCTGACTAGTGCCATGGCAATGGGGATATGTTCTGCGGGAGTCTTTTAAGGCCCATTGGGTTATGGCAATGGGGCCATATTGTTGGATATTGTCAGGGCGTTGGTGTTCAGTTGACTTTTGAATAGCTGCTTAAATGTTTATTTTTTCGAATACTTCATTTTATACAGGTAATACACCATTACATATTTGGTAACTGTTGCACCTTTATAAATGAAATGACCCCACCCCCCTTGCAAAACAAACTGGGAGGAAGGGTTGTGGTCCTCAGCTCCTAGAAAATACTAAAGAGTTTGTATTACGTGACAGGCAGCTGTCATGGATTCAAAGATAACGTATACGCCCGTATTCTAAGCCAACATAAGAGTGAAAGGTTTTCTTTTGTACCCAAAGTCTCAATAAGACTTTTCTTCCCATATTACAGAGATAGAAATTTATCACTCAGTTTGGGGCTATATTGAAGTGAATCTATGTGTAACTATAATTTACCCTTCATAGACTTTACAGCCAGAAGGGACCATCATGATTATCTAGTCTGACCTCCTGCACTTTGCAGGCTACAGAACCTCACCAACCCACTCCTGTAACAGATCCCTAACCTCTGGCTGAGTTACTTAAATCATGATTTGAGGACTTCAAGACTTCAAGTTACAGAGAATCTACCATTTACTCTAGTTCAGGAGTTCTCAAACTTCATTGCACCATGACCCCCTTTTGACAACAAAAAATACTCCACGACCCCAGTAGGACCAAAGTCAAAACCTGAGCACCACTGCCCTGAGTGAGTGTGTGTGTGTGTGGGGGGGGAGGGACGGCAAAGCTGAGGCCCCAGGGCTTCAACCCCAGGTAGGGGGCCTGTAACCTGAGCCCTGCTGCCCAGAGCTAAAGCCCTGGGACTTTAGCCCCAGGCAGTCTAAGCCAGCTCTGACGACCCCATTAAAATGGAGTTGTGACTCACTTTGGGGTTCTGACCTACAGTTTGAGAACCACTGCTCTAATTTAAACCCTCAAGTGCCCCATGCTGCAGAGGAAGGCTAAAAAACCTTAGGGTCTCTGCCAGTATGACCCCGGGGGAAAATTCCTTCCTGACCCCAAACATGGCAGTCAGTAGGATCCTGAGTATTTTGGCAAGACCCAGCCAGACCCCTGGGAAATAATTCTTTGTAGTAACTCAGAGCCCTCCCCATTTAGTGTCCCATCACCGGCTCTAGGGGATATTTGCTACTAGCACTCAAAGTCTGGGCAAGATAACTTTTTGGGAACAAGGCCTCTCATTTCACATTATGCATTGTAATTTTTTTGACCTGAAAGACCATCCTCACCCTTTGGTTCACAGCCTAGTTACAGAATTGTCTGCCATGCTTGAGCTATTACAGATAACATTCCATTGAAAGAATGTACAGAGTGCAAAATCTTCAGACTTATTCTATATTTAGAAACACAGTATGAACTTCCTCTTAATTACCTGATAATTATTAACTTTCCCTTAGTTACAGTGACACCAGCAATGTGAAAATCATCTTTCACTTTGAAAAACTGATACCAACTATAGCTAAAAATAGCACCTGAGATTACTTTAACAAAGAAGTTAGCAAATACATATAATTTCGCTATTTTCTCCAGTTTGTTTGCTTTGTGCATTTGGCAGCAAATCGTGAACAACCAGTCCCACTATTCCCCTGTACACTAAAGTTTCTTGCTTGCTGAAAAGATCCTTGTGAACAAGAGAGCAAAGACGTCCATTTGCATTGTTAAAAAGAATTCTAAATAATGTCAGGTCAGACTATTTCAAGTGGAGGGGCATCCAAAACTGAACATTTTTGAAACTAGTCAATCTAAAAATATTAAATTAACAATGCCCTCGTAATTACTATTTTTTAGGCAACTTCTTCCAAATTCCTTTGTGCGGTTTTCATTCTACACTCTATTGGCTGGTCTTCATTTACAGGTTTGATGGCCTCTTTTCACCCTGCAAAAGGGCCATACAGCTATTGTTACTGTACTCCTGAGGATTCCTTCTAGGTAGGTACATCATTGGATGGCACAAGATCTGTGTTGTAGCAGTTCTAACACGATTCCCTTTCCCAGCCTAAAGGGTGTAGCTGGAGAGTTATGCAGTGCTCAGGTGACAATGGTTTCTTTGGGCTATAGGCAGCTGCTGAGAGCAGCCCTATGGCTTCTTCTAAACTACAGTGAGGCCAAACCAGCACCCAAGCTGGGTCCAGGATCAGGGAGCCACAAAGGTGCCCATGGCATTAAGCCAACCCTTCTCTGGTCCTCCCCTGAAAACAGTTAAGTCAGACCAGAGAATATGGGTTTATATATGTAACTATCATAGTTATTTCAGTTATCTGCTGTTCCTTGGTTTCAATAAAAATCTAGTGACAAAATGTAGTTGTAATTCATCTTGAAAAGTCAGGGTATTTTTAGGAGATGGACAAATCTGTCTTTATCCCAGAAAGTAAAGCAATGTTTAGGGATGTCCAATGGGCAAAGTAGATGGAATAGATTATTATTGTATCTTGCATTTCTGAATGGTTAAAGAGTAGTGTGCATGTATAGTAATTATTTAATGAAACAACTTATCCATGCCCCACAAATGAGGTAAGCATCCAGTCTGAAACTGGAAATAGGTCAGGACACATGAGAAAGGTATGTCAGAAAATACAAACAAGGAAAGCAAAACAGGGTTGCCAAAGTAATATTTTTATAATTATTTTACTAATTAATCAAGGAGAAAAAATAAAATGCCCCAAAGACTGAAAGAGCTTTTACTGTTAAATTAAATATGCTGTAAGAGAATGATTGTAAACCCTAAAAAGGCCAGTTATGGAATTTTGTAGCCAGGTTTTGAAGTGTGTAGTTTGGCATGGGAGATGATATAGTCATACCACCAAATACTTTTTGTTGTATGGACACAATAACTTGTGTAGCAGAAAGTGCTCGGATATATTCAAAACTGAAGCTACTATATCACTGTATAACACAACTCTTCCTTATTTAAATGAGTAGGCTTTGTAGAAAGAGTGGGGACAAATGAGGGTGCAAAGGAGCCTCAAACAGCTCTGTTCTAAATGTTTGGACCCAACAGTGTGACTAAAACTCAGGTCACAGTTCTCTCAAGGGCACTCATTTGGTACATGCTGTGGACATGTGTCTTGGGGTGCGGGGGAAGCTAGTGAAGGAGATCCATTATCTTTGATCCTGTGTCACTAATAAGGGAGATGAGTTTGAAAGCTCAAATGCCAGAGGTTGTCCAGGACTGGAGGTCAAAGTTGTGCCACTGATTGAGAACTAAGAAAGTTAGTTAGAGATTAAGGGAACTGAATCAGTCAAGAAAATAGTAGATTGATCAATTGATTCATTAGACTTGAAATTGTTTAGAGAATGATGATATTGATGAGCCAGGAATGCTTTTTACTCATTACGAGTTTTCAGTTAAGATTACTTTAATGTTTCCAATGCATGCTTACAAAACCCTTTCATCCAAGACTAGGGAACAACTGGTAAATTAAAAGTTAAAATTGATGGACTGTACTATACAAATAGCCATAACGGAGACAACCTAAGCATACTCATTTTGAGAGAGACTTGTGGAATAATGAAAGAGTCACACGCTAATTGCTGATGCTGGTCAAAACCACAAACAAAGTAAGAACAATTAACAGTAACTAAGAATTCACTGTGTAGTTCTCAGACGCTATATAATCTCTGCAAAATTTAATCTCAGGTAAATAGACTTGGTAACTGTGTTTCTCTCCCACACAGATAAGAACAGTGAAAGCATATCATGTTTTAAACACAGATCAAGTACATTTTAGTAGAAACGTTATTGTAACTACAAATTTATTTTATGTTTCTAATGTCACAGAAAAGGTACAGTTTATGAAAGCCAAAGTCCTGTTCTGCTACATTAAAAAAAATAGTTTAATAAAAAAACTACCCTCACTAAATTTAAGAGTGCAGATGTAGAGAACACAGATGAAACACTTGGCTTTGCGTAATCTCTAATGTGATTAGAACAGCAATGCCAAAAGCAGGTAGTTTTCTCAGAAGCTGCAGAGAGCTCCACCTTCACCATAATGTTTAGAGGGTTAATAGCTAACGCCAACACTTTCTTACAGGATTCCATTAATTAAAAATAAGATTTAATATTAATGATAATCCATTAATATGAGGGAGCTGAAGATATAAAAACAGAATCAGAGATATGCTCTGTAGTATATTGTAACAGTTTTAGGTAATGTTGCATAACAAAATTAGTCTGAATAATGATTGGTGAATTAACTGCACCAGCAGAGCAGATGATGTGAATACTATGGTTAGTTTAGGACAGCAGAAAATCATGCATAGGATATTAATGTTTCCACACTGGATCAATTTGCATTATGGGCCTAATCTGGAAAGGGGTCTCAAACCCAGGAGGCTGCTTCTCAAAATGAGGCCCAATGTCTCTTAGAACCGAAATCATAAACATTTTGTTGAAATAGATGTATTTGTTTGCATTCTTGCAGGATGATGTTTTATATACTAGAAGAGGGCTGCAATGCCACCACTTAGAAGGGTTTTAATTATCATCACATTTTGATGATGCCAGTGTATTTTGTGGTATGAATAAAATGAGAAGAAACTGCCAAAACTAATGTTAGGAAAAAAAAAAAACAGGAGCATTGACTTCAACAGTTCAACAAATATTCAAGCCACATTTAATAACTTTATGAAATTAGTATCAAAGAATATATAGTCAAAATACAGAAATAAAGTTGAGTGAGAGAAAACAGCATGATGAGATCAAACAAAAGTTAAACAGAACAGATTAAATATAAAAAGTTAACTGAAAGGTCACTTTGCTACGTGCAGCAATATTTCAGCAACTCCTTTCTTTAATAGCCAATTTAACAATGACGAGCTAATCGGGGGGGGGGGGAGACTAAAGCATCACTTTGAAATGCCTGCTGTGTAAGTTACTATGATTGTGCAAACAATGTCACCCCAGTTTGCAACCTGTGTTAAATTTAGATTTAATAGATGTAGTGTCCGCTTTTGTTTTGCTTTTCTCTTGAAGCAGTACAAAGGTTTAGAATGAAGTGTCTGCATTTAGCTCTCCATTACATTTACATTTGCCTTTCATTTGGCTGCTACTGTGTGTGTTGTGGACTGAGGATGATTAAAATTTGCTTACACATCCAAACCTTTAACTTGTCATGAATACATCACTTCTAAAAGTATGTGCTGTGTGCATTATTAATTACAGAATTATCATAAAGATACAGTAAGGCTTTTCCCACTCTGAAGTTTGCATTTTTTGGTAAGTAACAATATATCAGCTTTACTAACACCCTAATAATAGTCATACATTAATTTTATATCTCCATTCCTCCAAAAGAAAAAAAAATGACTTAAGGTGTGTCCAGTTAGTTTCTGATTAGTATAAAATGTTCAAATTGGGATTCTACCTGCTATGGTAAAGAACATGAGTTACGTATAAACAAAATGTGAAAAATAATATTACAAGTAGTTTGATTAGCAGCTGATGTTTCTGTAGTGCTCCTGTGCGCTGTACAGTAAGACCAGGAATAAAACAAAAAGCAAATCAAAAGTGTTTCGATGCAGGTTTAGGCATCAAGTGTATGTTATGTTCTGAACCTTCAGTACGCTCATTTTATGGTTTAGGTACATAAGGTACCAAATTTGTCCATATCAGATACCAGATAGTTGGTGCATACATTTCAGACAATGGAACTAGAATTTATTAATCTGAGACGGGATCAGTAATCTCTTTTTAAAATGTCAAAAAAGAGTGCAATAATAAGGCAGATTTCTTATTACACCATCTCTTTAGATATTTATCATTTGGTGAAACAAACAAGGTGCTTTAAAAACAGCAGAGTAATAGGATACAAACAAGTGCCAGAAAGAAGGAAAAATGCAAAAATGGGAACTACCATTTCTTCCACAATGAGGAATAGAGAACTTTTGTGTCTGGTATTTGAAAGATTTTTAACAGCTGATATTCAATATCAGCTGATTCCTGAAGTGTTGGCAAGATACCAGGTTTCTGGTACTGGCCCATTTCTAACATTATTTAAATATTCACATCATGCAATAAGCAGTTTCACACACTGCAATGTAATGGAAAATACTTCCTAAACTGAATTAGAACCGAGACCCAAAGCAGAACCAGTAAATAAATATCTTGCATATATGTCAAACTATATTCTTCAAACAAAACCTTACATCTTATCAAAGAAGTCAGAAAGTACCAACAAAAATTATATGCTTTCTACTATAATACTGTTAAATTTCCGTGTCTGAGAATGTCCCATTTAATTTTTTCTGCCTTTTCAAATTAGGTGGCAAAGTAGAAATTCAAACACAGAGTAAAATGCATATATATGAGGGCGCTGGCTCAGCGAGATATCAAATATACAGCATTCTAGTGTTAAAAGTACAGGCAGAAATGTCCAAGATTTCTTGGTGAAAAAGGGGCATTTGAGGAGTAAAAATTCTACTTAACAATCACTCACATTTTAACAGTGCATTAATTATAACAAAAGCCAGATGAGAAGTGAGCAACAGAGTCATAATGTTCAGTGTTCATAACAGAATATTATCCTCTGTTCATTTAAACAAGGTTGGAAACATATACTCATGTATTTGAAACTTTAAGTAGCTAGGTTTATTCTTTTTTCAGAATTCTTGCAAGAGGCAGAGTTGTGACACTGCATTGAATTGAATGATAGTACAAGGTGGTTTTGCTAGAAGCCTTTCTCCCAACACTGTGCCTCTGTCTTATCAAAGGATTATGAGTCCTGCAATCTGTTTTGATCTATTCTTTTGCCTCTAGGAATAGGGTTTCTTGAGGATACAGTTTTACCTCCAGTAATGATTTATTTGGATCCAACTGAGTCACCTGTAAAGATAAAAAAGAAATCTGAAAAGACATGTATAAGTAGATTTCCTTTGAACTGTATATTTTCAGGAGTATAGATTAATGTTCACTGGGGAGCAGTTTTGATTTTTGCCTGGGGGATTCACAAAGGTAATTCCCGTTAGTGCTAATGGGAGCTCTGTGAATTCCCAGTACGTTGGTGAAAGAACAGATTCCTTTTTTTAAAAAGAGATGTTACACATTTGCTCAGAGAAAAGTTGTTCACTTTCCCTCATCATCTTCAGGATGAAGATATCTGTTTTTGTCACAGTGGATGTCATTCTGAAAGGATTACTGGAACACTGGGGGTGAAGGTCAGAGACACAAACAGACTACAAGCTCACGTGCATCCTAAATGCCCACTTACTTCAAGGGGAGATTTAAGAGTGCAAGAATGTAGGATTGGCTTTATATTTTATTCATTTGAGCCCTGGTTCAGCAAAGCATTAAAGGGCCAGATTTTTAATGGCATTTAGGAACCTAAAGATGCAGATAGGCATCTAGCTAAGCACTGGGAATTAGGTGCCTGAGTGCTTTTGAAAACCCCACTATACACCTATTTGCATCTTTAGGTTCATAAATGCCTTTTAAAATTGGCTCTTATGGCTTTGAGCACCTTCAGCTACTACTCGCTTTCACTTTAAACTGTGAGTAATCTCATCCCTGTTCAACAAAGCATTCAAGTTTGCCCCACTGAAGTAACTTCAGTGAAATTTAAGCATGTACTGAAATGTAGTATGTGCTCAAGTGCCTTGGAAACTGTCCAACATATGGGCTTGATCCATGCATTTAGGCTCAGTCTCTATAGCTATGGAAGTTTACCAACAAATACCTCCTCCTAGTGAAATGTTTCACATACACAAAATAGTGGAGAGGACAGCCCAGCCTTCTCAATCAAACATTTGTATGTTGTAATATCCAGATTTGTATAACACCGCTCTGGCATTTAAAAGGACAATGGCAAGGTTTTGATATAAATATTTAAACACTACTTTTTACTTTGTTTGAAATAATTCATTGATAGTTTGAACTTTAGTTCTGTTTGCTAACCCATTTTTTACTTATTTCTTTGCACATGCATACTGGTTTCTTATTTAAGGTATGCTCATGAGTACAGTACTGTATTATTAGCATTATGCTAAAAGAGCAATGACAAATGTATACAGACAAGCCTTGTTTAGAAGCAAAAAGTGTTTTACGTATGACCATATCATGCCACTGATTTTTAAGGAGTACTCTTAATAGACATCAATGCTTTAAAAAAAAAAAATCAGTGACATACTAGGGTCCCAAGTGTGTCAGGTATTAGAAATTACTATAATTAACACTTAGTGTATTTAATTTTCATTTCGGCCTTGAATGCAGTTTGGGTATGGTGTACTTCTCTTATTAATCCTGGTATACTAGAAGTTTTAAAATGCAATTAAAATCTGTACTGAAAAATTTGTTTTCAAAATATTGGACTGGATTAGGAAAACAGATTTTTTTTAAAGTAGTAAAATATTGTACCTATCAACGTTGATGAATCCCTTTAATTTTAGAGAGTTTATTCCAAATAACTTTATTGCCACTGTTTTACTGTGCAATTACAGATAATCCACTATTTTTATATTTTAAAAAATGTGCTTATCACTTCTCTAAGCCCCTTTAAAATCAATCTCATTCACCCTGATGAATGTAATGGAACTTCAAAATACGGATGCATATTTTCAATTCGTAATGCTGGGATATATTTTCTTATGTTTTAGATACCACAGTGAGTTATCTGTGAATGATAGAGAAGAAAAATAGTATGTACAGACAACAGACTATTAAAATTCATTTTAGATCCTTATTATCTACACTCCAATTATGCATTCCTGCACAGATGCTGCTTAAATTATTGAAAGGTTATCTTAGAAAGCAAACCTGTTACGTAAAAAACAGCCAAAGTAGTGCGTTTAAGTTTGTAATTACAGAATTATACTAATTAAGTACCTTTGTTGCATTTTTAATGCTTTAGTATTCTTCTGCTACAGTCCATTGGATTTAAGCACTGAAAGGGAAGTATATAGGGACCTTTATAATTCTCAGCACAAGAGGTACAGTACACCTGAGAGAAGCAATTTTATTTCTCTGTTCAGTTTAAACCTGTATCTAATTAGATCCTCTCTCTTTTCAAATCCCACAACTCCTTTATTGCAAAAGCAAGAAAACGTAGGTGGAGAGAGGGAGAGAGAGAGAGAGAGATTTGTTTGTATCAGGCAAAAACGGATTTGAAAAGCGACGCTGGGTTAATGCACACTATCCTCCAGACTCTAACCAGATGGAAACCTATTATTCACTTGCGTGTAATTAATGATACACATCCCAATCAAAACTCTTGGGTTTGCAAACTTCAGTTACCTTAATAACAACGAGGAGCGATGTCCTTTTCTCAATTTCTTTATATGTGGGAAGTTAGTTAAAAGCAACATTGAGTACCTGCAGTAAGAAGCCTGTGCCACTTTTCACCCTTGATTTCAGTGTGCTGTTTTTTAATTCACTGAGGGACAGCAGAGTTTGCAAATGTTTACACCATTACCCAATTAACTAACAATATGGCTCCTACATCTGTCAACAAACAAAGCTGTTGTTGCTTTGTTTTAGCTCCATGGCATTTTCTGTTCATATGGGTCGCCATTGTACTTAATTATCACGCCATAACCCTTCTGCAGCTTCTACTTTGTTATTTGTGGTTTGTAAATATGTTGTTTACCAAAAAGAACAGAAGCTTTATTAGTGACTACACCTCTGACCAAAATAAATGCTTTAACTGGTGAATGAATGATTAAATACAGGACTAAACTAAAGCACCTTGTAACTTAAAATATCTTTAGAATTAGAGAACAAGAGAGTAGTATACAACAAAGATCAAAGGCCCTGTAAGAAATATCACTAACACAAGTGTCTCTACCCCACTTTCTAGTGAGATTTACTCTGCTTAGCCAGATTTATATAACTATTTCACAGTGCAACTCCAAAGACTTAAAATTTCTTTATATTAATTCAATTTATAATCTATTACATTGATACAACATGAAAATAAAATCTGGCACTTCTAAAACTTTGCTCTGATGTAATGTCTTTCATTCATCATGCTCGTTTGTGTGTGTGTGTGTGTAATATATACATCTGAAGACTACTGTGTAGTACATATGTTAAAATGAACAGAAAATGAGTTCAGAAATCCTGTTTATAATCTAAAGGTGACTTGCACGTTATGGCCCCAATTTAGGGAAGAACTTAAGCATGTGCTTAACCCTAAGCACCCAAGTAGTCCCATTGCTCTCAATAAGACTCAGGCACTTAAGGTTCAGCACACACGGAAGTGCCTTACTGTTTACAAAATTCCCCTCAAATGAGGCATTCAGTACATTTGTTTACTTGCTTTTTTCTTTTTATTCTCAGATCCCATGAAATCTAGTTCCACACCAGTCACTAGCTCACACTCAAATGATGATTACATATCCCATGGTTACAAAAACAGATCGGGCATAGAGTTGGCCCAATGAAGAAGTCAGGTAAATGTCTTTTTAAATAACTTGGTGGTTTTGCAAAGTTTTCATTATTTTATATTCCAAGGGATATAAAACGAGCAACCTTTTATAAATCATATAAAAGGCCCTGTCAGCTGACTTCATGCTCCATCAGGGTTCCATGTCTGACACGATGCCAATGGCTTAGTATTTGTTGGGACGTCACATAAAATGGGAGAAGGTGATGGGAGCAGGACTGGATGTTCAGGAGCTTGATGTACATCTTAAAGTACAATAATGTGCTTACTAAAGTGCTCAAGATTATGATATTCTATGGAAATAACTTTCATTGGTGCGTTTTATATTCTGTACATCTTTTTATAGCAAAAAAAAAAAAGTTTTTCCTTCCAAACTCATTTTCTGCAGCATTGTCATGCTCCCCTGAACTGACCTACGTGTACTGCTACTACACATTCGCATCCGGTACAGCTGCAATTTTACTGTTTACAAGGTCTGGTTTCTTACCCACCCTAACCTTGCAGGGAAGAGATAAGAAAAAAAAATGGCTTAATGCCCAGGAAGGTCATTTAAAAATAATGAACTGAATATACAATTATTATAACACATACTTGAGCAGCAAATATCACACCCTTCACCTCTCTACACCGTAGGACAAGGATCCGATTCTTGAGTAGTACAAATCTCTCTTCTACTTACACACGCATGAATACATTTCATGAATCAAATGCACAAAGAGTTCTTTTACTCTATTTCCTAATCCCCCTAAGTATAAATGCAGTGAAAATTACTTAAATGCACACCTGGTAAAGGACTAAATCTGTTTAAAAAACTATATTTTCACTCTGACACACAAACAAATACAGTGACTCCTTTCTATCTGTTAAAATAATAATCTCTGTGTGTAAAAGAGTTATCTGGATAATAGGTTCAACTGTGAGCACAAATAAAGAGTGTGTACTTTATAGAAATAAATGCAATTAGATCGGGTTTAGCTGAATTCACTTGAAAATAGCTTTAATTTGAATGAAAGAAACCTGTCATGTTAATAAATAAGGAACATTATATCATATCATAGTTAGCAAAACATGGCAAATAAAACATTATACATCTTGTTCACAACAAAAAGCTTTAATCCAGAAACACTGAGTGACTGAGTTACTATACCTATATGTACCTGACTTCTGGATACTTTTAAAAACAAAATTTTAGTTCCAACGTTCTTTTTCCAAGATGTGTATTTAATCCAATAACCAATATTAACACATCAAAGAAAGATATGCTACAACCTGACCCCCACACTCCTAATCTTCCCCCCACAAAATCCATATAGGTTTCTGGTAAAAATTGACTTCAGTGGAACTATGACAGTTTACACCAGCTGAGGATCTGCCCATAGATCCTGCTTATCCAGGCCATATGTGCCTGATTTATATTACTACCTGTCTTTCTAGATGGTAAGCTAAGTAAGGCAGAGACCACGTCCTCCTCTGGAGGAGGACGTGGTCTCTGCCTTACTTAGCTTACCATCTAGAAAGACAGGTAGTGTCTTTTGTACAAAGCTGAGCACACCAACAGAGCACAACATACAACAACAAACCAAAAATGGGTGTTGTTCAGTTTTGCAATTTTATAGAGAATCTTGTGATATTTGGGACTTTTCTTCCAGCCTTAGCTGCTCGGGCCATGTGATTACTTGAAAATCTCAACTTTCATTTTTTGTTTTTTAAAGTAAGTTTCTAGCCTTTGTAGTTGCCGAGAAAATGTTGAACATGTAAATGCTAACTGCTACAACACCAGAATCCAAATAAAAGGAACCACATATTTATTATTTTTAAACAGATCTTGATTTTTGAACAAATATCATGAGTTTTTGGGGCCTGGCTCATGATTTTTTTTAACAGTTGGGGTTGGCATTACAGTAGAACCTCAGAGTTACGAACACCAGTTACAACTAATCTGTCAGCCACACATGTCATCTGGAACTGGAAGTATGCAATCAGGCAGCAGCAGACACAGACACACAGACAAAAAGCAAATACAATACAGTACTGTGTTAAACGTAAACTACTACAAAAATAAAGGGAAAGCAGCATTTTTCTTCTTCAGAGTAAAGTTTCAGAGCTGTATTAAGTCAAATGTTCAGTTGTAAACTTTTGAAAGAACCACCATAACGTTTTGTTCAGAGTTATGAACATTTCAGAGTTACGAATAACTTCCATTCCCAAGATGTTCGTAACTCTAAGGTTCTACTGCACTGCAAAACAGTGTTAGTGTTTGATGTCCTTAGATCTTTTAGTATTTTTTAAAAAATAAAACCAAATATATTCAAATGGCATCAGCAAGTTTTATCTTTTTATGCAGTCGTGTATGGCTATAGCTCATTTTTACAGCATAGTTCCACTGCAACCTATGTGGCTTTCAGCAACTTTGGACAGAGCAAATTAAACAAGTTAATGATAAGAGTTTGCATTTACATCGTAACTTTCACCCAAGGATCTCGAAGTACTTTACAAACATTAAAATGGTCATTGTGAATTAGGTATTATCCTTACTTGACAGATGGGTAAACTGTAGCATAGAAAGATTATGTCTTTTGGCAAAGGATACACAGCGAGTCAGCAGCAGAGTTGGGAACAGAACCCAGGCATAGTGCTGGGTGAATAACTGAGTTTTCAGTTCAGTGGCAGTTCTGGGAGAAAATACAATTGGTTTGAGTTGAACTGAATCTGAATTTTTTCAGAAGTTTTGGCGAATAGAAAAGGCCTGTTTCGGGTCAGTTCCAGAGCAAGGATTTGCACCTGGGTCATCCCAGGTGAGTGCCTTAATCACTGGGCTAACGGTGATTGGGGAAGTGCCAGGGGGCAGTAGCACCACCTCCTCTTCTACCTCTACCTCTTCCGTCTGTTTTGTGAATGGCTGAAACTATTCACGTCAAACCCAATAATTTTGGGTTGATTGAAACTGCATTTTTGTTGAATAAAATATTCGCCTGAAATATTTCATCCAGGTCTACTCAGGAGTACTGGCTTCCACGCCCTTGCTCTCTCTAACTTCTAGATCACACCCTCTTGCCCTTTATTATATCATTACATTGTGTAGATTTGTTGCAGAATAGTTAGAATGTTAGCCTGTGTGTGTTACAGACTCCACAAAATTCTGGGAGAAGTTTAGGAAGCAGATTCACAGAGTATGAGTCTTTCTTTTATGATGACCTATTGCACTGAACTGAATAGAATTCTTGCACCACTGATTTCAACTGGATGACATGTAGTGAGACTTATAGTATGTAGTGTTTAATCTTGTATAGTGTTTAATCTTGCATAAAAGTATAATGGACAGTAAGAATGATCCAAGTGATACTGTACATGGTGAGATATGGGTAGTGTTTTGTCCATGGATGTGACCAATATAACAAATGTTACAATTAAAAATGAAAGAAACCAGCCTATTGATCTGATGGCATTTAATGAGTAAGATTTTGAATCCTTATCACTAGAGGTAAGAGAGCTAATACCTTCAACTTGAATGTTTGGGAGGAGAGGGGGCTGCAGGTGGGGAGAGATGAGTGCGCACTATGCCACTGCTGTGGCACTCTGTCTCCAGATGGATTTGGATAAGAAGAAAGGTTGGATACAAGGAAGGAAGGTTCTGCTGGAAGCCTAGTGTTATATTCAAAAAGGATTGATAAGGGATAAGAAGGGAAGACGGGAATTTGGCCAGTCAGAAAGGTAAAGGCTCAAATCACCCCACTTCTCGTGCTTAAACTTTGAATATTAGTTGGATCTGGTTAGCTCAGAAGAATTTAGCTATCATGGAAAATCCACAAGAATTTCCACCATGTGATGTCATATAGCTACATCAGCAGGTTTGAGGGATCCAGGACACACACCTTTGCCACTTGAGCTAACAGAGTAACTGATAGCAGCAGTAGGTTATTCTTTATGTGGGCCAGCATTAGAGGTGAATGGGACACTTTGCCAATGGGTTTCATTGCTGGCAGCAGAGGAATAGAGACACTCAGGAAATTTGGGTTTTACTCTATGCTCCGGAGAGGAATGTGCTCTAGTGGGCAGACTTCTGCCCACTGCCCCAAATATGACCCTTTCTGCCTCATCCCCTCAAAATCCCGGTCCCAATCCAGTCTCTCCCCCACAGCTGGCTCCTTGTCCCATTCATTCCCAACTCCTTGTTCAGCAAGTCCTAAACTCGTATCTTGGGATTCTCCATCCCACTCCCAGTCCCCGTCAGCTCCTTGTCACCATGCCCTTGCCCAGCCAGTCCAGTTCTCCCCAGCTCATCTATTTTGTGTCTCCACTCCCCAAAAGACTGGTCTCCAGTCACCCTAATTTCCCATCTCCACTGGCTTCAAGTCCCACTTTCTCTTCCTGGGCACCTCACTCAGTATCTCTCCCACCTCCCCTCCGCAGCTCCTTGTCCCAATCTCTTTATTCAGTCAGTCCCAATTCTCCCCCACAGCTCCTCATCTGATCTTCATCTTTCTCTCAACTACTGGCTTCTGCTTCCCCCATTTCCATCCCTAGCTCCCAGTCTCCTTTCCCAGCCAACTTCCCTCTACCCCCCAGTCTCCTTGTCCTGCCAGTCACAGGCTTACCCAGCTTCTCAGTCCCAGTCCTCTTGCAGAGGCAGTCCCAGTCTCCTGCCCAACCCAACTGCCAGTCCTAGCTTCCCTCTCCCCAACCTGGCAACCTCCAGTCCCAGTCTTCCTTCCCCTCCCCATACTCCTTTTCCCAATCTAATCCCCCAAGCAGGTCCAGCCTTTGACCCCTCTGCATTAGAACTGGGCAGCTTCCTCCTCTACCCTGCCAGGGATGTCATTGAGAGCAGAGGAAAGACTGCTCTCAGGGCTGGTCTACACTGACGCTGTAAATCAATCTAAGTTATGCTAGTTCAGTTACGTGCTCTCCCGTCAACATAGCTTCTGTCTCTCAGGGAGGTAGAGTACAGACATCGATGGGAGAGCGCTCTCCCATCGACTTAGCGTGTCTTCAACAGACCTGCTAAATTGACACTGCTGCATCGACTGCAGCAGTGCCGATTTAGCTGGTAGTGTAGACATGGGTTAGGTGCTTGGACCTGTGCCGGCCCACAGCAGCAACTGCAGGGAAAGTCCTGCTCTTCCCAGGATGGAGCATGCACAGATGGAACCTTCAGGGGATTTAATAATAAAACAGCTGAGCCAAGTAATCCCATCTGTACAGTTTCCCTCACACCTAATGAAACTGATGCATGTAAATCAGCTGTAGAGTAAGGGTGGTGATTTGTCCAGTTACCTCTGATACCACAATGGTCTAGGACTCTTTGCATGGCATAGATACATGCCTAACTGTATCTGTACTCCTCATGGGTGTAAAGTCAAAAGGCTAAGGTTAAAAATTGGACAGTGACAGACTGCAAATCCTAGTGATGATTGAACCTAGTGATATTCTGAAGAAAAAGTGGTCTCAGCCATGCTTGTAGCTGTTTCTATTGCTTCACATTGATTCAGTAGACTTTCTAGGCTTCAGAGTGACACACAGACAGAGTGACAATGTTGGAATCGTATTATAGTTCAAAAATCTCTACTGAGCATGTGCAATTTTTCAAAGGCTTATAACGTGGCCAAATTTGGGCAGATTTTTGCAGAGGCAGCAAAAGAAATGTACATCTCTGACACAAAGGCTATCCCCCTGTCAAATCTCAAGTCCACAACATGTAGGCACTAGAGCTTTTCAAAGAAATTTTTAGTGTGTGCAAAACAATGTATTTTCCTTAGCCTTGTTCCTGGCAAGGGTTGAACCGTTTGGCTGAAAATTTCCAAAAATTTCAGCCTGAGGCAGACACCCGGCATGGGAAATTTCAGTTTGAACAATCAAAAGATTAGTAAAGTTATAAGCATTTGAAAACAGGTTGGACAACCTTTGCATTAGGTGGTGCTACCAGCCACACCTATAATAAACAAAACAAACATACAAAGGAGCTTTCAAGATGTGACCAATCACCATCTTGACTGATTTGCTTGCATGTTGTATCTATTTGTTTTCTTAGATTGTAAGATATTTAGGGGAAGGGTAATTTTGGATAATAATGTAATAAATAATATTTCCTTGCTTTTACAGGTTAAAATTAGACCCCCAGTGAATTTTAATTACTGCCTTTTTTGTGTGGGAAGGACAGCAGGTCATAAAACTTCCCTTATCTTGTTGGACCCCCTTAAGACAATGACTAAAATGAGAACTAATCTATACAGGGTTTTAAGGATTTCACCCATCCTTCTGAAGGAAGAGCCAAGGGAATGAAAAACAGGTTGTTCCCTAATGTTTCAATATATGCCAACCTTTTCTTTACATAATCTCATTACCTCTCCTCCTCATTGGCAGCAGCCAGCATCCCTCCCCACCCCCCGCAGCAATTAAAAAGACAGGCGGTCATTAGAAAGACAGGAATGTTGCTCTGCATCAGCCACCAGGGGATGTTAAAGCTCAATGTGTGCTATACCATCCCTCTCTCGATGATGAATCCCATCTCTGCACTGCTCCAATACTTTTATTTTGACCAAATTTGAATTCTCAGCAACAACATTTCCTTTCAGGAGCAGGGAGGGGAAAGAGACAGACAGAATTCCCTGGTGTCACAGAAGTTTCCACCAGGAGTTAAACAAACCCGATCACCATCCAATCAAGACTCGCAAGCATTACAAGAGCTCCACAAGACGACACTCTAAGCAAAATATAGTGTTTCCGCATAGACTATTAGATGTAGATTGGTGAGAAAGTACTGGTCAGTAATGGGATTTATATGCATTTAATTATGATTGTATAGGACAAAAATCCAAAAGGGTTTTTAACACAAGTTCAAAGGATGAAGGTCTCAGACAGGATAGTGATGAGCACTATATAAAAACATGACTGACAGACAGAATAAATAACGTACACAGGACTGCCTTTGCAATTTAGTTTGATGTATTTACTTATCCAGTTACCAAAACAGCAGGAGATCATTTCATGTTCTAGTAACTAGACAATGCATTTTTAATGTCTTAATGTTACCAAGGCTCTTTATGGGTATTTTAATACAACATTTTTTTCCTGTGTGCAAAAGTGGATAGAATGAATGCTAAGCATGAACCACTAGTTAAAAAATAAAAAGTGTCTTAAGGTATGCCTACATTCGAGCTAGAGGTGTAATTTCCAGCTTGGGTAGACGTATGCATGAAGCTCTGATCAACCTAGCTTGCTAAAAATAGCAGCGCAGCCACCGTGGCACAAGTGGTGGGACTGGCTAGCCACCCTGAGCACAGTCCTGCCCAGGTCTTTAGGTATGCACTCGAGTGGCTAGCCCATCTTGCTGCCACAGCTAGGCATCTGTTAGCATGTTAGCTCAATTATAGCTAGCGCATGTATGTCTACCTGAGCTGGAAATTACATCCCCAGTTTGAATATAGACATAAGTTTAGAAAGGGCCAGTTTAGCCTGGATCATGCTATAATCTAAAGCAGAGGTCCCCAGTTTCACTATAGCATACTTCCCCCTGCAATCAGATAACATACTTGGGTCTCTCCTGAAGCAAACATCTTATAAAATAGCATGCTGCGGGATAAGAGGGTAGGGAATGGTGCATTTGGGCAGAATACTTTACCCTGTAGACAGTGGAAGTATTCTTGCTTGTCTGCCCTGAGCCCTGCCACATGGGGCTGAAGCAGAAGCTGAGCAATTTAGCTTCGTCAGGCGCCTGATGGTATGGGGCCGTGGACAACTGCCCTGCTTGATGACAGGTTTCAGAGTAGCAGCCGTGTTACTCTGTATTCGCAAAAAGAACAGGAGGACTTGTGGCACCTTAGAGACTAACAAATTTATTTGAGCATAAGCTTTCGTGAGATACTGAATTCCACTGCATGCATCTGATGAAGTGAGCTGTAGCTCACGAAAGCTTATGCTCAAATAAATTTGTTAGTCTCTAAGGTGCCACAAGTCCTCCTTTTCTTTTTGCCCTGCTTGCTATCCCTTAACGCTGGCCCAGGCTTTATATATGCGGAAAACCAAGTGGGACGTGGAGTTTTTATCACGTTTGGTGAGAAGGAGGAAGGGAGGGGCTCAGAAAGAAAAAGGTTGAGAACTCTTGTTCTATACAATCCGAAGTTTCATGAGGGAGAATGCAAAGCTTTTAACATTTAAACTATGTGTTATTTAAAAAAAAAAATAGTTCCTATTTTACATAATAAGAAATATGAATGATTAAAACCTACTGAAGAGATTACTTGGGTCAAATTAAATTTTTTCTCCACTTGCAGAAATCATGACAAAGAAGAAATGTACTGTAACCATGCAATAAAATGAAAGAGTTGTAGGAGCCTCTTAAAACTCGAGAAAAACAATTATTTCTCTAGCTGATTTTGTCCTTGGAAAACATTGATTTATGTCCTAGAGCTTAAAAGGAAGACAACTTTTGAGGTTTATTTTAATGACTTGTTCGTGTTCCAGAACCATCAGTTATATTAGCACAGGTCTGTGAACACTCTGTTAGTTAACTAAGACTACAGAATTGTTCCAAGATTTATTTACAAACATAGCTTATAAAATTCAGCAATGGAGTAACGTGAATTTAAAAATATATTTGAAATCCAGAAGATGTGTCTCATCAGATAACTTTAAGATAGATCAAATACTGGGCCCAAACCTATTTGTTAGGTTTCTTTATGTCTTGATTGTTTCATTTTAATGGCTTAGCCCCTCGATACTAGAGCATGATCTCCAGTGACAGTAGCAAGCACACTGTAATTTAGTAGTGCAGTGAAGAATTCCAATCCTAGCTATTATCCAGTGAAATGAGCATCATCTCAGTGAAGTAACATATGATTTGAGCTGACACTTCAACTTTTTACACTCTGAATCCCCTGTCTCCATTAAAACAGCCAAAGGTGCTGCAGAAGCTCTGTAACCAGCTGAGCAGGCAGGCAGTCCTCACTGAAGCTTCTACAGTGTTGCTCAGTACCAGTATGCTACTGGATACAAGCACAATATAGTACAAGTCCTTCCACATATGGCTGAGAGCATTTCTTTTCTGCAACCTGCTCATCTTTTCCTAGTGTTCCACCAAGGTGAAGGGAGGAGAAAGGAAGCTAAATCCTAAAGCTGTTCCTGGACCTAGGTCTTTTTGAGGATTGCACACTGTCTAATGAGCTAATAGCTAGACTATTCCTAGAAGGAAGCAGTAGTTCTGGAACTGACAGTGCCATACAAACTCTACTGGAGCACCCAGCTCACAGGGGAGAGGTGCAGGTTATACCATTCCATAGGAGGAGGTTATGTGCTTGCCTCTATGCTTCTGGCTAGAAATATAGACTGGTGCAGGGAGAGATATGGCCCTGCCTCCTTTAGGATGGCTTCCACCGTAACTGCTACTGCGGGACATTGCTCTTGGGGGAGCCTAGGGATTGTGCTCATGCCTGACCCTTGGAGGGGACATAAGGTACATAGGGAGGGTGGTGATCCCTCCCCTACCTTATATACCTGTGCAATGATCAAAAACAGCCTGGCCCTACACCTACTGAAATCCTGATCAGCACCTGTCTTGACTGGATGCACTGTACAGTGTGGGTTAGATTCAATTTATTTTAGCTTTTAAAAGAAACAGATTTCCCTCCTCCCCATTTTTTCAAACTGCTGTTGGAATTGGCTAATTAAAAGGATTTAAACAATCTTAACACTCTAAACAGAGCAAACTGGTTCTGAATTATTAAGCAAAATTTTAGATGCATTTGAGTAACCTTAAGTGACTTAACTGCCACCTGATCCTAAGCTATGGCTCAAATAAATAAATGTGAAATACGATAGAAGTCTTAGCTTACTAAGGCTTCCAGATACAGTAAATAAAAAGCTTAAGTCTCCAGTACACTGTCTGCAAAGACTCTCTAAAATAAATGGTTTACACTGGTGTACACTTAAAGTGGAAATTGAGGGCAGAAACAACTGCAGGGTTTAATTTAGATTTCCAAAGGAAACTTGTAAGCACAGAATGTACAAAGCTCTACCAATGCCCTGCATGGTGCTATGGGGTGCTGTATTGCTGGAGGTTGGTGTCTTTCAAATACCATGAAAAACCAAGGTCAGGAACTTTCTAGTTAGTCATTAAAGATGCCATAGTACTTTCGCAAGCACAGGCTGTTAATTTTGATATCCTGGCCAAATTCCAATCTGGCTAATTCCATTCTGTTTCCTTAAACTGTCCCTGTAGTATCAGTTGGAGATGGCATCTTTCACTTTTTGATCTAACATGTCAAGAAAGGCCTGCTCTGTAAGATGTATAAAGGCCTCAAGAAGACTTCTGCAGACTGCAGACTTCTCCACTGGGCGCTGGATGGATTTTGTAGCTGGTACACTTGGTGGACTATCGCTGAGGGTACCTGGGAAGGCTTTCAAGCTGGAAGAAGGCTCATGGAAAGGCCAAAAGCTAAGTGAGTATTGCTGAAAGAGGAGACTCATGTTTCTAGGGCTAGCTCTGTTTTTTGCAGTGTTGTTAAATAGCTGCCGTGTTAACATGCAAGAGGTGGGTGCATTTCAGTGGTACGTAAAGGGATTTTACATAAAAACATAATATGTAGACTATGCAAAAGCCAACAAGCACATTTCACATCAAATACCAAAAGGGCATCCCCCTCCTTTAAAAAGGTCTGTTTATATACACACAGCCTTTGAACATGCATGTCATGAAAAAGTTGCACAGAACTATATTCACAGTCGTATAGTAATCAGCAGGCTAAGCTTGTATTTACAATACAGATATTTCTACACCAACCACTTATGTGGCCAGAAAAAACAAACTTCTTCAAAGGTATTATTCAGGAATCCACTAAGCAGCCAGATTCACTGGTGTGAAATATAGCATTGGGCTTGGCATCCATTTTGCTATGGCTGCAGTACTGAAGGAAAAAGGTGGTTAGTATTCACTTAGTGTCAGCGGATGGACAGCATAGTCAGTGAGGAAGTCCCAGTAACAAGCCGCTGCATGTGCTTAAATGCGTTGGAATGTTACCACTTTTTTAAACAACAAGTAGTGTCTAGAAAAGGTTAATCTGTGTATTTACTCGTGTAGAAGTTTGTATTTACAGTAGGGTTATGATTCCAACTTTAAGTTAGCCAAGCATATCTGTGTAAACAACAGGAATATAGAACTAATGAATTTTTATTTACTGGAGATGTGGAAATATTTCAACATTCAGTTGGGGCATCTGAACTAAGGGCATTAAAAAGAATATTTTGTACAGCTGGTTGAAAATTTTCTGAATGAACAGTTTTCTTTCAGAAAACGCTGACACAAAATCAAAATGTGTCACAGGAATGTATCGATTTTGTAAACATTTTCAATGAAAAATTGTCAAAGAGCTTTATTTTGACAAGGTCAAAGTCCTGCATTTCATCTTTATTGTTTCAACTTTTATTATACTTTATAAAAAGCTGAAATAATGAAGTCAAAATGAAGCGCTTTGACCGTATCAAAATAAAGTGTTTTGATAAAATCATTTTGATATCCCCCAAAAAGCTGCGATAAGGGTAGACGCACTGTCCATGTACCAGAGAGTGTTACAAGGGACTCACTGTGCACAGTATTTAAATACAGGAACAATATAGTGTAGAGAGGAAAAGTGTTTTTGTTCTGTTTTAAGTAAGTTGGAAGACCTGTAACATGGGAGACATTTTGAGATTGCTCTTCTTCACTTTGGCTCCACTGAAAATGGGATTACATGCTTAGATGGAGTAAAGTTAATTAGCGATTAACGGGATTCCACACATGCTACTTCAGACGCTGGCTAGAGTATTGTTTCAGCTGCATTGGTGAATATTCTTTGTTATTTTGAGAATAGTAGTAAACTATAATGAATACAAGAAATGGGACGTTTCCTGTTTGTATAACTCCATCCCCTCTTGGGCAGCAAATTCCCAAGGTGAATTAGGATTCCCGAAGTGTATTATGATGATAGAAACATAAAGTGAAATGCTTTCATTTATACTAAAATTAGAGTGCTTCTTTTTAGTATGAGAGGGGAACATGTTTGAAAGCTAAGCTCCAAGAAGTAACCTAATTAACCACACAAATATGAACTGAAGCATTAACAACAGAAAATGAATTCACTTATTGAATGAAGATTCACATACACCTAATGTCTAAACAAAGCAGCAAATTGTATATACACAAGTGCCAGAAATTACACTCACGTTTGATCACACATTTTCATGCAACCAAGTGTCTGAAGTCTATGAATTATGGATACTGTATCAGAGAAACAATTAATACATTTTCTTTCTCAAATGCAATGAAAGATATTTTGGTTTAGCATATAGTGTATCGTCATCATTGCATCCACTTGTGACACACATATGGGTGCACTTTACATGGTTCAGATTAAGAGAAAAATAGCATTCCCCAAATTTAGGGAGCAAATATACTATGACCATGCACTCGCTATCTAGTGTACTGTGACAGGGAAAACAATATAGACAGTAGGCTAAATGCCAGTGACTCCAGAATTTGCATTTTAAACATGGCTAGCCTCAGGCTTAGTGGTATTGCCAACATAATAGTTATAGGGGTCACTACTGAGAACACTATATACCCATAACTTGAGATACCCTGTTGGGATGGATACCCGAAGTATACAGAGCTACTTAAACTTCAGCTCATGATACAACTCACACCCTGTAAATTTCAAAGCAGATCCAATTTGAAATTCATGGTACACGGTTGTAAGAGATAAGGATTAAAAGGGCTTTTTTTGAAAATTTACATTAAAAAAATGTCCCAAGTGAAAACCTCATTCAACCTTCCACCATTATAAATAATGCTGCTGCCACCACCACGCTTTTCATCAGTACATCTCAAAGCGCTTTACAAAGCAGGTCAGTGTCATTAATTCCTTTTTCCAAGTGGGGACACTAAGGGTATTGTTTCAAAGTACTATGAAAAACTGTTCCCATTTTCTATGGCATTAATGGCAAGATCAGAGCAAGCCAGAGGGGTAGGCAAACTGGATAGCCACCTTGTGTGTCAAAGGATAGGGAAAGCAGTGGAATTAGTGATGGCTGCTTGTCCCCAATTGTTTATCTACTTTCTATCATGACAGTAATTACTTAAATAGCAAGTGCTTTATTTTTGGGGTCATTAATTCAGACTGACTAAAGGTACAATGTAATAATTTAATACAATTAATTGTCTAATATCTGGTCCTGGGCAAAATTTCACACCACGGTGAATGATCTGTGCCCTGTACAGTTCATACCTATCAAACTTCATAAATAATGATGTTGTTGTGTTTTACTAGTGTTCAGATGTACAACACTTTCACATTAAAAGGTGGAGAATTTTACCCCCTCCTGCTGCCTCTCACTCCCAGCCCCATCCCCCCACGCAAAAGAAATCCTTCAGAATCACAGCCCTATATGCAAACTACAACTTGACAAGAAATGTATTACATAGCAAAGAGTTATAGATTCATAGATACTAAGGTCAGAAGGGACCATTCTGATCATCTAGTCCGACCTCCTGCACAACGCAGGCCACAGAATCTCACCCACCCACTCCTATGAAAAACCTCACCTATGTCTGAGCTATTGAAGTCCTCAAATCGTGGTTTAAAGACTTCAAGGAGCAGAGAAACCTCCCTCAAGTGACCCCGTGCCCCATGCTACAGAGGAAGGTGAAAAACCTCCAGGGCCTCTCCAATCTGCCCTGAAGGAAAATTCCTTCCCGACCCCAAATATGGCAATCAGCTAAACCCTGAGCATTTGGGCAAGATTCACCAGCCAGATACTACAGAAAATTCTTTCCTGGGTAACTCAGGTCCCATCCATCTAATATCCCATCTCAGGGGATTAGGCCTATTTACCCTGAATATTTAAAGATCAATTACTTACCAAAATCACATTATCCCATCATACCATCTCCTCCATAAACTTATCGAGTAGAATCTTAAAGCCAGATAGATCTTTTGCCCCCACTGCTTCCTTTGGAAGGCTATTCCAAAACTTCACTCCTCTGATGGTTAGAAACCTTCGTCTAATTTCAAGTCTAAACTAGTTAGAGGTTGAGCCAATATACCTGCACGATTTTAGGAGTGTATCTTGTAACTCAGCATTGCGTGCCCTCCTACCGTGTATAGTATACCCTGGAGTTTATTATTTACAATACCAAAATGCCTTCAATATTGGAATTAGGTCACTCTTCTAAAGTCATAATCTGAAATATTTTTACCATACGTCGTTACACATGAGACTGATATAAACCAGTTTATTTACTAATAAAAACAGCAAAAGGCCATCCTGCCTAACATGTCTGCTTCCTTTAAGTTTATTTTAAACTTCCTACTGCCATTTAATCTCCTCTACCATTCTTTTGACACACAAATCTAGCCATCTCTTGAATTTACTTAGGGCATGTCTTCACTAGCAACATTAAAGTGCTGCCGAGGCAGTGCTTTAACATGGCTGTATAGTCGTGGCACCAGCAGCACTATAAAAAAACCCACCTCCACTGTCTGCACTGCCACTTTAAAGCGGTGAAACTTGCAGTGCTCAGGGAGGTGTTTTTTTCCACACCCCTTGAGTGAGAAAGTTGCAGCACTGTAAAATGGCAGCGAAGACAAGGCCTTATATTCATTGCTTCATTCGCTTTACTGTTTTTACTTACGTGGGTTTTACCCAAGATCCTAACTCATCAATATACTTAGTTTTCAGACAATCACTCATTAATCCACTACCGATGTGAAATAATAATAAATTCTTTGGCTAAATTTTTCCAACTTTTCTTCATCTTGATACTTATATAGCAACTCTCACCACAGTATCTAAAGCCTAAAGCTGACTTATTGATTCAAAAGGTTGCCACAGGTGCTCAGCAACTTTGAAAATTAGGCTATTTATTTAGTTGCCTAAATATGATTTAGGAGCCTAAATGAAGGCACCCTGTTTTGCAAATATTGGGTTTAAGATTTATGTAATGCTTTCCATCTGAAGATATTGAAGTGCTTTATGAAGGTGGGTATATATCAGTATTCCCATTTAATAGAAAGAAAACTGAGGCAGAGAGAATTTAAGTGCCCAAGGTCACACAACTGAATCAGTAGCAGACATGGGAATAGAAGCCAAGTTTCCTGACTCCCAGGTCCTTTATCAATCCTCCTCCTCTCTTACTTTATGTAGCACTCTTCATCCTGAAAAATCCAAAGAGATCTATTTTATCATTATTTTGAAAGGTACAATAAGGTCACTGATGTCTATACTCTAATGAGAGCACTGCCAAGCTAACAGGGTCCCTACTTTTTAATTAAAAGCCATTACCTGGGGCTAGGTAAACTGCTTAACATTGTCCATACTGGAAAGAGTACTTTTCTCCATTAAATGAGGCTGCTGTTCTGAAGCGCTAGGGAGTCTCATATTGAAGATGCCATTGTGGTGGGTTTTTGTGGGGTGTGGTGGGAGGCTAGTCTGTGTGTCAGGTAATTAAATCCTTGCTTCCTTGGAGCTCATGCTGTAGTGGGGCCTGATGGGAAAGGGAAGCAGGATTTAGATCACTGTCTGGCTTCTTGAGAAGAAGTGGAGGGGAAGGATCTGAACACTGCCAATTCCTCTAACTGGTTTGCCCCTTAACATTCTTTTTTCCCATTGATTTCAGGGTGTTTGAATGGTATTCTTGGGTGCATCCCATTATGGAATTGATATTACGTTGATAGTTTATGCACTGGTTGTGGTTTGCTGGTTTCCTAACATGTGTAGGGGTGATGCTGAGATTTATGGGATTGGAAAGCATTTCTACGCCTCCCACTTCAAATCTGTTTCTCCTCTCCAACAGTTATAAGTACCTTCAAAATAAAAGTGCATCTATGTCTTTTTCAACATCTCTTAACTGCCTCTTCAGACAGATTCTGTGATTAGAAATCAGTTTTTCTGCCTTTGAGACATGGCTCAAGACAAGCCATCAGATATCTACAATCCCGTTCACAGTTATGTCACAATCACAAATCAAGCCTGCTCTCAAGAGGATATGTTTGTTAAGTACAAATATTTCTAGAGCTTTTAGGGCAGGTTGTAATTTAAGATGACTTTTACAAACTAGATATTAATCCTGAAGCAACAGATGGCTATTATAAAATAGCACTGCAAACACTCTAAGTTGAGTCCTATCCTGAGTGAACTTCCTGCGGAGGAGACGACAAGGGTGGACCTAGCGAAGTTTCCCACATAGTGGGCTCTCATGGTGCAAAAAGGACATAAAGCCAGCTTAAGCAGTCACCTGAGGATTTCTCCGGCATGCACAATCCCCGGGTTACAGAGCTAAATTCCCCACCACCACAGCAAATGGGGTGTGTGGCTGGTATGCTGCCAAGCCCCACCACTCAGTGACTGACATAACTTGTGCTGCTAACCTTTCCCAACCTCAGGTTTTGCACTGATCACAACTCAGCTGGACACAAAAATTGGGCCTATTATCTTTTATTTTTGTAGTAACAACTATGCTATAAACAAATCTAAGCTATAATTCAGCAGACAACAACAACAACAAAAGAGCATCTTCAAAGAAATCTAGTACAAGAAAAGCTCTAGTGACCAGAATCCATGGCAGGTTTAACCACAGATAAATTAGCAAATTTTAGGATCATGGAGTTAGTACAGCCTATAATGATTGCCATTCACACCAAATATGACGTCATTATTTTTTGTATACACTTCAAAAGAAGTTTTAGGTAAGAATTAAAAGTGGTTATTTACTTGATTTTATGAATTACGTAAGGGATAGATGAATAGTTTATCAGGGATAAGTGTGCCAAAGTACCTGATAACTCATTTATGGTTTGACAGATCCCTTTCTACTCATGTCACAAATTACATCAAGCAAAATGGACATCAACAGGAAGATCAGAACACCAATCTGAACAACAGAACTTCATGTCCAGGAGAGAAGATGAAATGCTGCTCACCAAATGAACTTTGGGAGTATTATGCTAAGAAAGAGGGGTTCTACTTTCTTTTAAAACAGGGAATAAAGTTTTTGGGTCAAACTGTTTTTGGATGTGTGTCCCCAGTTCTCACTGAATTTGACCCTTTACATTTTTTGCTTTAGAATTTTTTTTCCCCCTCTTCCACTGAAAGTCTGGATTTTCTGATATAGTTTTTTATGTAACAACATGCCCTAGGGCAGTGGTTCTCAAATTTTTTTTTCCCCGCGGACCACTTGAAAATTGCTGTGGGTCTTGGCAGACCACTTAATGATCTTTCCAAATGTTTGTACCATTAGTTAACTATTGTAATAGTTGGATAAAAGCGCTATATAAAAAAAAATTAATAATAATTTCTCTCCCCTGCCACAGCAGCCCCCAGGCTGGGGCTGGGAAGGAGGGGGTCTCTCCCCCACCACAGCAGCTACAGAGCCGAGGCTGGGAAGGAGGGCCGTCTCTTCCTGGCAGATGCAGCCCTGGAGCTGAGGAAAGTCACCTCTTTCTCTGGCTGCTGCAGCCCTGCACATCCCAAATTCCTGCCACTCCCTCTTCTTTCCCCACTGTCCCCTCCCACCTACCCCCATTCCCCCCAAGGTCACCACCTCACCTTACATATGCGTCTTCTCCAGGGTCCAGGCACCTAATTAATAGAGCCACGCCTGCGCGGCTCCACTAATTAGGTGGGTGGCCCTTCATTCTCTTGTGTGCGGCCCCTCAGGCCCCCACTTTTGAGGGAACGATCCACGGACCACCTGAATGGAGCTCGTGGACCACTGGTGGTCCACGGACCACAGTTTGAGAACCTCTGTCCTAGGGCTCTCATGTTAGTTCCTGACTTGCTTTGTGTCATGGAGCTTGACGATATTACAACATACCAAGCCAACCTTCATCTTTCATGCTGTAACATACATGCCATCTTGATACATACAACTAGGAATAAGGAGAATTTATTCACAGAAGGTATGTTTACTTACATCTCTCCTTGGAAAGGTGCCCAGCAGCTTGAACTCTTCCCAAGGGTATCCCTTGGAAGCTACAAAATCAAAGACAACCTGCAGCTTACTGCTGGCCAGGAAACGCCGCTCAAAGAATTCTCCGCTGGGTGTTCGGATACGCAGTTTGCTGACTGACTCAGTGCTCTCTTTTTTTGGCTCTGGAGGCAAAGACTGCTCTAGAGATAGCCTGATAGCCTGAGGAAAGAAAAAGGACCATTTAGCTTCAATTTAACTATTTAGGCGTGGGAGTTTTTCCATTTTTCATGCTAGAACTCCAAGAGGAATCACAGGGCTCCAGAACTTTAGCTGTGCTTTTTGTCTCAATGACAAAACCATTTTTGTGCATTTCTTAATAACAGCCCACCAGATAATAATTAAAATAAAACCTTCCTTTATAACACATAATTAAACCTACACTTTACTGCATGATGGAGATAGGTAATTTAATTGTTTGGCAAAAAAGCATTAACATTTCTGATTGAGGGAATAACTGTCAAGTGCTCAATTGCTTTCTTAAGGAGTACAAATTAAAGGCATTAAATGCATTTATTTTTGTAAACACTTTTTATTATCAAACTGTACTCCTCTAGGCAAAATAACTGACCATTTGAAACTAAAGAATTTCTTCCTCCCCCGACAGCAATTCACAATGAAAACAAACCCCTACTTGTTAGATTTACTAAAAATACTTGTAACTAAAATGCTCTGATTGGGATATTTCTTCTATATATTTAAGGCATAGAGGTTATTTAAAGTATATGAGGCACAAAAGTGGGAACAGCCATAGTCATAGGAGGATCAGCAGGGAAAAAGGCAAGGTAAAAAAGTTGATTTTAAGGAGAGATTAGAGGAGGAAAGGAAAGATGCTATCCACAGAGAAATGGCTCCAAGCACCAGGATTCATTTTTGCTGTAACAGCTACAAGAAATCAGCCAATATTTAATGGCTTGGCCGAGGGCAGAGCGGGAAAGTCTTTATTTATGTGAATATAAATAATAAAAAGTAACAGCAAAATTTTTTTAAGTACATCAGAAGCAGGAAGCCTGCTAAACACCCAGTGGGGCCACTGGACGATCGAGATGCTAAAGGAACACTCAAGGACGATAAGACCATTGCGGAGAAACTCAATTAATTCTTCATATCGGTCAGTCACGGTTGAGGATGTGAGGGAGATTCCCAAACCTCAGCCATTCTGTTTAGGTGACAAATCTGAGGAACTGTTCCAGATAGAGGTATCATTAGAGGAGGTTTTGGAACAAATTGATAAACTAACCCATAATAAGTCACCAGGACCAGATAGTATTCACCCAAGAGTTCTGAAGAACTCAGATGTGAAATTGCAGAACTACTAACTGTAGTCTGTAGCCTATCATTTAAATCATTCAGTACCAAATGACTGGAGGATAGCTAATGTGACTCCAATTTTTAAAAAGGGCACCAGAGATGACCCCGCCAATTACAGGCCTTCAGTACCAGGCAAACTGGTTGAAACTATAGTAAAGAACAAAATTGTCAGACACATAGATGAACATAATTTGTTGGGGAATAATCAACATGGTTTTTGTCAAGGGAAATCATGCCTCACCAATCTACTAGAATTCTTTGAGGGGGTCAAGAAGCATCTGGATAGGGGGAAATCCAGTGAATATAGTGTATTTAGATTTTCAGAAAGCCTTTGACAAGGTCCTTCACCAAAGGCTATTAAGCAAAGTAAGCAGTCATGGGATAAGAGGGAAGGTCCTCTCATGGTCTGGTAACTGGTTGAAAGATAGGAAACAAAGGGTAGGAATAAATGGTCAGTTTTCAGAATGGAGAGGTAAATAGTGGTGTCCCCCAGAGGTCGGTACTGGATCCAAGTCCTATTCAACATATTCATAAATGATCTGGAAAAAGGGGTAAACAGTGAGGTGGCAAAATTTGCAGATGATACAAAACTACTCAAGATAGTTAAGTCCCAGGCAGACTATGAAGAGCTACAAAAGTATCTCTCAAAACTGAGTGACTGGGCAACAAAATGAAAGATGAAATTCAATGTTGATAAATGCAAAGTAATGCACATTGGAAAACATAATCCCAACTACACATATAAAATGATGGGGTCTAAATTAGCTGTTACCACTCAAGAAAAAGATTTTGGAGTCATTGTGGATAGTTCTCTGAAAACATCCACTCAATGTGCAGCGACAGTCAAAAAAGCGAACAGAATGTTGGGCATCATTAAGAAAGGGATAGATAATAAGACAGAAAATATCATATTGCCTCTATATAAATCCATGGTATGCCCACATCTTGAATTGTGCATGCAGATGTGGTCGCCCCATCTCAAAAAATATATACCGGAATTGGAAAAGTTTCAGAAAAGGGCAACAAAAAGGATTGGGGTATGGAGCATCTGCCCCATGAGGACAGATTAATAAAACTGGGACTTTTCAGCTTGGAAAAAAGAAAACTAAGGGGGGATATGATAGAGGTCTATAAAATCATGACCAGTGTGGAGAAAGTAAATAAGGAAGTGTTATTTATTCCTTCTCATAACACAAGAACTTAAATGAAATTAATAGACAGCAGGTTTAAAACAAACAAAAGGAAGTATTTTTTCACACAACGCACAGTCAACCTGTGGAACTCCTTGCCAGAGGATGTTGTGAAGGCCAAAACTATAACAAAAAACAAAAAAGAACTAGATAAATTCATGGAGGATAGGTCCATCAATGGCGATTAGCCAGGATGGAGAGGGATAGTGTCCCTAGCCTCTGTTTGCCAGAAGCTGAGAATGGGCGACAGGGGATGGATCACCTGATGATTACCTGTTCTGTTCATTCCCTTTAGGGCACCTGGCATCGACCACTATTGGAAGACAGGATATTGGGCTAGATGGACCTTTTGTCTGACCCAGTATGGCTGTTCTTATGTTCTTATAAAAGTAAGCGAATGTAAACTTGCATATAAAACATATATATATTTGATTGTCTTATTATTCACGCTCTGTACATTGCTTGTCTCCTTAGATGTTAGCTCTTTGGGACAGGAATTATAGCTACCTGTGAATTTGTTCTCGGCCACGATCCTAACCAGGGCTTCCAGGAGCTAGTATAACATGAATCCTGTGGCCAGGATTTTCAAAAGAAGATGCCTGCTAAATTAGTTTGGCCTGATGTTCTAAAGGAGCCTACATTCAGGCACCTGTTGGTACAAATCTTAACAACAATTGGGGTGATATGAAAAAAGGCACAAAAGAGAAGATTTTTCAAAGGCAGTTAAGTGCCTAGTTCCCATTGATTTTCAATGGAAGTGAGGCACTCAATTGCTATTTGTGTCTTTGAAAATCTCCCCCATAGTCATTTAGAGGGAGAAACGAATTACATTAAAGGGACAGAATGGGGCAGAGGCAAGGGTACAAGATCATTTAAACAATCTGCTTCTTACATACAGACATTGGGAAAAATTATATCTCAATATAAATGATTATACATAGAGCTTCACATGGGCTTTTGCAATCCCAGGCATTTTCTGTGTGAATCCAAAGGAGTTTTTTAATGTTCTTGGGGCTCAAGTTAATTTTTATGTGTCTGCTATGAGATTATATTTTAAATAATATAATTAAATAGATTCTATTTCCTTTCTCTCCTTCCTCAACCACCTGCTTACTATCTTTCTGTTTTGACATTTCCTCACATAGTATAACAACAGATGCTACATTATTTACTGAACTCAATCTATTACATTACAGAAAAATAAACAACAGTAGCTCATTAGAGCTCTTTTCTTTGTGCAAAGAATACCTAGCTCCCCAAAGTAACCAGTCTCCAAGGCTTCAAAATAAAATGACAATATACAATGGATATTTCACTCCAGTGAACCAAGTTAGAAAACAATTATGAGCTGGATAACATCAGCAACTCTTGGATCTGAATAAGCAAGCTGAATTTTGTTGATAAAAAAGGATGTTCAGTATGTGAATAGATCAATAGCCAGATTTCAAATATATGGAACTGAACATAAAGCCCCTTATGTAAGCAAACATGTTACAGAACAACAGAATATAGGTAATCCGTACACTTGAACATAGGGAGTGTTAGTAAACAGCATTGTTAATATCTCTTTTGTTTGGCTAAGCAAACAGATCTTATTCTTTTCATTATTACAGTTTGTATTAAAACAAGGAAGCCCAGGTATAGTTTTAATCGTGGACTGGTTTTTCTGCTTTTATGTGAGAAAACAGTTTCCAAAAGGCCAGGGTAGTAAGCACAATGCAGCGGAAGGGAATTATTGTTTCTATGTGTTCACAATTACTTTTAAAGAGAGGAAGAAAACACACTAATTACATGAATTAGAAGATAAGCAAGGCAATTTCTCAACAGTCTTATTGCTGTTGCTGCTACAATACTAGTTTACGTGAGTTCAATTGCTAATAACTTTACAGAATACAATTAGTTAATTATTCACAACAGAATTCTCATATTCCTATTTTCTGCAATACTCCTCTAGTTCCCCTCTAATAGTCTCTTACCTTAACTCCCATTCTTGACTTTTGGTAGCAACAGGAGGTAAGAGTACAGCAAATTCGACAGTACAGTGTAGAGAAAAGGTGGAGCATCTTATGCAAAACATTTAATACTGTAGTTCTGACTAAATGAACTATTCACAATATAACATGGTTTAAAAATTCTGGAAGCACTTAAATATTTCAGGTTCTTGGATGATTTATCTTGGTCAGAAAGATGTGTGCAAGGTGAATTGTTGACACAATTTGCTTGTCAAATTTATCTTCGAGAATAAAAAATTATGTTGGTTACCTACTTTATTTTTTTGCAGTTGTATAATGCAGTGTTTCCATATATCAGAAAAGAACACAGTACTGAAATGTCACCAAATATACATTTAAAAAGGCACTTCAGGGGAGAAAACAAAAAACAACAACAAAGAAAAAAGAAAGGGAAAGGAAAGGATGCAATTTAAACAGGATTTCACCAGTTTCACAGACTTTAATCATCTGGAAAATTAAATAAAAACATAATGCCAGATTTCAAATGTCTGCAAAAAGAAAAAAGAATCAGATCAAGAAAATTATATTAATGGACAGAAAAAGATGGGAAAAGTATGTTGGTTTATATATTTATATAGCATTAGCAAACAAACACACCCCACAAGGATGCAGATATATCAATGCTTATTAGTAATAAAAAGAAAAGGAGTACTTGTGGCACCTTAGAGACCAACAAATTTATTTATTAAATAAATAATTTATGTATTTATTATACTCAAATTTGTTGGTCTCTAAGGTGCCACAAGTACTCCTTTTCTTTTTGCAAATACAGACCAACATGGCTACTACTCTGAAACCTGTTATTAATAAGGCTCTTGTTAATGATGGGTGAAATTCTAGGCCCCATTGAAATCAATGGCAAAATGCCCATTGGCTTCAATGGGGCCAGGATTTCACCCTTTAAGTTTGCACATCTATAGCACTTTTAATTTGAAAGTCTCATCCAAGGATCTCAAAGCTCTTTTCAATCATTAACTGACTTAGCCCCATCTCACCCCTCGGAGAATGGATAAACATAGGGAACATTTCATCAGCCACTGACATACAGTTTTATTTTGGATGCTACATGACAGCTGTTTTAACAACACATGCAGCAGTTGATGACATAGCTAGCTGAGCTACTATTCTGTTTATTTCACCAGAACTCCTCTAAGGACTGATAGTCTCAAGTACAGTTTTTGGGAGGGGGGGAGAAGTGGATGTGCACTATCCCTTTTTTATCACTATGTTATACATTTGCCTGGAGATAAAGAAGAAGAAAAAATTACTGCTGTGTGCAGAACTTCATACACGTTACAATATGACTGTTTTAGCATGCGGGAATATACTGTACTAGTAGATCACACTTTGGACAAAACAGATTGGGACAATGGACTAGTTGTGAAACCCCATAGAATCCTCAAAACAAGTTTTTACTGGGGAACTGTTAAACAGGACACTTGTGGCATAATCTGACAAAAAATTACACGGCTGAGTCTGATCAAATGCAGCAGGAAAGTTGGGCATCCTGGATTAGATCCTGCAGAATCTCTGCTGGACATCTGTACTTTCAAACTCTTCACACCACAGATGCATTTGGGGAACAGTAGTTTCCACAGGGGGTGGTTTATCCATCCACTCAGACTAAGGGAATGGAGCACCCTGTATGATGGCTCATATCTCACAAATTAACAAATTGTTCCCATGAGATGCTTCCTGGAGAGGGGCCAGTTTGGGGCTGTGCTCAGGTACACATCAATGCCTCTTACAGGGTTGATTTGCCATCTTTTGTGGCCTTGTACCTGAATGGGTGTAACAAGAGATTAGCTACTGGTTCAGCAAGAACTAGTGCCGTACTTCATTGACTTGGATTTGTAAACAAAATTGTGGCTTTGTGGCTTAACATTTGTATATTTCTCATTAACAGTGTGCTTTGAGAAACATTCTAAAGAGTTAAATTCATTCATCTTGCTTTGCTCTTTTTATCTCCTAATTTTTCCGATGTTTAACCTCATTAGTTTCCCTTGCAGCCAATATGTTTAATCACTCTGGAGAGTTTGCATCATTATTGTGACAGGGTTTTTGAATTTTCGTTGATACCTTGGTTTTGAGGGGACAGACTTTGGCATTTAAGATCTCAGTCAGAGACTAAAGGTTTCTTTTCTTTAAAAGAAGTTCCAGGATAAATTTGATTGGCCATTTAAAAATTATATTAGTACAAAGAAAATAATTGGGATTTTTGTGGGCTTTTGGTTACTTTTATTTTAAACATTAAAAAACTGCTTCATTCCCCAAATTAAATTATGCAAACCGTTTGTTCATAGTGCTAACTAGGCTCCAAGATATTTGAAAACAAAAGTAAAGAAATCAATCCATAAAATGAAAAGCAACTGAGATACTGTGTTTTAAAAACTGGTATCTGCAAAGACATGTTTGGAGCTTCAGACACAGGTCCCCTAATTTAAATAACTCAGAATGTTAATGCTAATCTCCTGTTTTATAATTTAAAAAGTATGATCTTTTCCATATAATATAATAAAATATAGGTGTATAAAATATTTATTATATGAACCGATGTTAACTGATCACTAGGGCTGAGTGACTGTCACTGTAATTTTTCCTAAAGCTCACAGATTAATCATTGTCTTCCTTGCAGCTACTGATAGTTGGCCCTTGGATCCATGAAACCAACTGCCAAAGATCCCTCTAAACTGGGAGGGGGTACTCCGACCCAATTTGTATAGAATGATGTCATTTGGTCTGCAGTGGATAGAGCCAAAACTATCATAAGCTTCCTCCCAGCTGCATGAAGCTAAACTGGTCCTGCGAGTCAACCAATGGACTGTCTTGGTCTCGCTCAGTAGAATGGCCCAGTTCATAACGCAAGGATTGAGAGTACGGCACTCTTGCATTCTAATCCCAGCTCTAATGCTGACACCCTCTGTAGCTTAAACTGCAGCAAGGGAGGTTTAAATTGAAGATTAGGAAAAACTTCCTGTGCGGGTAGTTAGGCACTGGGACAAATTGCCTATGGAGGTTGTGGAATCTCCATCACTGGAGCTTTTTAAGAACAGATTGGACAAACACCTGTCAGGGATAGTCTAGTTATTGCTTAGTCCTGCCTTGAGTGCAGGGGACTGGAGTTAGATGACCTATTGAAGTCCCTTCCAGTCCTACACTCCTGTGATTCTATTGTCAAGTCACTTAACTTCTCAGACTCAGTCAATACCCCTCCTTTGTAAAATGAGGGCACTAATATTAATCTTCCTTCCACTAGATCTGATGATTATTTAGTACAGTGATCAAAGTGCTAATAGACCTGAATGCATATAAACCCCCACTTTATCAAAGATGAGGCGTTAGACCTCATGAGACCCTGGTGAAGTAGGTAATCCATGTAACAAACAAGGAAACTGAGGCAGAGAGCGCTTCAGACTTGCCTAAAGATAGTGGAAGAGCAGCAGATAATATGAGACAGAATAGTTAGTGGAAAAGCCATAAAATCATGTTTTAACCCAATAAAGTAAAACGATCTATAAATGTTATCCATGTTAGATTAAAGTATGTCATAGGTATTGAATGTCCACACAAAAAAATCTTAGTCAGCTCTGACTGATGGTTGCCAGGTATCAACACAACATCAACACAAACTCTAGAAATTGCCCTAAAAGGCAAAGTGTCCCACCTCACGTTCTTCCTCCTGTTCTTTTCGAATTTGCTCCAAACGAAACTGCTCTGCTTGTTCTCTCTCTTGTGCTTCCCTCTATTAAAGAGAAAGAAACAATCACATTTACATTCAACTGACAGCTAAGCAGCACAGCCCATAGCCCTGTGCAACAAATTGCATTACCCACATGAAGGAAAGGAAACTCCACAAATGTTTCTTTTTCTGCTGGGGTAGGAGTGGTTTGTGCAGACCTGCCAGAGACAAGGGGCAGGCTTCAGCTGTCGCACCAGGTTCCACAAACAGAAGGGGAAACAGTGCAAATTAATACAGCCTCAGACTGGGAGGAGCTTCTGAAAGATTGGGGCTGAATGGGAAGCATGCCACAAAGGTAGTATCCTCCCCTCCTGCTCTTTGCTGGGTGCATGCTCCCCTCTGCATGCAGATGAGGAGAACACAGGCCCCTTAATTCTGGAGCAAGAATACGAACATAAAGGAACAATAGAATAATACAAAATTTGCAAATAACTACAAGTTTTCATTCAAAATCAATATCTTTGTATATAGATCCAGTGGTTACAGATGGAAAAGACCTCTTAGATCAAGTCATCTCCCCGCAAGGACAGAATAGAGGCTCCTTGACAGAGAGCATATCACATATTAAATTAACCCTGCAGTGGATCCTAGTCATAGGGCCAAAGGGAGCACTGTTACACAAGTCAAGCTTTTTGGCCAGTATGTGCATGTGCCATATTTAAATGATATGATAAAACCACGTGAACCCCCCAGCCCTCAATATTCCACATATAAAGCATAATGATGAAAATAGTCATCTGAACACTGTGTACGTCCTTATCAGTGCACCACATAAAACGTGCTTAATGAGCAACACAGATTCTGAGAATTTCCAAACTTCAGCTACATAAACTACTGTGCTAAGCAGAACAACTACCCATGAAGAATTCCTAGTCACACAAGGTGAAACTCACTCTGAGTATTCATACTCTGTGAGGGGGGAGTGCAGAACAGATGGCAAGGCAAGGTGAACCCCCAGCCCTAAACCTAGGGCAGGCCTGCCTCACAGCCCCCATGGCCACTATTCCAGTCTCTTGGTTGGAATTGTTACCACAGACCCTACATGTCAGTTGTGTGGGCTACTGGGGCCACTGGATCTGTGTAAATATAAATCTGTGGCCTCTCTCTTGGCCTGCCCACAATGTGGCTTTGTATGCTGGCCTGTGTGGCTGGTAAGGAGATTTCCTTAGTGTGTAGGGAAGCAGAACCCTACATGGGGCTGAAGTGGTGTGGTCCTCCACAGCTAGGTGAATTTCATCCATTGTGAGGACATGCATATCCTGGCATTCATGAAATTACTTCCCAACAGAGCAGGGGATATTCTTCACTGTGCACACACCTTTGCTCTATCAGCTTCTAGTGAAATGCGGTAAGCTTCATCCTGTTCTCTCTTCACATTCTCTCTGGCCTCACGTTCATCCTAAAATAAAAAAACCCAACAAATAATTAAAAGACCAATATAGTTTCTTTTATACTCACTGGCACTCTTTAGACCAAATGTTTTAATAATAATTTGGTTGCATTACTTCTGCTTGCAATGGAGGCCCACAAAAGTGTTTCATGGTCAACTTTAGGTTTTTATATATACATGTGTGTGTGTGTGTGTGTGTGTGTGTGAGTGAGAGAGAGAGCGCGCGCGCAAATATGATCTGCCTGATACAGTGTTTAAATTGGTCCATTATAAATGTATAATTATCTAGGTTTAGATAAATTGTAGGTTTGGGAAAGATGTCCTCAGGAAATGAATTTTACATTTCAGATGGTGGATTTGCTGTTCATTGTCCAATGAAGTTGGCATCAGGCACTGGCTAGTCCCACCATTTTAACCTACAAGAGAAGGGCCTGTTCCCAACTATTTAATCATGTAAAAATCCCTTTGCCTTCAACAGGTTTCACCCCAGGCTCCTTATTATTAAATATTAATGTTATGGTATTGCCAAAGGCCCCAACCCCCACTGTTCTGTACAAACACAGAAAAGAGCGAATTCCTGCACTGAAGGGCTTTCAGTCTAAAGGCATAAACAGACAGTAGGGTGAAAAACTTTGGAAATGAACCTGCTGAAGAACTGGCCCAGCTTGGTTAGTTACATGGATTGTAATTTCTTCAACTGGAAGTAGAGATGTGGAGGAAAGGTGTAGGAAAAGGAGCCCACCCCTCTCCATCACTGTGTACACCACCATCATTCTCCCAGTCACCCAGGCCTGCAACTGTGGGTATCATCTTTGATTCGACCCTCTCACTGGACCCACATATTCAGGCCATTGCTAAATCTAACAGCTTTTTCTTACACAACATCTTTTAAAATCTGGCCTTGGCTCTTTGTCCACACAGCCAAAACTCTCTTCCGCAACCTCATCATTTCAAGTCTTGGCTGCTGCAACCTTCGTGGTATTTTCCATCCAAAGGGGGATGTGAGGAGAACTTGGAGGGACAGGTCAAGAGCACAGTTCTGGCCATGCTGAGTTGAAGATAATGATTGGACATTTACAAAGGGATGTCAGAAAGACAGGCCAACATACTAGACTGGATGAAAGAAAACAGCTCATCAGTAGAGAGGTAGATTGGCGAGTCATCATCATAAAGATGGTAGTTAAAACCATGCTTGTGGATAAGAGCACCTAGAGAGAGGGTGTAAAAAGAGAAGTGGAGGGGGCACAAAGGACAAAGTCTGGAGGGCAACCCATAGAAAGGGGTAGAGGGGAGGAGGATGACCCACCTAATGAGACAGTAAAAGAATGATCAGCGAGATAGAAGAACCATGAGAGGACAGAGTTACAAAAGCCAGTGAAGTACAAAATTTCAAGAAGTTGGGAGTGGTCAATGGTGTCAAAAGTCACCAAGAGGTCAAGTAGGAGAAGGATGGAGTATAGGCCTACAGACTTGACCAGGTACAGATCATTACAGTTATTTCCCAGGCAGATAGATGATGGACACCAGATTGGAAACAGTCAAGAACAGAACTGGATGAAAAACACCAGAGAGCAGTTGTAGACATTATGCTTAATGATTCCGGAGGTGAACGGGAAAAGAGAAATTGGGCAATAGTTTGAGGGGCTCAGAATTCTACCTCTTCAATCCATGGCCCACTACCACCATACTCAGGAGCCTCCCCATTCCCATAACCCAGAAATCATCCCTACTTGTTACTGGGACTGGAAAAGCAAAAACAGAAGCAGCCTGCTGCTGGAGCCTAAGCACTACAGGGACTCTAAGAGCTGGAGGCTGCAGGGAGCTTGCTCATATACCTCTGTACTCTGCTTCTTTGGGGCCAGCTCAACCAAAGCCAGCATTTTCTGCTATGTCCTTCTTCCCTCTACAGTTACAGTGGCTGGAGCAGCTCCAGCCCCACCAGAAGCTCCCCAGTGACAGCAGGTAATAGTGCACTCTGCAGTACAACCATATTTTACAGCTATACCATTATTGATGAGCTTAGCCCTATTAACACCTAATGACCAGTCACCCTAGCTAACAAAACTGACATTTTTAAGAGAGCATTTAAGCAGAAATGATTTGTTCCCTATATTTAATAGAAATGAAATCTCAATGCCTAATGATTTATATATCATATTTTTAAAGTATATTCTGTTAATGTTCCCTTTTATCTACTCATTTTCCCGTACATAAGGGAACAATTTTTCAAATTTATCATTTTTTCCCTAGGCCTTTCTAAAGAACATTTGGCAACTATTCAGTTTGAAATGAGATTATTGGAGAGGTATGAATTAACTGCAATTGTTACGTCATGCAAACATGCCAAGAAGTATCTCAAACAAAACTCTAATGTATTAGCAATTAAAAGAACGCTACATTAGCCTACATCAACAAGAAGCAGTCACAATTACTGGAAAAAAAAAAGAAAAAAGAAGGTAACCAACCCCCAATTTGAGAGTAACAAAATCATTTTACAGTGAACTATTTTCCTTTATAAATATGGGACCAATGCGTTTTCTATAGTCTTCCATTTTTTACATTTGATTAACAGAAGATGCTTGAAACCATCAGTTTGCTGAGAAGGATTGAACTGTGAGTTACAACAGTAATATTTGCAGTGATGGACAAGGATTCTAGCCATTTTGGATAACCTGTTCCCCTCCTGTTCCTGTTTTGCTCCTTACAAGCCCTAGTATGCTGTGCTTCTGACACACAAGGACACATGAAGATAAACCCAAACAGGAAGAAACTAGATGAGACAAGTAGATATTCAGTTATTGGGGGTCCCTCAAAGAATTAAACTGGTATTGTACTTTACTCAAAAGGGAAGAAGGCCTCTTGAACATTACAGAACCTATTCCCTACTTTTCTTGAAGAGTGGGTCATAATGGAGAGCAGAAGACTCTTCTTTTGCCATATTGAGGACTCCCTTATGTATATCACAAATTCAGCTTAAGATTGTGAGAAACAGAATGGTCACAAACTAGCTTATTGAGAGAAGATAGTCTGTCACAGATAGTCTGGGGGAAGAGAGGCATTTTGAAAACCTTCCTAACATTTGCTTCAGAGAGAACCTTTTTAACTTTCAATTTTTGCGACTTGGTACATCAGACTCTAACTGAATTTCAAAGGTCACTCGAAAGTCTAGTGATACCTTAGGGAAAACTGAAAGGTCAGGTGCAAACTACTGCTTCTTTCTTTTCTCAGAAGAATAAGAGGCCATAACTTAACAATGTAATTCCATTAGACTACTTAATCAAAGTCAAAAAGTTAACTAAGACAGGTTTCAAGTTTGTAAAAAAAATTGTCTACTAAAACTCTCATCACAAAAGCCAAATCCCAAACCAGAACTTTGGTAAGAAATACTACATCGATTCTTATTTTGCATTTTAAAACTGCCGAAGAAAAAAGAACAACATTCACAAACAATTATTTGTGCTGAAGATGGAATCTATTTACTTATAGCAAACTATTACTTAGTTCACAAATACTGAATAATTCTATTAAATGGAGCACAGTACCCATTGCTTTAAATTATGTCTTCTAGATGAGAGGAAAGAACTTCCAAAAAGGTTGACACTGTAGGTTCTTTTTCAAGCATCCTGATGTGCATTTCAAGTATTTTCCTAATAGCTTATTTCCTCCTATTCTTGGCAGTGAACAACATCCTCATGGAGGATGGGTTATGAAAAGGATGTCAGGAATGCAAAGATTTATTATGCATGACTGGCTGATCCTGATAGAAAAATGTGAAATCCCATAGCTAAACCTAAATCTAGAGGTAAACAATTACACGGCAGAGATCTTGTACTACTATTCATACTTAGATCTTAAAGTCAAATTCCTAGGTAAACCAGATAGCACTAGTATCTAGAGTTTTTAGCTAGGAAAGAGATGTAATCAAATAAAATGTTTCTATGTATATATTTGTGCTATGCTATAGTCCACTGGTTCTCAACCAGGTGTCCGGGGCCCCCTGAGGGGCCGCAAGCAGGTTTCAGGGGGTCCACCAAAATAAACTGGGCTTCAGCCCCAGGCGGGGCTTGGAGAGGGAGTGCCACCTCAGCTCCCTGACTCACCTCAGCGGGCCACCCAGCCTGTCTAGGTAGGGGGTGGGCCGCAACCAAAAATCACTGCAGAAAGATCTCCCCCTGCCATCAGAAGGGGTTGCTTCACAGCCACTGACTCCACGAGAGGCAGCAGCTAGCCAAGGAGATAAATCACTTCTCCGCCCTGCTACATCAGCACCTCAGGGAGCAGGGCCAAATGGAAAGCAGAAATCTGTGGAGGCAGGTGGCCCACCCCACACGTTGCCTTTGGTCAGAGATCTGCAGGTTTGTCTATTTAAGTTTAGGGGTCCCTGGGTAAAAAAAGGTTGAGAACCACTACTATAGTTGGTTTTACTACTACTTTGCAAGAACAAACAAGTCACTAGGTATTCTGGTAAAGCTATAATACTTTTCTTGTTCGCAGTTACATCCTGGATAAATTTTCAACATTGTATATTGTGTTCTTTTCATTTTAAATGTAGTTCACTGCTCTAGTCAAGTCTCTCCTCCAGAGACATCACACAAAGCAGTGAGGATGACTCATTGTTGCCAGAAAACAAAAACAAAAGAGACATGACAATGTAATGAGAGGACCAGAAGAAAACACTTGGCAAAGGAGCTACCAATATGTAATGGTGAAAGGGTGCAGAAAGTAAAGAAAATTATTAGTTGTGTTACTATGCCAGTAAATGAACAATCTTATAATTTTTTTCATCTATCAAAAAAAAGTATGTTAGTTGAGAACTGCCTTGTGAGACCCCCATTTATGCTGGAATTCAGGCACAGATGGATCATGTTTTGCCCAAGGTCACACAGAAAGTATGGGGCAGAGTTGGCTATTAAATTCAGATTTTCTGAGTTCCAGTCCAATGACACAAGGTATTGTTATAAAATTATGCATATCATAGTTTTATATAATAAAGAAATACTAATAAAGGTAAAAAACCCAGTTGTTTCTTAAAGGGAAAAGTCAAATAATATCCTTCTGTTATTGCTGCAAAATCAAATAATTTCCTACTAGTGTGACAGAACATGAGTTAGATATTAAGAGTGAAAATGAGTCAAGTTTCATGTATTAATTTTATAGGTAAATGCCAATATCCTGAACTGCACAGCCAAGCACATATATTTGGCTCGATCATTCTGAAAGGCAGTGGAGCCAAGTGGATGAAACTTAGCTCTTTCATAGCAGAGACCTGGGTTGTATTTCCAGCTCTTCCAGAAGATACCTCATGCAACCTTATTTGTTAAAATATATATATATATATATATATATATATATATATATATATATATATATATATATAGGGAGTGGAGTCGGGGAATCTACTTGCTTGCTTCCTAGAGTAGGTATAGGAGGCTTCGGTCAATAATAACAATGTTACGAATTGCACAAATATATTAACACCAGTTAGTAGAAGAGGTGAAATAAGAATCCCATGGCTTGTGCCTTCGAGCAGTGGATATTTCATGGGGGTGCATTTCTCTCAGCTTGACAGAGCTGTGAGATGTGGGCTTCTGAGTCAGGTCTGCACAATATAGATGTATTTAGGACTAACTGAGCATGTAGTCACATCCAAATTATTTTTGCAGATTGAAAAATTATGAGAAAAAAGGCATCAGTTTTTAAAAACACATGCAAGTTTTATAAGGTCAAAGTACATATTAAAAACTGCTGGAGTTTTTGAGAACTACAATTTTTAATAAATTTGCTCAAAGTGTATTAATGTGTACACCATTTAAAAATCCTGGTTAATGACCAAATTCTGGTCTCAATTACATGTACTCAATGCCTGCTGAAATCAATGGGAGCTGTGCAGAATTTGGCTGTAAATTCCTGTGCAATTATTTTAATGAGCATACTTTACTATTTTGTAAAGCTGAAAATCAGATTTTTCTTGTTAGCAAAACTGAAAGCCACACACTAATATTTTTCAATGATTCACTTAGTAGCTATATACTTTTTTCCACATCAGTTTGAATTTTTAAGAAAAGCTTTGTTCTTCTGTTCACTATTAATGGTGGAGCATGAAGTTCTACAAACAGCAATGATTACACTTTTCAAACACTTTGCTTTAATATCATATTTTTTAAAGTTTATTTTATTATGGAAGCATGATTCCATTTTGCATCACAACTAAATAAATTCAGTTTTTCAAGATACACTTGCTAAGTGCTTCACAAGTCAATGGACAGCAAGTGACATTTCACCTCCCTGGCAGCAGTCTAACAATATTGTTCACTTAAGGTTGCTGGAAAAACTAGGACACTGACAGTTTATCTTGCACTGGTTCAAAAAGCATAATGTGTGAACAAGATCTTAAACATGATCTTAATCATACCGGAGATCATTACTATTACCATTAATACAATATACACACATTATGTAAGTAGACATATAAAATATATAGTATTATATATTATAAGCATGTGTGTGTGTGCATACATATATAAAGGTGAGGGAAAGCAGTGGTGCTTGAGATGCCACAAAAATTGTGAAAAGCAAACCTTTTCTTTGAAAATAAAATAATAATTATATGAAACAAGTGTAATAGCTCTTTGACTATACATGAATACAGCTGCTGGAATTTCTCATTGTTCAGTTGTCACTCAGAAATGTTACATCATCCAATGTCAAAAAGTTATTATACTATCCATTAGGTGTCAGAATGATGATATAACAAGATTTTTTAATTGACAGCTTACGTGGAAGGAAGTCCTTTTAAAATATTGAAGGGACATAGTGAGATTGCAGCTATTATCCCAGGCATGGCTGAGATAATATTAGCTTGTCTTCTTTTTAGTAAATAAAATAAAATAAAAACCAAATAAGAAGTGGATGAAAGTATCCGTCTTAACTTTTTCTTGAGCTTAAAAGTAACTCTGAGATTTTACATTAAGTTGCCCTTCTTTCATGGAGAACTGAACAGTATTGTTCCCCCAGAATTCTTTTGTGAAGATCTCTCAAGAGAAAATATATTCTCTTATCCTATAAAAAGCTTCTGCAACACAAAGAAAGCCCCATTGTGTTGCAGGAAGCACACCTAATAACAGTATTCATAAGAGTCATTCATTTGGATCAAGGTTCTTCTACTGTTCTTACACAAGTCAGAGCAGGCGCTTCGTTTCGTATGCAGCAAAGGAAAATCCAGGCAAGTGAGGATGGATTTACATACAAAGAAACTGAATGAAACCAACAAACAAAACACCCTCCGCTCACACAAGTACCTTTCTACAGCTGAATTCTGCTTTTGGATGAGCTCACATGACTTCCATTGACTGCAGCAAAAAAGGAAGCCGCCATTCTTACCTTGATGAATTTATAATCTGAACAGACAAGACAAAGGGGGTGGGGAGATACCACTTACAAGCCAAGTGATCAGTGAGGGGTGGTTAGTACCCCATTCATTAAAAAAATAACATATGAGTGGGAGAGAGAGGAAGGGGTAGAAAGAAGGGAATGGGGATTTGAAGGAGGAGGAAGGAAGGGGGTGATGGCAAGAGTAAGAAAAGTAGGGGCAGAAGCATGGAGGATTAGGCAAGAAGAGTCGGGGCTGTGAGGGCAAGGGGTGGAAAGAGACTGGAGCAAACAGCCAATGAGTCAAACTGAAGGAATTTGGAGCTATTGAAACGAAAAAGAACCTGTCAGCTCCCATGGAGGCCTGCTCCATGCTACCAGGCCCCCACCCCTAATGGAAAAAGTCGGAGGCACTCACATTTAAAGGAGTCATGCTGCCATGGTGAACATGGATCTAGGAAGCAGCAGAATGAAGACAATGGGATGCCACATGATTGCCCCAGTTCTCCATGGATGCCTCAAGATCCACCCTTATGGGTACTGAATCACTGATGGGGCCAGAAGGCCATACCTGTTTTTCAATGAACTGCAGCCACTTAGGAAAAAACCTGCGTGCCACTGTGGACAGCTCAGGGAAAACATCTGTTCAGTAAGCCAAGTTGGTCCAAAAGGCAAAACAAGTGTTAATAAGGAATAGGTTAGAAAAAACACTGAAAACGGTGTAATGCCACTATATAAATCCTGGGTAGACTCCCACATGGAATGGTGCTTTCGGTTCTGGTCACTCCAAGAAAGGAGTTAACAGAAGTAGAAGCAGTTCAGTCACAAGTGAAAATTAGAAGTCTGGAAAGATTTCTATATGAACAGAGACTGAAAAAAACAGGACTGTTCTTTTTAAAGAGGCAATGAATAAGAGACATAATAGAATTACACCAAATTAATGAAGACTCTAGAGAAATTATACAGCGCGTTCCTGTTTACTCTTTTTCATAATAGAAGAACATGAGGATATTAACAAAACTGAAAGGCAACAAACTTAAAAGGAAATATTTTTCACACAATACATAATTAATCTATGGAACTCATTGCTACAAGATTTCAGAGGCAAACCGATCAGCAGGAATCAGAAAAGAATTAGCCATTATACAGATGAGAACACCCAAAGTTACACTAGACAGGATAAAAAATAATAAATACTTTTAGAAAAGATGAGTGTGGGCATAAGCCAACCACAAAGTGACAGGCAGAGTCGGGAAGAAACTTTCCCTGCGAGCATAATTCTGTAATTGGCCACTGCAGTGTTTCTGGCACCTTCCTCTGAAGCATCTGTTAGCAGCCATTGTCAGAGACAGGTCTAGGTGGATTTTCTGGTCTGATCTGGAATAGCAATTCCTATGATCCTGCCAACTACACAGGATGGCAAACTTTGCCCTTTTGATGGGATGATTTGGTAGAAAAATCAGCATGCCTTAATGCTGTGGAGTTTTCCATCTAACTTTGGCACTCCTGTGGCCTGTTATGTAGGTCAGGATTTAACTCTGGATCTTGGTTTTGCATGGAGGTTACCTTAGTGAGTTGTGCCAGACCTTACTTCATGGATTGTCCACCAGGGTAAGTTCTATCATAAAGGAAGAAGGAGTAATCACAACCAAACCTTAAGGTCAGCAAAACTTGAGTATATGACTATGAGTTGGAGATTTGCATGTTTGCACAGGGTAGCAGAATCTGCAGAGCTGTCTCTGGGAATGTAAGCCAGAAAGTGGCATTTACAAACGATGAACGTTTATTTGAAATAAACTCTTCATTTCACTGAACCACTCCTGAAGTTAAAAACTACAAATGCTTGAGGCTATTCCTGGGAGTATGAAAGAAAAACACCCTGTTTGTCTAAACAAACCAGTGCAATGAAGGTATTAGTTTGATTCACTGAAGATGACAGATTTGTACATTGTATAACTTAGACACATATGGTGTGGAATACCTATGATATAAAAGTGCATGCAAAATTGCATTCTGCATGTGAGAACCACAGAAGCGATGTCAATGGTTATAACGTTCATATGACAAATGAGATGACATACTTACACTATAAACGGTACCTAGGACAAAACCAGCCATTTAGCTTTTATCCTTTGTTTTAAATGGACTTTTCAAATATCAGAGCTGCTGTACATTTTTTTTTTAAAAGGAGAGAAATCCTTTAGCAAAACTTACTATGGAATGCTTCAGAGTAGCAGCCGTGTTAGTCTGTATTGCATAGTCTGTATTACTATGGAATATTACACTGGGGAGGAAAAAGCTCACATTTGTCCCAATCAGGTTGTTTTAGAATGCTGAAATTGAAGCCTGCTGTGTACAAAGTGACTGGCGAGATGACAGAAGGCTCCTTTCTTGAGCACTTTGCTGAACAAGGGACAGTTAGATATGCGAAGGTAGTTACTATACTGGTAGCACCAAAGAAGGGTTTGCTGAAGAAAGAGGTGGACAATGGCATGTTTTAGAGTGGTGAAGGTATCAGAATCAAATAAGTCATTGGCAAGGGCAGTAATGTAGGGAGCAAGGTAGGGAGACAGGACTACACAATGGAAGAGGGAAGAGATAAAGAGAAGGGAGTATAGTAGAACCTCACTTATTCACACCAGAGACTGCAAGGCTCATTGCAAACTGCAGAATTTTGTACATTAGTTAGGAAAAACACAATATAAATTAAGGATCTCCAAGAACCACTCCACCTGGATAGTTGGCCCCAGATTTTTAAAGTATTTGTTTTGGTGTTGATGCACTGAGCATTGCAACACTGAACTGGTTTAGGAGCGTAAATCTCATTTTCAAAAGGGACTGAGGCATGGGATCCTAAATCCCACTGACTGTCAATGGGATTTTGCTTTCTAAGGGCATAAATCCCTTTTGAAAATGAGATGTTTGCTCCTAAATCAGTTAGGCATTGCAATGCAGAATGCCACAGTGTCTAAATATCCTAAAAATCTGGGGCTTACAACCTGGTCGGCAGCATGGGAGGGTATCTGCTGACAATTTCAGGTCTTGTAGTTAATGCAGAAAACTGCCATTTACAATTCAGGTGAGTTTTTTTTTCCCTGTGAGAGTAGAAATGTCGAAGGAGGGAGATTAAGTACAGAGTTATGAAAATGGCATATATTATTCTAGGTCAAATGAATCACTGTTTAAAAGACAGAGTTTCTGGATGAACAGAGAAACAAACATATTTCTAGAACTAGCTTCTGCTGTGAATTTAAGGTATATTTGTGTCTTTTTTTTTTTTTTAGTTATTATTCAAACCTCCATCCAGCAATTACATAGAAAACAAACCTGCTATTTCCCCCTCAGACCACAGAAATAACTAGAGAAAACAAGCGTGACCTGTGGTCAAAATGAATGCCTTTGACTTTGCATTTCCACACTTTGGTAAGGCTGAGTGTCAATTGTAATGTTTTTACAACAGATTTTCCATTTAAAAAGTTCTTAAATAGATATCCTTTATTTGCAAGTAAAAGTGAAGTGTCAGTTGAGGGCAATTTCGAGTGAATGGAAAGTTTTAATTTGGATTTGTAAAAAGTAAAGTGCTTTTTCAAGCAATTATAGGTAAAATCTATATACGTTGAAGTTTAATCCAAAAGCAAGAGCATTAAAGTTGCCCAACTAGAAAAATAAACATTGTGTTAGACCTACTGTTACTTAAATAACGTGAAGAAGTTGGACCAGCTGTATAACAGTCAATGCTTTTACAGTAATACATTTTGACAGCAAAAATAAAAAGAATGCATTACTGAGATATCATCAAATGAGCCATGTCATTACATGGGAACTCCACCCAGTATAAGCTTGTCAAAAAGTGTTACTGTAATCCTTTGAGAAGTCTCCTCCTCAGGCAAGAAAGGAAAAATGTTTAGGATAGGCTCAGAACAGGTGTGTTGCATTTTAATGCCCGTATTTAATCATGGATCTCTTCACATTAGTTTCATATGTGACAAATTCAGACACTCTTCCTGACATTCATGCAATGCTGAAATGATCAGTCAACAGTCAAATTGAGAGCCAACAAATGTAAACAAAGAAGCTGTGGACATATCTTTTTAGCACTGTACACACCCCAAACACAAAAGACATATTAAATTACCACCATTTTTTTCTTGCTTTTCCAAGATCAGTACTTTGAGGACTGAGGGATGCCATGCAGCCCCATCAGGTTCAGTCAGTTTCTGGTTCAGTGCCCCCCAAGAGCAGAAAACCCTCCATGGAAGGTTGTGGTGGGCCCAAAGGAGACAGTTCAGCTCCAGAAGTGGGTAGTGCTGGCCAGGGGAGGGGGCATAGCTGGGACAGCCCGTGGTATGCACTGGTTCATGACATCACTAGTGTAGCGTCGATTGGCATCATTCCTACAGATCTTCTGAAAGAACTTAACACTGCTTCTGGTGTAGCCACCACCAGAGGGGGGTGGTGGGAACAAGCACAGCTGAATCTTTCCTTGGGACACAGTGGCTTTCTCTCATTGCAGGAAAGTGCCAAATGCAAAGCCTTGTTTCAGTAGGGTCATTCTGACCCATCATCCCTATCTACCAGATAGGTAAGTACCTCATTTTAGTTTGCCAGGCCCAAAAAGAGAAGAAAAAAGGAGAGAAAGAGGGGGAGAGAAAAAGAAATTCCTTCATACCTTGTGTGCCTTGTGACACTACACCCCATATTCTTCACGGTTATATTATGATGATAGGATTATGGCATAATTATGATGCATTTTGTACAAGATGGGTCATATGAGGTGTCATTGGAAAAGTTATGATTTGCTGAAATATGATTATCCTATTAGTATTCATGTATCTTATTTGTATCTAAAGTTAGGGATATTGACTATGTATCTGTATTTCAATCATGCTTACACCCACAGCTAGCCTTTCTGGTACAACAATGAAGGACCCAGACAGGGCTGATGGCCCATCAGCAAAGACAATGGACGCTGAAAGAACTTAATCTTCTTGTGAATGTTTTGGCCAGCTTGTAAGCAATGGCTGCTGTAACACTGCAAGGGCATGTGACCAGACCACATGTCTCTGGACTCCATCTTGGGATGTCAGTATTTTTCCACAAACCGGTCTGGGAACCAAGTTTTGAAAAAGAATTCCTGTCATATGCTAAAGCTATATAAGGCAGGGAGTGACATCTGTTGGTCTTCACTCCCAACACAAGAAGACTCCTGGAAACACCTGAGGAAAAAAAAGACTGAACTGGGGGAAGTGCTGGATCCAGGCTAAAGAGATTTCTAGCCTGTGTATGAAGACCTGAGAAACCCAAGCTATAAAGCTAATGCAGCTTGTGCCTTAAGAATCTCTAAGTCTGCCTGTATCATCAGTTAGAGTGAGAATCTGCTAATTCATATCCAATCAATCTAGTATATTAAGCTTAGTTTTCTTTTTTGTGTATTTGCTAGGTAATCTGCTTTGATCTGTTTGCTATCCCTTATAATCTATCTTTTGTAGTTAATAAATTTGTTTTTGCTTTATCTAAACCAGTGAGTTGGAGTGAAGTGCATGAGAAATTGTACCTCAGGGGCAAAGGCTGTTGCATATTCCTCTCCACATTGAGGGGGAAGTGAACTGGATAATAAATTTATACTGGTTGGGGTTTGGACCAGGGCAGGACGGGGTCCTAGACTGGGAAGCTGGTGGTTATTTTGGCTGTAGCCTCTCTATTATTGGTTTACATGCAGTAGCTGGTCAGAGAGCCTGCATGTAACTGCAGCTGGGTGTGACCCTACTGTGTGTACGCTGGTGGAAGTGTAAGACCGGGGAGTGTGTCTGCAGCTTGTCACGGCAGCAGTGTGAGAGGGAGCTCAGGCTGGTGGGTCAGAGGGCTCAGTGGTAGCCCAGTTCCAGGTGGCACCCTGAGTGAACCTGTCACATGCCTATGTTTATATCCATCCATTGATTTAATCTCCAAGATACATGCTCCATGGGGTTGGTCCATGGTTCTCTAGAACTGGTTATATTGACGACAGTCTGATCATTCACCTTTCAGTCAAGTCAATCTGCTTTCTTCATCTTGCAGTGGTTGGTTGTGCTGGGCTCGAACCTGCCATCTCCTTCTGCTGACCTCTTTACTGAATCTGCCATGGTAACATGCACTCAATAATGGCATACTGCTGATTATGCCTTATAAACCCATTGCACTGTAGCATGGCCAATTCAGTATCAGAAGGGAGATGGAGGTGGTATATTCATGCTGTGCTAGATAGGAGAGTATGATAGATGGTCCACATGGTGACATGGCACAGATGCATTGGGGTCCCCAAAATCTTTGCAAGCCAAGTATGGGTAGTGCGTTGGGGCTAGTAGGGGAAGGAGAGAAGGGATGGTATTTGATTGACTGCCTGGGAGCGATGGGGAGAGAGAAGCTAAGGAAGGCAGAGTTGGCTGCCTGTAGAGGGAGTAAACAAGGAGGAAGAGAGGGTGGGTGAAAAGAACCAGCCTCTTTCCTCACTGAAGTCCAACCCAGCTACAACTATCAAAATACATAGTGTGCACCCCTCTGTCCTGTAACAAGGAAAGCCAATCACCATGACTGCCGATACAAATAAATGAAATACATTTTAATTTTCTGTAAGGCAATTCTTTTGGGACTTTTGGGAAGAAAAAAGTTTAATCAAAATCAAATAAATAAACCCAGAAGTGAAATCCAATTAGCTAATTAAATGTTGAGATTTTTGCATTTCACATTAAAAGTATGCTTCCAAATCACTAATAAAAATCCAATGAAGCAAAACCAGTAAATTATCCTAAAACACTGATACTAAAGCACAACATTTTGCTGACTACATTACTGTTATCAACTAAAGGAGTTACTCCTTTTATTCAGCTAGCAGAAGTCTGTGCTATGGTGCTGAGCATCCCACCTGCAATACCAACCAATGACACGTGAGTGGGAGGTGGTTATAAATTGGTGCTTGAACAGATACCTTCAGCTCCACAGCATGCACCTCTGCCATTTGAGCTAAAGAAGGGACTTCATTAGCTGCCAGCAGTACCAGGCAGTTATCCTGTAGTGGAACAATCACTAGAGGGGGATGCAACATGTGCTATGCGATCATGAATTATGAAGTGTCTGTGTTTTGAAGCTTTTCTATGCATGCAAGTTATAAATCCATCACAAAAGGAAAGTTCAACTATCTATGCTGCTCATTAGTGAATTTTTGTTAATTACAGGAAGTGTATCCAGTTCTCACACATAGTAAAAAGTTCTTTTATGTCTTTATTTACAATTAAGATATACTGCTGGCTTTTCAAACATAAAAGAATGTTCTGTTTATCCCCTTGTGGTTTTATGATGACTTACTGTTGCTATTAAGAAAACAGTAACAGAAACTGAAATCTATATCCTGTTTGCTATTGTCATATTTGTAAAGAAATTGCATGTAACTAAATTAAGTTCATCAACACACAAGAAAAATAGCACAGATGTTTGAACATAAGTTGTCAAAGACAAGATTTAGAAGAAAGTTACACATGTTGTGTATCAAACCACAAAAAAGACAATATTTTTTTCTCATGCCAACACCTTTTGTTAAGCACAAAATGTACATACTACTTATTAAATACTCCCTTTTTGAAATAATACATTACATAATACTGTTTTAAATTTTACTTGCTACTTCAAAGGCTATTGGAGGTTACCCTTTTTATGTTTATTTTATAATAAATACATCTAAGTTATATTCAAATATCTCTGTGTACATAGAATTTATAACATTTGTAAATTTGCCTTCAAAGTTTTTCAAATATTTTCACTAATTAACAATCTACCACCTCCAAAGCAGACTATGCCACATTCCCTCTGGTGCAGATATGTCAGTGTGCTAACAGTGCTTAGGAAACTGGGGGAAATGGGAGAAAAAACACTGCCCAGTGTAGACAAGGGCAAAATTCTGCTCTTAGAGCAATATATTGTAGCAGATCTTACACAGGCAGAATTCCTAATGATGAAACTGGAGTTCTATGTACTTAGGGAGAAGCAAATATCTAAGTTCAAATCCCCAAGATGAAGACACATACTTTGTTAGTGGGGTTCCACAACTATTTGCTCGATAGCAAAGGAATGCAAGACTCAGGATTCGATGTTGAGGTTTCTGCCCCTGTCCATCTTCCTCACTCCATCCTACCTGCTGCTATCCCCCTGAATCCTGCCAATCCTCACTCCATCCTACCCATCTCCCCCGCACTCCTATCCTCCAACACAGACTCCTGCCCATCCTTGGCTTTTGCCCATTTTCCCTGTTCCCCTCCCCACTCTGCTGCTATCCCTCCCACTCCTGCATGGCTCTTGCTCTTTCTCCCCTACTTGTTCTTATTTCTCCCCCTTCTTCTGTCTCTCTCTGCTCCAGTCCCTTTCCCTCCCTCTCTTCCAGCTCCTGCTTCTAACCCTCCAAGCTCCTACTGTTACCACTCACTCTGTCTCTCTTCACCCTCGCCCTGTTCCTTACCCCTCTGTAGTTGAGCCAGGCTTCCTCATCACTCCCTGGCATCAGCAGGATGAGCATTGAGAGCACAAGGCAATCAGTCCTCCAGCGCACAGTTCCTGTGCCAGTGATCACTGGCAGCCAGGATGAGCAATTGCTCAGAAAGTCCTGCTCAGCCCCTAAACCCTCGGATGGAACATGCTCAGTTGCTCTGTGTGGATGGTGCATTTGCAATCAAGCCACCACTCAGTAACTGTGAGAGGATGGGACAAGCTCAGTGCAGATGGAATCTCTAGAGAATTTAGCTAACAACTTCTACTGAGTAGGTGTAAACAGAGATTCTTCAGAGGCTTATAACTTGGGCAAATGTTCACAGGGGCATCAAAAGGCACATCCCTGACACCAGGGCGACCTCTCCCTCCCGCCCCCCACCACCACATTTCAGGTCTCTGCACCAAAGCATGGAGATACTAGAGCTTCTAAAAAAAACTATTGTAATAATTCTTTTAACATGGAGAAAATACATGTATTTTACCCAAACCTCACTCTTGGAATCAACGATTATTTTAGCTGAAACATTCCCAAAAAGTTCAGCCTGAGGCAAATATCATGAGTGAAAATTTCAGCCTCAATTATGTAATTTTGGTAAAGTTATAAGCAAGTGAAAGTAGAATCTTATAAAGGAAAGGTGTTTTGCAACTTTAACTATAGGCATTGCTACCTGAGTCTCCTATAAAAAAAATAGCTTAAATATATAGGTCCAGAAAATTAGTCCCAACAGAGATCTAGCTGCTGTTAGCTATGAGAGAAAAAGAAAATAAATTTTGAAACCACTTAGAAATTTCAATTAGCAATGGGCTTGTACAGTAGGTAATTTTTATAGATGTTGATATCTAGTAGCAGCGACAGAACAAACAGTATTTACAAATCTAGAAGCAAAATTTAAATGAAAAAGTATAATCATGCAACTGAGTTGGAGTTAGTATGAGCACTACACTTTGTCATAATGTTCATTTTCAGTCAGGTTAATGGAAAGGTTCCACATTAATGGGAGTCAGAGTTTTAGAAAACCTGGGAAATGAAATACATGAACCAATAAAGATTCAAGAAATTCCATGCTAAAATCTACCATAATAATAATTACATTTTCATACTTAGACGGCACCTTTCATCTGATGCTCTCAAAGCACAATAGCCATCATGTCATGAGCTCACTTGATTGTGCCTTGGTATTGTGGTATATAAACTTCATCTGTAAATGGTTCCCAGTCCAGAGAAAGCTCTTACACATCTTATATGGAGTAATACAAGGACATACTGAGGTATGTTAAGGATCCTGTTACAATCTGAAATAAACGTTGTTTGTTTTATTGCTCTCTCAACCTTAATGTTACTCCCCAAAGAGCATTAGTGAATTTGCAGTTTGTAGGTAGACTGTTCTTGTTCTAAATACAACAGTATTATGGTGTATGGTTATTCTTACCAGTAAACATAAAAATGAGTTACATTAATTCCACCTTCTTACAGCAGCAGAAATCTAGACTTTTTAGGATACTACTAGTTAGATTTAAGCAACAGGAGGATTTCCCAGCATCCAACAGTGTAGTGATAACTTCCCATCACTCAGTTAACAAGATAGTACAAAATCTTTGTTAGTTAAATTAAAAACAACAACAATGAAGTAAGCTTCTAGAACCACCCATCAAAATAAATCACTGATCTGATTTTAATTAGAAACATAAGATACATTTCTAATTTTAGTTTTGAAATTTGTTGTACATCTTTACAACAACAATAGCACCTCACTCTGTACTCCCATGCTTTGCTGATACAAAATCTATATTTTTACATACTGAACAGTTCAATACAGATTTCAGACCTCAGAATCTTCCTCAGTACTCTCACTTGTAACCTGAATTTTATCTTCTCATGAAGGCACTTAAAATAAATAAATAAAAAACAGACTACTTGCAGCTAAAATGCAATCAAAAATTCAATTATCCTATGCCTTGGATTTGTCTTGTAACCCTCATATTAAAATTTGTGTTTAGTATTAAAGGAATTAAGTTTAATTTCTTTACCAATGAGTTATGGGGAACACAAATGAAGACGAAAAAATTAACTGAGAAATATACATGCAGATAGCGTGCATTCACATTATTATACAACATAATCAGTAAATCTGGTACTAATGAGTCACAAGACTTAAATGTGAAGAATGTGTTTAGTGAATTATTGTCAATCAACGTCTACACACAAGGATAACAATAATCTTGAATGGCAACACACCTATTATTACAAATTCCTAACTAAGTACTTCATTACTTCAAAATGTCACTCTCAATTTATAGAGTAACAGATAAACATCTCTCTACTGTATACCTGGCTCGTGTCTACTTCTATGTAATTGAAACACTGACTGTTTCTGAAAACTTCATATCACTTACACATCATTTCGTTTCAAATGGTGATTCAATGGCACTTTACAAGTCTGTTTGTTCTAAGGCTTCCTTTTAAACCGAGTATTTTATTCTTTATATATAAAAGCATTTAAAAAAATATCAAACTACTTTTGTTTTCCATCTGTGACTTTAAAGATAGGCATGGGGAGTGTTTGTAGTTGTCATTTCCTGGTATGATCGTATTAACCTAGTATAATACTATTGGAAATGTAAACTATTACTCATAACCAATATTCTGAAAAAGAAAACAAAGACCCTGAAAGTGACTAATAAAGCCAATACAAATTGCACTGATCTTTTGAAGGAACCAACTAAATACATAAAGGAGATTTACTATTCCCCCCCCCCATGGAAGATGTGGATTGAAACACAAAGTAACAAACTTTACTGGCACAAAAAGTCTTTTGTTTATCTTTATATTCCCCATCATCCTCAAAATCCATTAGGAGTCTGCAGTAACTGTCAACTCTCACCTCATCCTTTATGTCTTCTTGCTGCTGAGCACTGAAGATTTCCATTGCAGCCATCAGTCTCATCATTAGCTCATCCACTGTTGTGTTACCTAGCAACAAAGGAAGATAGCTGAACTTCATATTATAAAAGTTATTAAAAATGGAAAGTCATTCTAGAATTAATCCATAAGGAATAACTAGTGTTTGAAAAATAGCCGATTAGAAAATACTAATATCTCATTAGAATATTTTTAATTTGCCTTTTTGTTTAAAATTTTTAAAATGCTTCACCAGCAAATCCTAACATGTGCAAATGTAGTCTGAATTTTTCAGTGGTACACAGAGTATTTGTTTTTGTACTGATTGGTAGCATCTCCAAGTTATGTTAGAGAAAAGAATGTGTGAGAATCAATGACTTTTTTTAGCTTTTTGCAACTACTATATATCACTATCTAGGTAGATCTAATCTTAGGTCACATGGGATAGGACATTACTATTAAGACTCTATTGGTGGCTAGGTTAAAAATAAAGAAGTTAAATCTAGAAAAAGCATTCTGAACCCACACGAATGATTCAGCTCAACATTAAATTAAAAATCAGTTTTGTTTTCAGTTGTAACAAGTTTTATTTTTCCGACAGCATATCTATTCCAGATTGAATAGCCCTGGACATGGAAGTCCTACATCTATGCACAAAACAAATCCAGCATAGGCCCCAGAAGTGGATGGTTCCCCATGCTGTCCTAGCAATATGTGTCAACATTCTTCAATAGCGTTGGAAGGTCAGTTCAGTCTCCTACCATGATCCACTTCATCTTTGGTCTCTCTCCTGTGACTGCCAATCAGAGTGCCAACTAGTGCCACCTGTGAGGGTGACTTTGGTATGAGGCCACTTGTCCATTAGGATTAGCAAAGACTGTAACGTCATCTAACATGAGCAACTACACAGCCTTCTGATGAGAATACATTTTAGTTACCGTCAACATAAGCTAGATTTGAACTGGTAACCGGAGGTAAAATTTTCAAGAATGCCTAAGACACTCAGGAGCTGAATTCCCATTTTCCAAAAACTGACTTAGGCCTTTAGGAGCATAAGGCTTACTGAAAGTCATTAAAACTTAGGCTCCCGTGTGCCTTTATCATTTCTGAAAAGGTGCTTTTGAAAATTTACTCCTAGTCTAGTTTTGAAAGGTTTTCTATATTTCATTAGTAGAATCATCTACTCCCCAAACAGAAACAATTGTATTTGTCCTGCTGCACATGCATATGACTTCATAGGGCACTATGCATTTGATGATACAATCCTAAAAGGCATTCATGTTGCATTTCTCTAGGAAACAAACACAGCAAAATTTAATGTGTGTGTCAATTTTTTGCTATAGGTTCAGTCCCAAAATAAAAGGATGCATTTTCTGGGGTAGATCACCATCTTAAAATGTAAAGAGCTAGTACTAGAAATCCCCACACATAATGAAATATACACCCCAGAGCCTGAACTGAAGTAATTTGGAATATTTTATAACAATTCTTAGACTCTGATTCAGCAAGATACTCACACATATGACTAACTTTAAGCAAACAAGCACCATTGACTTCAATGGGATAACTCACATGCTTAAAGTCACACACATGTTTAAGTACCTAGCTGAAGTGGAGCCTATAAACCAGAGTAAATAATATAGTTATTTAATTATTTGTACGGAATAAGCAGATTTAGTAGAGCACAGAACTATTTAACCATGCATTGTCCTTAGGGGAGATAAACTCTGTGGCAGTTGGTGGAAAACGTAGATTTGGAAGTATCCTGTTTAGATTTATTAAAAGGGAAAGTACATGCATAAATAAAAAGTAACTCTTCTGGCCAACTGATGGAAGGAGCACTGGTGATTCCTCCAGAGGAATTATCCATTTGTCCACTCTACAGAAGGAATCGTTGGCAATGAGAGAAGCCAATGATTGCAACAGCAAACAGCTTTTCCTTCTCTCAGGAGGGGACCTGAGGCTGAGACTCTCCCAAGAAAATGCAAGGGGACTAGAATGAATGAGCTAGGTATAAGAAACAAAGCAAATGAGACAGAACTTCATAAAGGCAAACTTAAGAGTAAAGCAAAACAACGGGATGGAAGGAATTCTGCCTCTTTGATGCATTTTAATTTGCAGAGTTATTGAAGAATTGCAATCTAAGGGCACCATCCAAACAACCCTTTCTCACCTGAACAGTCTCAATGAAGTCACTGGGACTACTTAAGTAAGAATGAACTACTCAGGTAAGCAGCAGAATCACTCATTATTTGGACTTTATATTAGCAACTTTGAGTCAGTTGAGGCCCCCCATTCTACAGTCAGATTTACACAGGCGGGCTCATGCCCAAATGGAATACACTAAAGACAACAGGGATCCACGTGATCGCAAGATACCACTCACACAGATCTGATTGCAGGATCGGGGCCAAAACTAGCTCACACTAAATAATGGGGTTAATCACAGCTTGGTGCTCAGCATTTACAAAAAACAATGCAGCTTCCTACATATGGATTTAGAAGCCTATATTTAGCTCCTATTTTAGAAATGTTGGCCCAGACAGTTTAATATTAATGCAGTTCTCTATCTGAAAAAATATTAAACCATGATTTTATTACAATTATGACAATTAAATCCTTTAGTGTTACGTAACATAGCATATTTATGTACAATGGCTATTTATCTTTCTGTAATGCAGATTTTGTTCTGGAACAGGTTAATAATAAACATCTTAAAAATCTCATGACGAAGACTAAGAATTAATAACAAAGAGGTATTCTGACTGTTTCAATCCCCATATAAGAAATAGGTCCCCACTGTAAAGGAACAATTATACCTTGTATTACATTCAACACCTCATTAGATGATCGTTTTCCCATAATAATAAGGAAAAGTGGAAACTGATCCGTCTTCTGAGTTCGAATTGTTTGGGCTACAACACTCCCAAAGTGTCTAGTGCACATTGTCAGAAACCTAAAAAGTATAGAAAAACAATATAAGTTTACATTGTAGAGTTTCTTTAAGTTACAGTGGGTTTTTTAGAAAAGAATTCAGCTAATACAAATCTCTTCCTTAAAGAAATATTAAAATTTGACAGTTTACTTCAGAGCTATATACAGCTTAAAACCTGGACTGCTGTGTTCAGTTGTGAAGTTCCTTATCCCTCAAAATTTATCACAAAAAGCCCATTTTCAAAGATGATAGACTCCAGATTGGAGGCATAATAATAAACTTTAACTGGCAGTGACAGTGACTTATTTGATGGAGAATTCCATTTTTCTGTTCAGTATCTAGCAAACTGTGCTCTGAACAATACAAAACTAGAAAAAATAAACAATAAACCAATTTTCAAAGACGACAGATTTTTTTTAAATAAGTGAATAAAGGACATTACTTAAACTATAATAGTAATTTTATACTTTTTTATTCATATCAGAATAATAATTTAACAATAAAAACATTAAAATGTTTTAATAGGTTATAAAACTAAAAACCTGTACTTTAGAACTGTATTTTCTTTCAGAGTAGTAGCCCCTTCAGTTTCATACTTAGTGTGGTCTAAAAACAATACTTCTATGCTTTTGACCCAAAAAAGTGCTCAGATATTAGCATACAGAAGTCTAGCATTAGTATTCTTAACACGATCTTGAATAAATGAAAAAACTGATAAAGCTTTTCTCTTCCATTAGAGGACTGTTTGAAATTAGCATTTCTTTCAAGAGAAAAGGGTAGCTTATGATATGTTTTCAGATCTGATGGTAAAAAGTAAATGTCATAATAATAATGAATTATGAAAGACCAAATGCAAATACAGAATGCTTTAATAAGATCCAATTTAATAAAGTCTGTAAAAATAATGGACTTTTAATAACACAGGTCACAAAAGGCAAAACAGTGGAAAATCTGAGGACTAGCCACTGGTACAGGCTTATTAATTCTTAATTATGTTCATGAAAGGCAACTTAAATCATGTGTTTTCTTATGCCTTATGATAATATTTTAGGTAACAACTGCTCTGAAATGTGTGCTCTAACTGATGAGCAAAGTCCTGTTGTCACATGCATTAGAAGGCAAATCTATTTGAAAAGACAAACTGCATTAAAATGTCATGTGCTCAGAATCATTTGATATCAAAATCCAAAACAGAATCAAAACACAAGTTTTAAATCAGTATACTTCTGGCTAATAAAATGGCTCAGAAACTGGGCTGAAAATTGAAAAAGTCCATTATTGCAAAAGTGGATTTGGAGTTGAAAGTGCCCGAAGTGTGGGGGGAAAAAAATTGAGCCAACTTCTCCTATAACAGAATCTTAACATGGAGAAAGGACATCCTTTAGTTTGGCTACAATAAAGCAGGGTGTGGCTATTAAAAACATTTCAAAGCCATAAAATGCATTTTTGGAATTTTTCAATTGCCTCCTTTGTTATCCAGGTTTACTAGACTTTTGCAGTCCAGAACCATTATAGGTGATAGAAAACCTGCTCATTTAAAAACCTGTTAAAGTTATGAGAATATACCATGACAAGCATACGCCCAGACATGAGAAGTGCTCTTATTCTTTTCATGCTACTAGACTGCATAGGTGTCACAAAGTAGCTGCCCTTTACATTATGAGCCAAGTGAAGTCCCCTGAACAGTACCATTTCAGAATGCTGACATACTCTGGAAATCTGCAATATTGCATTGAATTCTGAGTACCATGTTACCAAAATGATATTCACTAACTGAAAGAAGCTTGGCTAAGAGCAATACAAATGATCAGGTTTCAGAGTAGCAGTCATGTTAGTCTGTATTCGCAAAAAGAAAAGGAGTACTTGTGGCACCTTAGAGACTAACAAATTTATTAGAGCATAAGCTTTCGTGAGCTACAGCTCAGAAGTGAGCTGTAGCTCACGAAAGCTTATGCTCTAATAAATTTGTTAGTCTCTAAGGTGCCACAAGTACTCCTTTTCTTTTTACAAATGATCAAGTGACTAATTTATTAGAAATAACTAACAAGCTAAAGACACCCCGTTTAGCTAAGCTACAATAAAAGGGGACCTTGTAACAGCCTACACATATACACACTTAAAGTAAGGAGAGGAGTTTTAAGTGTGGGATGAAATCCTGGATCCACTGAAGTCAATGGCAATATTCCGTGGCAAACTGACTTCAGCAAGGCCAGGATTTCAGCCCCAGGGTATAGCTAGAAGTAATGAAATGAAACTAAGAAAATGAAAAATTGAGGATGTATAGCAAGGAAAACTCCCAGTCAGTGATCTGTATTAAGACTGTTGAACAGTCTCTCAAGAAGTGGTAGAAGTCTCGTTGCACGGGACTTACAATTTTACTGGACAAAACCATAGAAAGACATAAGATAAACAAAACTAGGAGGGAATTAGACTGCATGACTTAATAGGTCTTTTACACTCTTAAACCAACAGGCATACAAAACACACATAAAATATAAAACTCTGGTCATTTTCTCATTCAATTCTGCAATGCAATGATTATAAAGTAGACTGTGCGTATACAGGCTGTATTCTTTCACCAAAATACCACACAACAAACTCATTAAGCATAGCATGCTACCAAGCAGTTATCAGTACTACTTTCATACTTCTGAGAGAATTAATAGTGGCATGGAGAAAAACAACTGTTTTATTCTCTCTCTCTGTCTCTCACACAAGGGGATTTTCTCATTCTCATCTAGATAAAAGTGTGCCAGTTCTTCCAGTGGATCGCCAAAGCTGCCAAAAGAACTCACATTACAAATACCTGTGGAGCTCATCAAAGAACCAGATGTCACTACTGGAAGACTTGTTTTCCACAACAAGCTGGATTGCTGTGATCTCCAACCAAAAGTGGAAATGGAGGAGTACTGGTGGAAAAGGAAGGTAAATGGCACCCTACTAGTTCCTTTGTTTTTTAATTAAAAAATATTTATTTAGTGTGTACGTGGGGGAGATGATTTAGGGTGGGGCGGAGAAGGATGAGAAAGGCCAAGATTCTTTGGGGGGAAAATTCTATAGGAAAAAAACACTCCTGCAAGAAAGTTACAAAAATAAACTGCATAAAAATAATTAAGTGTTAAAGCAGTAGCACATTCTCCACTTCTCCTGGGAACTTTGAGTAACTAAATCAGAACTTATTAAAGCTTGGAAATAAACACATAGGCACTGACCACAGTTTCATAAAAACAAATGCAAAAGCAAAAATTGAAACAGGTTCTGATGATTTCTTATCTCAATTCTTCTATGTGAAATTGTCTGGAAAGGGAATAGTATTATTAGACATATCATATCCCTCAATTAAAATCAATCAGCAATGAATTATCGTTATCTAGGTGAAATAAAGGCATAGCGTTTGAAGGCCTGCTGACGGTGCAGAACACACACAAAGACACACATATACACCAATTCCAAATAATACTAACAAGATGTTCCAGTTCCCTCGTAAATATGCTACGTGTATGGGTCTCAGAGTAAATCAGGATTATATTTCCTCATACAAGAGGATAAAACGCCACAGGAAATGGTTGACTACTTGAATAAAAGCTCTGCAAGAACAGCTGATGTCACATGACAAACCACAGAAAACTCTGTAATTTTCAATAACTCTTGCAATTTTATCACAAATTAGGCAATATTTGATTTTTCTTTTAAATCTTCAGCTTCTAAATCCTGTGACTGAGAAAATCTCAATTTTCATTTAAAATTTTTTTTCTGGCCCTTGTGGTTGCTGAGACAAGCACGAAAACATGAACTGTAATGGCTCAGAAGCAAATAAAAAGAATCCAAAGTTTATTGTTTTTAATAGCTCATGATTTTTAAGCCAAGTTTCTGATTTTTGGTGCCCCGGTGCATGATTTTTGACTGCTTGGGGATGGCAATACTCTATTTTTTGACACTGTGCTTGGTTTTATAATCCTAATTTTCTCTAATTCCTTATTATGCTTTATATTTGAAAAGATTCTATACGTCACAGTTTTGGGGCCAAAAAAATCTAACATCTTAATATTAGGATAATGCATTCAGTTGTTTCCAAAGCTAAACATCTAGGTCATTTTCATATTTGCCTCACCCCACCCCATAACAGGCACAAAAATACTTCAGAAGCAACATTACTGGGAAAACTCATGAAAGGAGCTTGAGTAATCCCAGAGAAGAAGCAGCGTACGAGGTCATGAGTGTACGCACAAACACGTATTTCACACTATCTGACTCCCAACCCAAGCCTCAGAGCAGCAGAGGACCTGTGGTGAGTGAACACTTACTTGAGATCTGCAAAACAGTGTCAGAATAGACTTTGTGCAAACTGTATGTACAAAGGTAAGTGAGAGGTAGGGCCTGGCTCCTTACATAAAACAAGTCAAAAATGAAAGCATCACCAGGAAAATGAAAAAATAAAGACTCATCATTAGTTTTACTCACTCAGAAAAGTTCTTTTGTTCTTCCTGCTAATTTTGGGACCACCTTTAAAAACAACCACCAGTCCCAGAGCTGGACTCTTATCAGTGGTGCATGACATGAATATTTTTGTTTAACAGTACAGATTTCCAAGTTTTAATGCCATTCAAAAACACAGAGGAGACAAATGCAGGATTTAAAAAATAGAAAAAAAACCCCAACCAAATATAATGACTACAATGTATCTTTTTTGTACTAAAAAAGAACTGGTATGTTGTGATCACCATTTACCATGCTGACCAGTATTGTCTCATTACTTCCTTAGGCTCCCCCATATGTTGCTGTATTTACCCATTTTTCTCTTATACTTAGCTTGCAAGCACTTGAGGGCAAGAAGTGTCTTTTTGTTCTCTGTGTTTGTACAGTGCCTAGCACAACGGGGCCCTGATCCACAGCTGGGGCCCCTAGGTGTACCACAATAGAAATAATAACTAACAATGGCATGTAAAATCGAAAACCACAATGTCAAATACTATAAATGTTTGACAGTGTTCCTATAATACTTCAATTTAAACAACACGGTAATAACAAAGAGATATCTAGACTCTTTCTTGTAAAGAGGTTTTGTGGATTAGGGATTCAAACTGCAAATCACACCTAACTGTGCCACCATTTTTGCTCTATAACTTGAGAAGGGCTTCAGAATTCATGGCCATGGATGGCCTGGTCACAACAATCAACCACCATTCTCTTTCTGCTGGATCATTTTGGCCTTTAACACTGGATCATGAAGTACTATTCACCTGCTTATGGGACCTGGCTCAGTCACATGGAATTGCTTTAAAATTGGCTCTTGTTCTTTTTGGGGTGATTCAAAGAGCAGCAGTGAGGGGTAACTTTTCCACAGGCCCTCATCAGCAGAGTCCTCTCACAGGGACTGACTGTATTGCCCCTCTTAATCAACATCTATGTGAAACTACTAGGGGAAATTGTGGGACATTCCAATCCCACCAGCATGCAGCATGCACTCAGCTCACGTCCTCAAGAAATGGTGACATTGCAACCATATGCAAAATGGAGAGGAGCTGCCTTGAAGAAAGAGGCATTTTTAGGAATTAGCTATAAAGGTTACCCTGTGTGATAATGAAGATGTCTCCCTTGATGATTAAGTGATATGCAGCTCAGAGTTCTGCTCAACTCCTCACTGCTCCTATATGCTCAGGCAGCACCAATGACCAGAAAGGCCTACAGTCATTGTCGGCTGGCCAAATGACTAAGCTCATTTGTCACTGCAGTGGGCCTAGAATCAGGGAACCATACATTTGTCATGTCCAGATTGATCGTTCACAGTTCAGTCTTCCTTGGGACATTTCAGAATGACACTAAGGAGCAGCAGCTAATACAGTAGGCGGCAGCCTACCTTCTAAACAAAGCTGATTGATGTGAACACATCACACCTGTCCTCTGCATTGGGTAAAATCCAATTTCAGGACCATTTCAAGGTCTCATCATAATCTTCAAAGCCCTGAATGGGCTATGGTGCATCCAATCTAAAGCAACAGCTCCTGGGAAATGAACTCTAAAACTCTTCTGATTCTTCTTGGGGGAACTTCTGTATCAATTATAAGACAATGAGGCTGGCCAGGAAGAGTTTAATAAAAGCCAAAGTAAATATAGTGTATTATTTTAAGTACTGCAGGATGTACTGAGTGAAGGATTTGGCTGGTTACAGAATAGATATACAGTACAAAGATAAACAGTTACATAGCAAACAACCCCGCCCCGCATTAAAAAAAAAATCAACTCCAACATATTCAATTATAAAAGTTTTTAACCTGTTTCCCAGTTTAATGTCTTCTGTACCTCTAAAGACTTTTAAAAACAGCTTGAAACTTTAGATGTAAAGGAATTTAGCACAGGATTGACCGTTCTAGAGAACTGAGTTCTCTCTTTGCCCAAAGAGGTATAACACAGGCAGAGCACTGCCTACCTCTGTTAGTCCTGATCCAGTCAACCCACTTCTAGGAGAGAGAGTAGTTGAGCATCCATGCCCATTCTGCCAAGAGAGATGATAACCGTGACACTGTTTTTAAAAGATGTGGCCACCTGAGTGACTGATAACTGAATTGAAACCACCAATTTATTTCACAGAGGGAACAGAATAGCCATTATATGGTAACAACTTTCAAACTGATGGTATTGAGGTGAACAGCAACACATATATCCCATTACCCATCTCAGGACTCATCCAGTTCTCCAAGACATTAGGATTTTAAAAAAATATGACTGGCTATTAGTGCATAACCTGGTTTAAGTGAAAATATTTCAAATAGTTAATTCTGTTTTATCTTTAGATTAAATCAATAAACTCATTCAATTAAAGGTAGTGTAGAGTAAGAGGTGCTTTACCATTGAACAGCATACTCTGAATGCACACAATGGGATCCTGATTTTTTATTATGGACCCTGGTGCCACTGTCTTGCAAATTCTTCATGGGTTCAGAGAAAAATTTAGTTTTCCTCTTTCCTTTCTCTTTCTGTAAATAATGCCTATTGTACATATTTAATAAAAACAATTTCTCCAGCTACATCTCCCGATTTATGCTTCTATTCCTTCAAAGTCTAAGTATTTTATTACATAAAACTTGCCTTACACTACAAGAAGAAATTTTATACAATTCCAGAATTTGCAATCAAAATTATTTAAAACTGTTACCAAGCTTTAAGAGAACGGAGAGAATTTTCTGAACACAAATGTTTCCAATAAGGTATTGAGTACCAATGCTCAAAACACCTATAGGATTATTCAGCATCACTTAATATCTGTGTTTTTCAGAGGCCCTATTGTACTCTTGCGTACATTTTTCTAACCTATCCCTTATGTCTGAAAGGTGACGTTATTGATCTCTCTCATTTTTTTTTAAAATAATGACATTGAAACGGAGAAAACGGAGAAGTCCCATTGGTCTTCAGTCCTCAACTCAACTAAAGCTGTTCTGAAAGAGCAGGGTTTATATGTTCATATATCTCATCAGGTCTAACTTACTTAAAGAAACCGTAAAACTTTAGAAGCATCTGTGATGTTGGAAAAGATCACAGTTGTAGCCTCTTTCTAAAGCACAAAGAAAACTACGGTGAATATTAAATATGCAAGACTCCTAATTATTTTTAATATTAATTTTATACTCTGCAAAGTCAACATAAATCTCATATGTATTAGGTATTTAAATAAAAAATGTTAAATCTGAGGCTATGCAATAGTGTATTAAACAGGCTTGCTATGTATGGTCTTCATAGTACACTGTTAGCATCTTAACCACTTACGTACCATGCCTTCTAGGGCTGTAGTTATTGACTTAGGGAGGAATGAGAAACAGACACAAGCATGTTGTTAAAAAGCTAAAGGCTGCATCTAACATCAAACTAAGGGAGTCCCCAAACTACCCAGCAGAAACTAGTCCAATGGAATTTGCAGCAATGGCCATGAAAGCCCAAAGCATGAAAAGAGCAGGTTACGCTTAGTTTTCACATGCAAAACATTAAGGAATTCTGCTCCAAAGCAGAGATCTCAATCACCCTTCCCTCATGCCAGGTTAAAGGATACAGGAGAGAGAGGTCTCAGTCTGCATGAGACACGGAAGCTCTCCCTTTATTATGCAGGGTACAGCATGGTTAAGACAATACCCTTTATCTGCATGCCAGGGTTAACACTCAAAGCTGGTCACTGCTAAACCAATCCCACCATCCACTACTGGACACCTGATAGAATAATTAATAAAAATATAATCAAAACATACCCTGCTCCCTGTCTGGACTACTAGGTTCTAAGAGGAGAGCACTTGACAGTCAGCAGTGGGAAAAATTTCTTCCTGGGGGCTGGGTAAGCCCAAAGCACACCAGAAACCTAGTACAATAAAATCATAATGCAGCTAACCACAACAAACAACAACAGCAACACAAGGGGAGGGCAGTTTGGATGTCAAAGCAGCATCAGCCCTAACCCAGGAGGAATGGTATATGCACTCTGCATTTCCAGATGGGAATGCCCCCATTCAAACAGGGATGTTGTGAAGACCAATAGCAGCGGTAGGAGTAGGCAGATGTGCCCCTGCGTTATCTCCCAGTACCATCCATGTCCATGCCTTCTAGTTGGGTTTTAGGTCTTACTATATAGTATATAAACTGCTCTGGTTTTATTAGTTGATTGACTTCTTCTGGTGAGGGACTCTGGTCAAACATCCTCAAGAGCTTCAATACCATTTGACCATAAGGTTTTACTGAGGCAGCTTTGTAGGTTTAAATGGAGTTGTGCTTGATTGATTTCCCTTTTTCCTCTCTGAGAGATCCCAGAAGCCGGTGCGTGGCACTTGCTCTTCTACCTCCCCTCTTTTGCCAGGGGAACATGGAGCTCTGTTATTTCAGTGTCCCTCTTCAACAAAGGTGAGAGGCTATGAGAACTAAGAGTGCATAGGCTGCAATGTCCTTGATAGGCTTATGACCCACATCTTTACATCTCCTTTTCATTACACTTCATTTGAGTGGCCTCATCTGGCTGAGATATGGTTGGACAAGAGATAGTTGGCTAAGGCATGAAGGTGTTAAGATAGATGTGTGGCTGGTTGGCTACGAGAAACCACCATAACAGTAGATGGTTAGATGTGCTTCCTCACTTAAAGGAATATGCCTGTCTTTTGTTAACACCATTTATTTTCAAATTGTTAGTCAGACTGGATCCTCAGTTCTGCTTGGATATTCAGGTAGCAACAATATGGCCACGATAGCATTTGCGTGTGCTGAAGAAGTTATCTTTACATTAGTTAAAAAAGTGGTAGGCACTTCAAGAAAAGAGAAAAGGACAAAGTCCCTACTGCAAAGAGCTTGCAATCTAAGTTTAGACATCATAAACAAAGTACTGTGACCTTTCCTTCCAGACGTGGACTTCACCACATGACTTTGTCATTTCAGACTGGATTACTACAATTTTACAGTACAAGGGGCTCTACCTGAAGACCACTTTCAATTTCAGCTACTGTAGTGTAAAATGCAGCTACCTGTTTTCGTAAGAGTATTTTTTTGGTATGGAGCACGTTACAGCTGAGTTCCAATTACTACACACATTTCCAATACATTTATGGGTTCAGTTCAAGGTGCTGGTTTTGTGCTATGAAGCCCTATGTGGTTTTAAATCTTGTATTGTCTTAACTAATAGACCAACTCTCCCCTGCTCCAGGTCAATAGCGAAGGGCAGTTGTGACTGATAGTTCTTATATATGTCTGGGACTGTAAGCACAGCATTCCCAGCTCTGGATCTCACTTTCCTCAGTGATCCAGCTGAGCCCAAATTAGTCTACCTTCAGTCAAGTTCTATGTATTCACAGAGGCTTTTGCCTTAAGAGTTTGAAAGGCAACTGGATGTGAATTTAATTTTTTACTGGTGTGGTTTTGAGGTGTTGATACTTGATGGGTCAGATTTGCATGTTAATTTATATAAATTAAAATTTTTGAAATGTGCCCAGAGGATAGTCTTACTAACTGAAAAAAACATGTATATTAATCAGATCAATGAAGAGAATTTACTTTTTTTTTTCCTCGCTCATGTGCCCCAACATAATGTGGAGCCTAACAATCATGACTAAAACAAAGCAAGTTTTAGGTTTTTAGGCTTCTGAGTCTGTTTAACAAATATTTTTAAACTAGAAACTTGAAATCATCTCAAAGAAAACGCATTTTAAAATAGGGATATTTTACCTTTTCTGATGAGTCTCTGAAGTATTATAAACAGTTTAACCATCATCTATATACAGGCTGGGTTGTTCGCAATCTAAAGAGACAATCACCTTTTATCCTTTTCCTTTTTTCTTGTCTCAGTGCTATTAGGAAACTATTCACAAGCACAACCCTGAACAATGCTATGCAGTAATTATGACTAGATGACAAAGAGATGTGAACAATTACTGAGCCCATTTTGAAACCCTACACTAATAAAGTCATTAGATGCTGCCCTTGCCATGATCCTTCTAAAAGCTTCTGAAGTTACAAGAACACACAGCATTGTTTGTAGGGACAATTGCTGCTGGCAGAATGCAAACCTTGAGTTAAACCATGCTGCAAATTGATCTTGACATTCTGTTAAGACCGCCACTAAAATCAAAAGCAAAGTAGAAAAGGAGAAAATGAACGGGTGGGATTTAATCATGGAACAGGAGGGTTCCCTCCTCACCTTCTTTCCTCCTCCTCCTCAAAACAAACCATAGAGAAAATGACAAACTCGCCTGGTGTTTGGGAACCTTTATTTTTAAAACATTAATTAGACTCTTGACCTGGTTGATTCTAGTGACTAGCACTGTATTGCTTTAAAAGGCTATTAAACAAAATGTTGCAAAAAGAATAGATAGGTTTGACAAAACTGTATAAAAAGCTTGAGTGTGCACTGAAAGTCTTAATGCCCAAAGAACAAGTCTATCTGGTTTGCAAGCTACCTATACAGAATCTATATTCACTCCCTGGGAAGCAGTCAGAAATTAACAATGATTGAGTCCAGAACACTCAGACCCCACACCTGCAGTATGTGTGTTGGAGGATCAAATTTGGACTGGAGAGCTAGAGTATTATGGTCAACTGGTCTTCATCCAGGCATGCATCATTCATTAGGTTAGTATTAAGGGTCAGCAACTGTGAATATGGCTAATCCTTGATGATGGAAATTGCAGGTGAGGACAACCTGCTGTTGAGAAGTGCTTTAGTCAATTAACTCTTTCCTAAGATTCAGCAAAGTGAAAAACTATCATTTGAACATTAAGACTAACAAGCACCTGTCAGAACAACTGAGAAAAGTTGGCAATGTCTTGAAATATTGCACCCAAGGGCTTCGGGTTCAAAAGCTAAGAAGCTAACAGACACTCTAGTTGCTTGTTTTATGTGTTTGCTCATGCATTATATATACACACACACACACACACACACACACACACTAGTGGGAGTAACTCTTATTTGGCCCTACCTTAACTTGGGCATTTTTAGTTTAGTTTTAACATTCTCCCAAAGAAGTTTTTTTTATATAGTGTGTGTATGTGCATATGTATTGTGTACATAAACTACATATACATTATTGTGTTCACTCATGCCCTATACACACACACACCCACACCATAAAAACAATGTTATTCAGGTTGCAAAGTCAAGCATCTGAGAGCTGGGAAATGGGAGATTTACGGTTGTGCATGCAACCTTCACTGTGTCTCCCTGTGTGTCTATGCAGGCAGCAGAAGTCCTATAGATAAAGTATTTTGTAATCATGTAATTAAAGACAGCATCATAATGAATACATATATGGGGGAACAAGTAAGATTGCAAAGACAACTATATATCTGGCATTTCCTAATTTCCTGACTTTACAACCTAAACCTTTTAACTTAGATTTTTATTTTCATATGCAATATCCTAGGGTTTTTTTTTTAAAGGAAAAAGTTAAAACAAAATGTATTAGGTACAACTTTAACAGCTCCCTCATCACACATCATCATCAGCAGGGTTTGAACCTAAACTTTCAGTACTGCAGCACGGACTTATACTATTTTATCTACAGGAATAACAATATCAGCTGGCAGATGGAGAAGGCAGTTATTCCAGAAGGGCAGTGTATAGTCTGGTGATGCCATATGCTGGATCTAGGAGAATCATTGGGAGTACTCTGGCCTGCCTGTCTCTTTCCCCCACCCATTTGGTTCCTGTTCCATGTGGTGCCACCAGAGTGGGGGGCGGGCTGCTGTGGCCATGCAGTGAGTCCCTGTGGTGTGGTCAGAGCTTTCTCTCGCCATCACTGCCCAGCTACTCTGACAGGTGTTCCCAGTGCAGTACATGTTGCTACCGTTTTGGCAGTGGCATGGTCCCAGTTCTTCAGGATATTAATAGTCAGTTATTGATTTGCCATAAGGAACAGAAGTGACAAAGGGAAATGGTAATTTTTAACAGTTTATAACAGCCAAACCTGAATGGAATTTAATAATGCAAGTGCAAGTCGTGTCGCTCGCCCTGGGGCTTTGTGTCTGCTGAATTTCAAAGACCTCCTGCAAACAATGGGAGTGTTAGGGCTTCGCAAAAGAAAAAGGAAAAGAAAAAAAAAAGGTGATCTTTATAATGGAGAGTATTAAATAAACTAAATACAAGGGTTACCACCGCTCTTTCTGCAATAATGCATGAGCACATACAGCAATGTATGAAAAACACACTTGAAAAAACATCTTTAATGAAAACATTGAGAATGGTTGAAAAATGCCCAAGTTCAGATAATATCAAATAAAGGTTACTCCTCTAATTGACATATATTCCACTGCAGCTGGGTGCCCAGACTTGTATCTGGAATACAGTGCATTGACAGACATCTAGTCTCCTTAGCCCTATGCCATGATCGAGGAAGGCTGCATCCTCGCCTCTGACCATCCTATTGAATTACACCCTCCTGGTGGCCCCTCCCCCCTAAGCCATCTAATTCCAAGGACAGCAAGGATAGTTTCACATCTCTTTGTCTTTCTTTAGTTTTTCTTCTGGGCTCAGTCTGAGCTTCCTAGCAGTTTCTGATAGTAGCTGGATTTTGCTGCAGTAAACAAGCGACATGACTATAGATCACCTGCTCCACGGCATGACACATGATTGGTTCATCTTGTTAGCCCATGGGATTAAGTGAACTTGCTTGGCCTTGAATAGTATAGGTAAATACTGAAAGGGGAGGGAAGCCAATGATAGCAGAGGATGACTGTAGGTACCTCATCCCAACTGCAGCCAGGATCTAGTATTACTCTTATGTATTATCTTGCTAAGGTCAGTTGTATATTCTGTTGTTGTAGCCATGTTGGTCCCAGGATATTAGGGAGACAAAATGAGTGAGGTAATATCTTCTATTGGACCAACCTTGTTGGTAAAAGAGATAAGCTACACTGAGCTCTTCTTCAGGTCATAACTCAGCTCGGTGTAGCTCAAAAGTTTGTCTCTTTTACCAACAGAAGTTGGTCCAATAAAAGATATTATCTCACCCACTTTGACTCAGTTGTCTCTCTTGGCATTCATACATAAACTGTACTCAGCGATCCCAATCCTAATGAGTAGTTGCATATTTAAACATAGAATTCAGGGAATGGAAAAGCTAATGTTATAATAGCAGCATTAACTGATCCACAAAGCACATATACAGTATTTTTGATAACTGAACTGTTACATTTATAACTTAGCATATACAATCAATCTACCTTTTTGTTTTAATTTGTCAATTCACCAACAGCAAAATGTTTTCATTCTAGGGTTAAGATTATTGCCCCACTGACATGTCAAATAAATAGCATTTGTTTGTTTGTTACTATCATTAGTACCAAAAATCAACTAAAATGACTTAATAGCGGACACCTAAACTCTAACTCACAAGTAAGAAAGTTACCAAAAAATTAACTTTAAAATACAGGGAATAAGAAATCTCTTCCTGGAGGATTCTTGTACAATAAAGTAAAAATACTAGGTTTTTCTCCTAAATTAAGTTACCTATTTTATTACATCAATTATTTTATACTTTTCATTCTGACTCTTTTATGCCAATGCTTTTACCATTTACAAGAAACTTTTTAGCTAATCTCAGCCAAATAAAACAACAAAAACAATCAGAATTTGCAGCATTTACTTAAAGTGATTGCTCATTACCCTGTAAAACTTGTATCAGAGACAAGAAGGAGCCCTGAAAGTCAAAATGGAAGATCTAGTTTACTGTATTAACTAGAACTGTCCTCCTATTTGACAGTATAACAGTCCACATGTAGGTGTAGCTTGAAAACTTTTTAGATATAAAAAATACATCTCATAGTCATAGTGCTAATTAACTGGTATGATTTCTTGTGTCATTGAGAGCAATAGTGAACACCAAACACTTGGGCTTACACACTCAGTTCCTGCTTTTGTTTCTGCTGAAGTCATTTACAAAACTCCCACTGACATACCTCAGTGGTTGCTGAGTTGATGGGGCCACGAGGGTCAAATCCTGCAAGGAGTTGAGCACTGTTGGATTATGGCAATGCAAGCTTTGCTCCAAGCATATCACAACTGACTGAAAAATGTTGTTAGAAAATGGTGAAAAATCTCAACATTTCGAAGCTGTTTCTGTTTCATAGAGCTCCAAATGGACACCTTTTAAACAATATTTTAAATCTAAACCATTACTGAAACATTTTTCTGATGATGAATAGACACCCATACAATGACTTCCGACTAGAGTTCATTTAAAAAAATAACTATAGGTAGGACCCTACCAAATTCACGGCTATGAAAAACATGTCACGGACTGTGAAATCTGGTCTCCCACCGTGAAATCTTGTCTTCTATGTGCTTTTACCCTATACTGTACAGATTTCACAGGGAAGACCAGCGTTTCTCAAATTGGGGGTCCTGACCCAAAAGGTAGTTGCAGGGTGGTCACAAGGTTATTTTGAGGGGAAGTGGAGGGGGTCACAATATTGCTACCCTTACTTCTGTGCTGATGTCAGAGCTGGGCAGCTGAGAGTGGCGGCTGTTGGCTGGGCACCCAGCTCTGAAGGCAGCACCCTGCCAGCAGCAGTGCAGAAGTAAGGGTGGCAATGCCATATAATGTCACCCTCACTTCTGGCACTGCTAGTGGTAGCGGCTCTGCCTTCAGAGCAGAGCTCCTGACCAGCAGCTGCTGCTCTCCTGCTGCCCAGCTCTGAAGGCAGCGCTGACGCCAGCAGCAGCACAGAAATAAGAGAAGCAGTACCGTAACCCCCACCTACAATAACCTTGTGAACCCCCCCAACTCCTTTTTGGGTCAGGACCCCTACAATTAGAACACCATGAAATTTCAGATTTAAATAGCTGAAATCATGAAATTTATGATTTTTAAAATCCTATGACCATGAAATTGACCCAAATGGACCGAGAATTTGATAGTGCTCTAACTATATATGGTTATTACAACACTTTAAAAAATGCTTTTAATTGAAAATGTCATTCTTGCTAAGGAAAGATTGTGGCAATATAATTTTTTTCCTATTAACTGAGAACAATTTTGATTCTCACACACACAGACCCACACTCCTGTTTTCTTGAACATCAGAAGTCACTATATCGTGAAGTTATCCCATTGATAGAGCTAAATACAATATTTTATGTTGAGAGCTCTGTATGCTACGATAGCTGTGACCACAAATAACATAACATGCTCAGTCCTCATAAAACAGGCAACTGGCTGTATTGCGACTGGATTATGTTGTAGGCCCTCATCCTGTAATGGAACCTGCTAGCACAGGCCTTTATGCCCATGCAAGATCCCTATTTACTCCACTAGGACTCTGCATAGGATTACCAGTCCATGCCAGTGATTCCAACCTTTAAACAGCGTGAAAACAGCAGAGAACAGAAAATCAGACTCTCTCAGAGAGGCTATATCATTTTCTGTCTAGATGGGGAAAGAAATTATCCTTAGCAGACAGCCTCTCTCTCCTTGCCAAATTACTCACAGTGCAACAGTGAAAGCGGTATAGTACTCCTGATTTGAGATGTCCTACAGAATTACAGTCCATCCGTCAGGATGTATAAAATAAACGGGACTGATTTTCCTCCGCATCACATAGTTTTATACTCATGCAGCTCCACTGACATCAGTGGAGTTACTCCTGAATTAAACTGGCATAAGAGAAGTAGGTCCATATTCTTTTTTCCCTTCTGCTTGAAGAGTTAAGTATAATTGTAGAGATGCACAACAAAATTAGATCAATATCCACTGTTTCATTGAGAAACATTTTGTATATAATTTATTGTTATCCAAGTTTAGTGTTAAACAATGATGCTACTGAGTATTTATTTATTTATGGCAATGCCCACCGCGTACTGGGCACTTTCCAAACAGAGAAAGAGGCATAGTTCCTGCCCCAAGAAGCTCATAACGTAAAAAGTAAGATGTAACATTATATATAAACAACGAATCATGCTACTTTGTGCTAACATGTCTTATTTACCCCTTATTAATTTTTAACCTCACTGTTAATATGACCATTTCTTTGTTGTATGATGTTACCAGAAAGCAAAAAACGAAGGCTTAAGAATCCTATCATACTACACAATCAGTGACTAGATTCACTGAGAACAGCTATAAAGCCTTAAACAAGCCCTTTATTTTGTGTTTTAAAAGTGTCATAAGGAGTTAATAGGACACAGCTGTACAGGCTCTTTCTAACAAGCAGCTTCTGTCGCTTTGGTCACCACAGGTGTCTCTGTAACCTGCAAACTCTTATTACTAGTGTATCAAAGTTGTGCTACTTAATAGACTTCTTTAGTAAAACACAACAAAGCAATTACATGGCTGTTGATTGTCAGTCATAAAAAACTCCCTCAAACACAGTTTTTCAAAAGAAACTACACTGCAATTTTTTGTCATTGTAAAATAAAAGAAACTAGTGAATTAAATGGAGAACAGAACAATATAACAGCAGGTAGTCAACCGAACTTAGCCACTACAGATGGTTTAGAAATAGTGTTTCCTTTTATATCAAGTTGGGGGATAAAAGAAAAGGAGGAGGCTTCTTACTGCCAATGAATAGCAATACCAAAAGATTTAGCCAAGTCTCCAGTCTCTGTATTTGGCCTCATGAAAGACCCTAGATGCTTCATTTTTATCTGTGTTTGGCATTACTTTTTTCAGCACCTTTAACTAAGTGTGAGTAATACAATGATGTCATTAAAACAAATAAAAGGAATTAAAAGGATGGGAGGCTTTTGCAACACTGAAGATATTCAAGGTTAAGTTAAGATACCCTGAGAAACAGATCACAATGGTTTGGTTTTTTTAAAAGAGTAAATTACTTCACAAGGATATTGCTCTGTTTTACTCTGACACCCTTCATCTAAAGAAAAACTAACGCAGTGTACAAGTTTGAGGAATAAGAATGGATAAAGTCTATATTCAGAAATCCAATTACTACTGAGCCACAGGGCAACAGGAACACAAATCAGGATGATTTCTAATTGTTCAATAATCATTTGAATTAGGTAACAACAATGAAGTTGCCCTTAAGTGAATGAATTTAACCTCTTTTGTTCACAAAACAGCACATTATTTTTGCATTAACACACCCAAAATAGCATCATGGCAAGTGACAGTCATATGTGCACTTCAAACATGATGAAATGAAGTTCACTTTAGAAACTCAAACAGGCCTGACTTTAAAACCTTCATAATTTTTACAGACATCATGATCAACAGACCAAATAAACATATCCCAACATCTACACGACGGAATTGTTTTTATATTAAGATATGAATGGATTGCTGACTGTGTGCAAGAGAATCTGTGGTATAAGTCAAATACATCAATCAGTTTGTGGTAGAATTAAAGCTATTACCTACCTAGCTGACATGGTCTACAATGCACTTCCTTAAAATTATTATTTTTGTAAGACACCATTTAACTTGTTAATAAATGTTAAATTTGCATTGTGATTTTTGATCGCTATCAAAAAATATTTTCAATAGGAGAATTGTTTCGTTCACACCAATTATATGAATTGTTCCCTTTATAATTTGTTTTATAATTAATTTTAAAAATATCTTGTATTTAAGATGATAATTTTTCCAGTTGCAATAAATAATTCTGACAGGACCCCCAGGCAGTTAATTAATATAATCACCTCTCGCTGTCAATCAACTGGTGTTGCTCACTCATTGTGGCAGTTCAAAACAAAACTTAAAAATATGTTTATAGTGCTCTAGTGCTTGCAAAGGAAGATGCAAGAAAATAAATTAAATCTGCAATGAAAGAAACAGTAAACAATTTCCCAAACTCTATAACAACAACAGTGAGTGATCTTATAATGAGAACAAAGAAACTCAGATTCTCAGCTGGTGTAAACTGGCAAAGCTCCATTAACTTCATTGGAGGTAGGCTGACTTAGACTAGAGAACACAGAATGGATTTTTTTTATTTAAATAGACACCAAGCAACAAAACATTTGTTACACAGACATGGCAAGAGTTCTTGAAACAAAAGCAGGTCAGCTCACAACTCAAATTGTATTACCTTGCTCGGTTTGCTTCTTTTGTCATATCCCATGCCCAGGTTATGAAGTTCTGACTCAGATATGAAACAATAGATTCGGCACAAAGCATTTGTGAGCAGAACACATTGGTTAGTACGCTTTCATCATGGTGGAGGTAGATAGCAAGAAGCTTTCTCTGCAAAGACAGGAGAAAATACTGATCAGTGAAAACACCTGTCTAAGAAGTCTGTTTAGTAACTTAAAATTGCTACTGTAGGTTTGTGTATTAGCGCGCACAAGACTGTTTACAGTGCGAGACTGACTCTCAACAAAAACAAATGCTGTTTCTGTAATGTTCTGAGACTGTTTCATACAATTTAGTAACTTGGAAAGAGAAAAATCAAATTCTTGCAGTTAAAGTCAAATTACCCTCCATCCCCCAAAATCCACTCAAATATTTTTAATCTGAATAGTCAACATTCTATTTAAAAAACCAAGTAAAGGGCCAAAAGTGAATTTTTCTTATTACCAAAAAGTGATTTGGGATATCCTTTAAGTAGATTAATATTAAAGATACATATTTTAACACAAAAAATAAAAAGTTTATTTAAATAAAAGTATCTGCTGTAAACATTTGACAGTCTCTGGAAAAAGGCATACCAAGGAGCATCCATTTCACATTTAGTTCTGACAATGAGCTAACTATTTTTGGCTTGCTACACAGTAAAGACAATATTGAATACAGTTCTCTTATCAAAACATGCCTTTTGTCACAACAAAGTAAATTGTAAAAGTTCAGCTTAACAAAACGATAGTGAATTGCTGTTAGCCAGGCTGGTGCCATAAGAGAGCCAAGTTTGGAAACAATTATGATTTCCCATTTTGCTGAAGACTATTTTAGAGATTATGTACTTGCAAGGAAGAGGATCACCTCTGCTTCGTTCATCTGAAACCAATACCTAAATCTGCAATGAAGGTAGCCAACTGTGCATCCTCCCCATAATATGGAGATGTACTGGCAGACCACATGTTTGGAAGGGAAGTGACTGGTATATCTGCGTGTACGTAGGGAAAAAAGGTGGGATGGGAATAATATAGGGAAAAAGATCATTAGGAAAGGACCATGCTCTGATATCTGGTATCTGAATAAATCAAAAACAGTTTTTAAAAAGCAACAGAAAAAAAAACAAAAATTATTGTTAGGAACATTATTTTAAAATACTGCTTAAACATCCATGCTGAGAAGGCAAGTGACAAGTATTGCAAATGGGTGAGTGGTTTTGCATATAATTTTTATAAAGGTAATTGAAAATCTATCCATAAGAAGTAACATCTACAGTAGGATATTGATCTGGTACCTTGCATTAATATATCAAGATATGGGGTGCAATTTTGGGGCAATTCATTTTTAGAAAAATCAGTATGTTTATAACCGGGAACACTGGCTATGAGTAAAGCTTAGCAATGTCTGTTTAAACAAAAAGAAGAGTACATTTGAACATTAGACTTTGAGAAAGGGATTAGTAATATACATTAATGTTTGTCTGATTTAATTTAAATGTTCTTCAGAACCAAATACACATGTGCCAGGAAAGGCCATTAATAAGCCTAACATGCACAGTTCCATATAAGTGCAGCCAACAGTGTTGACTGAAACTAAACTTGAAAATCCAGGGCACTAATGCACAATATCAAGCAATAAAACAGCATCTCTGTGGTGATATTTAATTTAAAAAGAAGAAAGAAACAGGGGAAGATCAGGCACTGTCTGTTTTTGAGGATCAGCCGTTCTGCATTTCAAAGCATCGATCCCTGCAATATCCAGGTTACTGTGCTAGAATCTCACTATTATATAGCAGTTGTAAGAGAGGGAGGGCAAAGATGTGTTTACTCAGTGATTAGGGCCTTAGAATAAGCCTCTAGCTCCTAGAGAGACAACTCACCACTTATTCATTTGGGCCAATTCACAAAGCCTAGAAAGATTAAACATCCATGCTGGGAAGACAAGCGAATGCAGACGGTGAAAAAGAAATAAAAATTCTTTAAAAACTCTTAGATGACTTCATTATTTTTTCCACAAGGAAACTTTAGGAAAGTGTTTAGTTAGAGAAAAACCCACATTGACCTCTCTCTAAACCCTTAATCTTTCCTTTGTGGTGGCACTGCTTTGTGGTAAGCGGATGGCTTTGCTCTCCTCTTTTCACTGGGAGCTGATAAAAAAGGCTCTTGAGAAACACTTTTAGTTCCAAAGAAACAACCCCATGAAACTGTTAAATATGAGATTCCATCCAAGTGAATGTTCCAAAATATGTACACTTTTAATACTAAACAATTAGGGCCAAATTTTAGTAAACAAGACAGGCACACAAACTTACGCACACGAACGACAGATGAATAAATTTGAACTACCTTATTTGTGGGTATAATTGTCATTTGCATCCAGATATCAGGTAGTTAGATGGCTAAACTATTTTTTGTAACTGCAGTTGATTGCACTTGTAAAATCATGGGTCCAAAAAACTTGCTGGCCACAATGAGGTTTATTGTTAGGATAACAGTAAAAAGAGACAGTAGAAAGATAATTTAAATGATAGAAAATATGCTTTAAAAAGCCAAAACCAGTCATCTCCTGATCATCACTTGCTAGGAAAATGTATGTTGCTTTGATATTTTCTACAATGTACTTTTGAGTTTTTTTAATACACTAGGGCTGGAATTTTCAAAAATGTCTAAAGACCTGATTTTTAAAGATTGATTTCAATGGGAGTTAGGTGCTTTAGAAAATTCCATTAAGCGTCTATCTGCATTTTTAGGAGCCTAGATGCCTTAAAAATCTGGCCCTAACCCTTTGTCTGCACTGACAAGTGAAAGACAAAACTTTTGTTGTTCAGAGGTGTTAAAAAACCCCACACATCCCCGGAAGACAAAAGTTTTGTTAACAACAGGCGCTAGTGTGAACAGTGCTTTGTCTTGCCAATAATACTAACACTGCTCATTGGAGGTGGAAGTTTTCTGTTGGCAGGAGAGCTCTCTCCTGCCGATAAACAGTAGCTACACTGAGCGCCTTTTAACGGCACTGCTGTAGTGGCACAGCTATGTCACTAAAGCTGCGTAGTGTAGACATAGCCTAAGGTGACTTAGGAGCACAAGTCTCATTGAAAATTAACGGGCTTTTGAAAAATCATATGCTTTGATTGTAAATAGCTCCACCGAAGACTTTATCTGGATAATAAGTTTTCTGCTACTCCCATTCCTATAACAGGTATTGAGGAAGATGAGAAGGGATAAAGCTCTCATTATGTTAATATTCCAAGAGGGCCTCAGTGATGGACCCTTTATCAGTGATACACTAGGGCTTCCATTAACAGACTTCTTGTGCAGATGCCCAGTACACCTAGTCTTGACCATCCAAGTCTCAAGAACACTTACATTCCTGTGGCAGTTGAGAAAAGATCATTTATTTTGCACTCATATAGAAGGAATGAGGGAACCCGTCACTAGTGGTTTAGGTAGAAACAAACAAACAAAAGAAATAGATCTTAAGGATACTGAAAGAGTGGACTGCATCCAGCCTAATGAAGTTTCTACTAGATAAGCACCCACAGCTCAAAAAAAAAAAAATCACAATTAGCATTCTTCTTGACAGTCTCAGAGAGCCAAAAGACCAGATGGACATGGAGACTGAGCCACCAAATCACCTCAAGAGGTGATTCCCCTTGTGGGTCTCAATTCAGACACCTTACCAGGGCAGAATAAAGTAGCTTGAAATCCTATTTCACCCTCTCTTTTGTGGCCAAACAGATTATTTCAATCTCTAGACCAGCCAATCTAGAACTACCGTGGGCATAAAAAAGTCAGTATTTGCCATACATTAAACACAGATGTATCTGAGATATCAGTTTTCCCCTATATTTAGAAAAAGGCTTAAAAATTGGTCAGGCATCTAACCAGTTAGAGGATTAAACCTACTAGCCAGAAGTATATACACAAGACAAGGATTGGGGCGGGGGGTCCTACCAACAAGTGAGAACCATGTGCAGGATACTGGTTAACAAGCTCAGCTAGTTCAGGAGCATGAAATTAATATAAATCTATCTCAGCGTTCTATATGGCAGCTGTGAAACTAATCAGTTCTGTTCATTTCATTTTTCTGGTGCTACTTGGGAAAGGTATGAGCATCAGGAGAAGCACCAGCTGTATCTGAAGGCTTAGAGCAATGCATCAGTTCCCACTTAGAAAATTAACTTTACAACCATAAGGACAAGAAACTCAACAGTTTTAAAATCAAAACTTAAACTGCAGAAATCAGTACTTTAGGTTTCCACAGTCATCAGGGAGAGCTTCCCACTAGTCATCAGTGAGTGGGCAAGAGGATTTTTTCAAGCCTTTAGATCAGTAGTTTTCAATCTGTGGTCCACAGACCCCAGGGGGTCCAAAGGCTATATCTGAGATTTTCAAATTTGAATTTTTTTAGGGGCCTCAAATGAAAAAAGGTTGAACAACACTGCTTAGATTTATACTGATAAATAGATTTTAAGGCCCAAAGGGACCAATATGATAATCTAATCTTACCACCTGCATAACACAAGCCATGCAATCTCACCAAGTAATTTTAGCAGCAAGCCCATAATTTCTGTTTGAGCTATCACATATCTTTAAGAAAACAACCAGTCTTAATTAAAAGACTAAGTGATGAAGAAACCACCACATCCCTCAGTAAATTGTTCTAATGGTTAATTACTCCCCCTCACTGTTAAAAATGTCCACCTTATTTCTAGTCTAAATTTGTCTAGCTTCAGCTTCCAGCCATTAGATCTCTTTATTCCTTTTTCTGCTATCTTAAAGAGCTGTCTACTGTTAGAAGTTTCTTCCCCATATAGGAACATGTAGAATGCGATCAAGTCACCTTTTAATCTTCTCTTGGATAAACCAAATAGATCAAGTTTCTTAAGTATCTCACTATAAAGCATCTTTTCCTGTACCTCTTTTCTGAACACTTTCCAAAAAGGATGTTGAAAAATTGAAGTGTGGACACCACAACTGGACATAATAATCCAGTAATCGTCTCGCTAATGCCATATATTGACTTGATATTCCCCTGCTTATGCATCCAAGGACCATAGTCACCTTCTTAGCTACAGCATCACGCTGGGAGCTCATGTTCAGTTGGTTATCTACCATAACCCTTAATTCTTTTCAGTGTCATTGCAATACAGGGTACTCTCTCCCTTCTTGTAAGTGTGACCTACATTTTTGTTCCTAAATGTATGACCTTGGAATTGGCTATATTGAAAACATTGTTCAAATTTGCCCACCTTACCAAGTGATCCAGGTTGATCTGTATAACTGACCTATTCCCACAGTTATTTACAATTCCACCAATTTTTGTGTCATCTGCAAATTTGACCAGCAATTACTTTATAGTTTCTTCCAGATCACTGAAAAATATATTGAATAGCATTTGGCCAAGAACAGATCAATGTGGGATCCCACAAGAAACACTTCCATAAAATGATTCTTAATTTACAATTACTTTCTGAACTTTATCAGTTAACCAGCTTTTAATCCATTTAATGTGGGCTATATTGATTTTGCACAGTGTTGCTTTTTCCTAAATCAGAATGTCATGAAGGACTAAGTCAAATGCTTTACAGGTCTTAGTACAAGACTTCAAAGAACACTAATAAAAACGGATTTTCCTCTGACATATAGCACTCAAAGCATTAAGGAAAGGGTGAAATTCTACAACTGTATTGGCAATCCTATGCATTCATAAATCATGTTTCAGGTTCCAAAATATAATGAGATTGCATTAGGATTTTTTAAAATAAGATTTGGGAACTTTTTATTTGTCTCCAGGTGTTGAAGCCTTTAGAGACCATCTCTTGAAACTCTAACCACAACTTTCCATCTAAAAATAAATTAAGTAAACTGAGATTCTAATCTAACAACGGGAATCCAGGTGCTGGAGCTTTAAGAAAAATACCAAGCATCACAAGAGTAGTGATAAAATTGTGAGAATTGGTAGCACTGGTGACTTGAAATTTTGCTTTCTGCATCTTACACACACCTGTTCAGAATAATTATTGAAGCATAAATGCTTACTCAGTAGCATCTGGTAAATGCACAAGTGTTCTTTCAAGCTGGTTTCAAGGTTTCCTGAATCAAGATCTTTCTTCTTCCTCCAGCCCAAAGGCTTTGTGCAGCGAGAACTGATTTTAACTGAACAAAAGGACACGTTTTCAACTCTTTAAGCCTTTCAAATGAACAACCTGATCCACCTATCTAAGGTAGCCTTAGAGACTTTAAAACCAGTTTAAAAAGTCTTCTTGGAGTACAAACAGATATTCTAATACACATCATCTTCATCTCATGAGCAGAATTTAAGCCCTCTTTGATATCCAGATGACAGATGTTAGAGTTGATTCCACTTTGATGACAGATTAAGGCAGAAACTGGGCAAAGCTCAAACCCATTTCCAGTGAAACTGTGTGTTTATCCCTGGGTAGAATGAGGACACACAGGAAGCTTTGTGTGTGTTTGTATTACATACATGACGGAGAAAGAAAAAAATGTTAAAAGCTAAGGATTGCTAATTCCAACATCTAATGCACCATCAGAAGTGTTGGACTAGAATGAATCCAAAAGGACAGAGACTCCAAAGGCTGACAGAATAGGAATGCTAACCAGGTTCAATTCCCTTAAAGGAGTCTGGCCTAAACATACTCCATGGATACACAGATTGTAAGGTCCAAAGGGACCACTGTGATTATCTAGTCTGACCTTCTGCATAACACAGGTCATAGGACTTCTTTAAATTAATTCCTGTTTGACCTAAAAGCACAACTTTTAGAAAAACACCTGATTTTGATTAAAGAATTTCCAGAGATTGAAAATCTAGCCTCACCCTTGGTAAACTGTTCCAATAGCTAATCACCCTCACTATTAAAAATTTGCACCTTATTTCAAGTCTGAATTTGTCTAGCTTCAACTTCTAGCCATTTGATCTTGTTATATCTTTATCTGATAGATTGAAGAGCCCTCTATTATCAAATATCTATTCCCCATGTAGGTACTTATAGACTGTGATCAAGTCACCACTTAACTTTCTCTTTGACAAGCTAAATAGATTGAGCTCCTTGAGTTTTTCACTATAAAAGCATGTTTTCCAATACTTCAGTCATTTTTGTGGCTTTTCTCTGAACCCTCTGCAATTTATCAATGTATTTCTTGAATTGTGAACACCAGAACTAGATGCAGAATTCCAATAGCAGTCATACCAGTGCCAAACACAGAGGTAAGGACCAGAAGACAATTGATAACCTCTGGTTCTTACTTCTCAGAGCACTACGAGCCATTACTTAAGCTTTAAACACTGTCAGAGCTTAATCAGTTGTATTTAGACTTTTTGTTGTTTAAGTAATTTCAGTAAGGTGCTCACATACCATGGTGGTGGATGCCACACAATTCAAATCAGATCTCTCTGATAACCTATATGCCATCTCTCCTACAAAAAATTCCAAGTTATAAATTTGAGAATGATTTCTGTGGAAGAAACGCGTGTGTTCACACTATTGGGTGCGGAGGGAAATAAAGAGGGTGGAATTCCAAATTCTATAAAGCTTTCAGAGGTGACTTAGAATTTAAGAGGTGGCTTAACACATTCAAGATGTTTATTAGTAGAGTATGATGATGATGAGGTGCATTTATATACCACTTTTCATCCTGAAAGATAACAAATCTCTTTATAAAGAATTGCTACATCTGCAAATGAAACACAAACACTGTTTAACAGTGCAAAAGAATGGTAACACTTGAGGACAGGAATGAAGAATAATATCCACTTGAAGCCACAAGGAAAACATTTAGTAGATTCATAGATTCTAAGGCCTAAATGGATTATTATGATAATCTAATCCAACTTCCTGTATAACACAGGCCATAGAATGTTCCCAAATAATTCTTAGAGCAGATCTTTTAGAAAAACATCCAATCTTAATATAAAAATTTTCAGTGATGAAGACCGAGGAGTACTTGTGGCACCTTAGAGACTAACAAATTTATATGAGCATAAGCTTTGGTGGGCTAAAACCCACTTCATCGGATGCATGCAGTGGAAAATACAGTAGGAAGACACACACACACACACACACCAGAAAAAATGGGTGTTCTCTGAATAGATATGTGGACAGAGTTGGCAACAGGCTTTTTTGCAAGGTTAGGTAACTACAATGCCCACCTGCTGAAGTGAAGAAACAGATTGACAGAGCCAGAAGAGTACCCGGAAGTCACCTACTACAGGACAGGCCCAACAAAGAAAGTAACTGAACGCCACTAGCCATCACCTTCAGCCCCCAACTAAAACCTCTCCAACGCATCATCAAGGATCTACAATCTATCCTGAAGGATTATCCCTCACTCTCACAGATCTTGGGAGACAGGCAAGTCCTCTGGGGGAGTGGCAATATATGTGAAAGAAAGCAGAGTCAAATATAGTAAAAATCTTCTGTACCACAGAATCTCTATCACTAGAAATTCCATGCTTGAATAATAAGTACAAATACACTGTTGACAACCTGACCAGGATGGTGACCATAATTGTGAAATGCTCATGGAAATTAGAGAGGCTATAAAAATAAAAAACTCAATAATAATGGGGGATTTCAACTATCCCCACATTGACTGGGTGCATGTCACCTCAGGACGGGATGCAGAAATAAAGTTTCTAGACACCATTAATGACTGCTTCTGGGAGCAGCTAGTCCTGGAACCCACCAGGGAAGAGGTAATTCTTGATTTAGTTGTAAGTGGACAACAGGATCTGGTCCAAGATCTCAATACAACTGAACTGCTTGGAAAAAACAACCGTAACATAATTAAATTTAACATCCTTGTGAGTGGGAAAATATCAGAGAAGTCCATCACAGTAGCATTTAACTTCAGAAAGGGGGAACTTCACAAAAATGAGGAAGATAGGCAGAAATTAAAAGGAACAGTCACAAGACTGAAATGCCTGCAAGCTGCATGGATATGTTTAAAAAATACCGTAATAGAGACTCAAATGAAATGTATATTCCAAATTAAAAAGAATAGTAAGAGGACAAAAAACATGCCACCATGGCTAAACAACAGAATAAAAAGTATTTAGAGGCAAAAAGGCATTCTTTAAAATATGGAAGTCAAATCATACTAAGAAAAATAGAAAGCAGCATAAACTCTGACAAGTCAAGTGTAAAAGTATAATTAGGCAGGCCAAAAAAAGAATTTGAAGAGCAATTAGCCAAAGACTCAAAAACTAACAGCAAAAACAAAATTTAACTACTTCAGAAGCAGGAAGCCTACCAAACAATCTAGGTGGCCCCTGGATGATCAAGGTGCTAAAGGAGCACTCAAGGAAGACAAGGAGAAGCTAAATGAGTTCTTTGCATCATTCTTCACTGCAGAGGATGTGAGGGAGATTCCCATACCTCAGCCATTCTTTTTAGGTGACAGATCTGAGAAACTGTCCCAGATTGAGGAGTCACTAGAGGAGGTTTTGGAACAAATTGAAAAATTAAACAGTAATGAGTCACCAGGATCAGACGGTATTCACCCAAGAGTTCCGAAGGAACTCAAATATGAAATTTCAGAACTACTAGCTGTGGTATGTAACCTAACACTTAAACAGCTTCTGTACCAGATGACTGGAGGATAGCTAATGTGATGCCAATTTCTTAAAAAGGCTCTAGAAGCGATCCTGGCAATTACAGGCTGGTAAGCGTAACTTCAATACCAGGCAAATTGGCTGAAACTACAGAAAAGAACAGAATTATCAGACACATAGATGAACATGATTTGTTGGTGAAAAGTCACCACGGCTTTTGTAAAGGGAAATTATTCCTTGCCAATCTATTTAAAATTTTTGAGGGGGTCAACAGACATGAGGACATGGGTGATCCAGAGGATATAGTGTACTTGGACTCTCAGAACACCTTGACAAGGTCCCTTATCAAAGGCTCTAAAATTAAGTAAGCAGTCATGGGATAAGAGGAAAGGTCCTCTTATGGATCAGTAACTGATTCAAAAACAAGAAACAAAGGGTAGGAATAAATGGGTCAGTTTTCAGAATGGAGAGAGGTAAATAGTGGTGTTCTCCAGGGATTTGCATTGGGACTAGTGCTCATAAGTGATCTGGAAAAGGGGGTAAACAATGAGGTGGCAAAGTTTGCAGATGATACAAAATTACTCAAAATAGTTAAATTCAAAGCTGACTGTGAAGAGCTATAAAGGGGTCTCACAAAACTGGGTAACTGGGCAATAAAATGGCAGATGAAATTCAGTGCTGAGAAATGCAAAGTAATGCATATTGGAAAACATAATCCTAACTTTACATACAAAATGATGGAGTCTAAATTATTTATTACCACTCAAGAAATTGATCTTGGAGTCATAGTGAATATTTCTTTGAAAATATCCACTACATGTGCAGCTGCAGTCAAAAAAGTTAAACAGAATGTTAGGAACCATTAGGAAAGGGATAGATAAGAGACTAAATGATATAACGCCTCTATATAAATCCATGGTATGCCAACCTTGAATACTACATGCAGTTCTGGTCTCCCCATCTCAAAAAAAGATACATTAGAATTAGAAAAGGTACTAAAAAAGGGCAGCAAAAATGATTAACGGTATGGAACAGCTTCCATATGAGGAGAGATTCAAAAGACTGGGAATATTCATCTGGGAAAAGAGATGACAGGGGCGATATGATAGAGGTTTATAAAATCATGAATGGTGTGGAGAAAGTGAATAAAGAAGTGTTATCTATATCTTAACATAACACAAGAACCAGGGGTCACCCAATTAAATTAATCGGCAGTAGGTTTAAAACAAACAAATTTAAGTATTTCTTCATACAACGCATGGTCAATCTGTGGAACTCATTACCAGAGGATGTTATGAAGGCAAAAACTATAACTGGATTCAAAAAAGTATTAGACAAGTTCATGGAGTATAGATCCATCAATGGCTATTAGCCAAGATGGTCAGGGATGCAACTGCATGCTCAGCGTGTCCCTAAGCCTCTGACTTCCAGATGCTGGGACTGGATGACTGAGATGGATCATTCAGTAATCGTCCTGTTCTGTTCATTCCCTTTGATGCATCTGGCATTGGCCACTGCTAGAAGACAGGATACTGGGCTAGATGGACCATTGATCTGACTCAGTATGGCCATTCTTATATTTTTATGTTGTTTACCCAGTTTACCAACAGATCCCGATAGCTCTGAATCAGGTACCTGTCCTCTTAATTATTTTCTCAATTTTTGTGTCATCTGCAAACTTCATTAGCGATGACTTTATGTTTTCTTCCAGGTCATTGATAAAAAATGTTAAATAGTGTAGGGCCAAGAACCAGCCCCTGAGAGACAGAACTGGAAGCACCCATTTATGACTATTTCCCATTTATAATTACATTTTGAGACCTATTAGTTAGCCAGTTTTTAATCCATTTTATGTCTGCCATGTTAATTTTATCTCTCTCGAGTCTGTTTGATCAATATGTTGTGCAATACAAGCAAAGATAAAAAACAAAAATACTCATATTGCAATCTGGTGAGGATACATCTTTTGCACAATGAGCCATCAGATTTTTGTTTGTTTGGATTTACACAAAAATAAAAAGGAAGTACCTATCCCAAGCGCCAGGTGTCTGACACAAGTTACATTAATGAAAAAAATTAAATAGTTGCTTACTCTTGACTGCCAACAGGATTGAACTGTTTTAAAGACTACAAATGTGAAAGTAGCCAGTTTTAGTCTCACAAAAAAGGTCTCTCTCCAGCTGGATAGTATTCTTGAGCATCATGCTGGGGCAATACCAAAATACTCAATCAGAAGGAAGATTGTGGACAGTGGTTCAACAATACCACTTCATGCAGCATTCAGGTTTTCCATCTATGTACAAGATATACCAACTACATAAAAAGAAATCAGCACTGCAAAATGATGAGATCACAGCCCTAGATTATATGGTTAGAAAAACATTTTTGTGGAAAATGAGAAATATAACCTTTTTAGTCAGTAGATTGTCTAATAGGGCTGAGATATTTTTGTTCTATCATTATATATTTGGATCCCTTAAAATAATAAGTACTCTTTGAAAAAAAATGTTTTAAAAACTTTGTTACTATTCAATGTTCCTAAAATATTACAATACTTCTATGCTAGTGAAGTACTGTGGATAACCCTGGAGCCCAAATCAACTCTGCTGTCTAAAAAATTCATTTTTACAGTCAAGGCTGTGAAATCTGAAAAGCTCTTCAACAGATTGCTTTTGACCTTCATTTCAAGATAATTTTTACTACTCTCAGAATTGCCCACGTTCTTTCCAGATCTTTCAAAAGATATGGCTCTGACAGAGCAGAAAAGAACTGAATAGGGAAAGCATGAAACCTGGCCAATAGTTTACAGGCTTCTTCTGGCATCTTGGGTGTTCTGCAGGTCCGAGCCCAATAGTACTGCAAGCAAGCAATGTCACTTAAAAAGACAGAGAATCAGTCTTAATTTAGAGGAGTATAATCTATTTACCCACATTCTCACAGCCCATGGTGATTTTACAAGGCGAGAAAACTACACCCCTGGTTTTCAAAAATGCTGAACAGTTACAGCTCCCATGACTTCGGAGAGCGTTGCTGGTGCTCAACACTTCTGAAAATCAGGCCCAATACAGAAAGTCCCACCAAGGGCAGATTGTGGGCAATTTAACCAATCCTGGGCTGCACTGGCAGACGATGCTAAAATAGCTTTCCACTTGACTTAGAACCATTACAAACATAATCCTTTCTAAAGTAAGGACTCTTTCTTTCAGTAACAGCAGGATGGGATTTCTTTCTGAAAAGGTGACAGGTATGGATTTGGGATTTTGAGCAGTAAGCAGAAGGAATCAAAGGTTTAATTTCCTATCTTTTGCTGCTGCCTAAATCACAACAGCAGATGGGTTACAACAACAGTTGGCTCATACACACAGAAACTTCATAACTCTGCCACTCTCTGCACACCAAATTACAACAAAACTATAAAGTATGCTTCACATAGTAAAATATATAGTACCAATCATCATATAGAGACTCTTATAAGTATTGTATTATAAGAAAGGCTAATACTACAATATGGAATTCTTTTTAAAAGACAAGATAAAGAAGAAGAGCCTTAAGAAATAACAGTTTCTACTGAAATATAATGGATAAAATAACATCCATATTACAGCATGAAATGTAGAGCAAATAAACTCATTTTTGGAGTCAAACTTAAAAAAAAAAAGACAAGACTGCAAATATGTAGGGATCAAATATATATACACGACAGCAATCAGGTGACAAAATTCACCACAATTATAAAAAACACTGACGTTAATAGAAAGAAATGGTTTAGGTTTGATGGATGTCAGATGCAACTCTTTGGCTAATCTCTGCTAAAGCTGGCATGTTGTCTACATATACAATTTCCATTATGTCATAACAATAATGAGACACCAAGTTATAACACACAGACAAACATGGTACAGCGTGAAGGCTTCTGTAAAGGAATATTCTGCTGTTCCAGTGTATTATAATTCTTTCAGCAAATCAGCATGTTGGTGGATGAGAAAGGGCCAGTTTATTTGGACTTGCAAAAAGTCTTAAATTAAGTCAAATTATAGGAGGCTATAATGGAAATTAAGTACTCACATGTAAGAGTTAAAGTTCTGCCATAGATCGAAAACTGTCTAAGAGAGAGAAATCAAAGTGCTGGCCTAAGTGGCTAACTGTCAGAATGCAACGAGTGTGTGCAATTCAGGGGCCCCACCAAGGATCTGCAATAGGAGTGATATTTAATATAACTATTAGAAGTGGGTGGACAGAGAAATTGAGAGAGACAAGAGGTGATCTGACAGAGGTATATAAAAATTAGTGCTATTGAGAAAGTAAATCAAATGATCCTCTACCCTCTCTCATAATAAAAGACCCACGGATCACCTACTGAAATTGAAAAGCAAGCAATTATTGATAAAAGGGAAATACTTTAATTTTTAATTATTCAAGCAAAGAACTTAGTGGGAGGCAAAAAGAGAGATAAGACACACACAAATAACAGTACCACCCAAAGTAACTCATTACATACGATAAACATTTATAAAGAATAGATTCCCTCATGCTTCAGAACGCAGGTCAACCACTAACTGCTTGAAGCTAGGAATAAACTTCCACATAAGTATGTAATAACAAACTTGTCCATGATGGGTTTTTTTTTAAAACACTTCCTCTGTGTCATCTTGTCCAGCTATTCTTATGTTCCTATACAGTAGTTATGTAAAACTAAAATATATAGGGCCAGAAACTCAGAATGATACCATGGAGATTTCCTTCACTGGGTTGAAGTGTTTCATACAACCATATTTCTTTTTTAGTTTTAATAAACCTATGTCTCCCTTCCTCACCCCCACCACACTCACACAGTAACTGATAAACTAAATGTCTTTCTTTTCTACTGAATATGCAGTAAGTTTCTTGTGAACTCATAACAGAACATCAGTTGTTAATGGGAAGACAGTTTGCTGTACATTTGCTACATTTCTTCTGAGCATAAAGGACTAGCTGATGTACAGAGTTACTTTCATGGCATTTTTCGGGAAGATCATGGGCCAAATTCTGACTCTACATAATCTGGGCAGATCTATACACAGAATTTAAATCAAGGCAGAACTTGGGCATATTTCTCCCCTTCACAGCTAGTACAGGGATTGTCATGGAAAAAGTTGCTTTAAATAATATTAACTATCTAAAGTCTCAAAGTCAAGAAGCCAAATGCAAATACTAGTGAAAAGTGAGGCAGGGTTAGCTATATTAAAATTAAAGTAGGCAACAGCTTCTTTTTCATTTAACATCTTCTGAAACAAAGTATCAAATGTCTCTGCTTTCTGACACATGTAAGTGAAAGATTTAGAGAAAAGCCTCCATTAAAATACATATTTTTATAACAAAAAGTTTTAAAAATTATTTTAAAGAGTACTTTCAAAGTAAATGCAAACTGATTTAGGTAAATTCTTTTAATAAAATCATATCTCAAATATTTCTGCAAGAAGGCTACAAATTTATATAAATTTAGGATTTTTTTCAGAAAATGTCAGCAATAGAGATAGGAAAAAAGATATTGAGGGCTATGTCACTGAAACTGGACTGTACAGTGATTTGGACAGCACTGCAAATTCCTCAAGAAAAAGGCTAAGATCTATAAGCACTCTCACTGCCAAGTGCTCTCAAATTAAATCAGTCTGAAGCGGTTTTCATTAAGATGGATTGAGTGTGGCATCGTGAGAAACACTCTATCAAATGTAGTGTTTTACTTAGTGATTAACTATATACCAGCTGATGAAGCTCCCCAAATCCTTCATAATCCCACCACTCCAATAAACATTTAATGAGTATATAAGTTCAAAAAGCCTAGCAGAGGATTTAAACCTTCAATCTTGTTTTTATTTACTCTTGGAACTCAATTTCTCACTTCAAGTGAAGAATGCTGCTGCTTGAAGCTCATCTGTTGCCCTGGCAAAATTAAGTGCCCTTCACGCTATAAATTAGAACATGGGATATTTAGCTTGCAATTTCTTAACATTTTTCCTTAATTAAAATATCAGGTTTTATAAAGTGACTGAAAATATAACAATTATCAAAAACAGAATAAAGTGTCCCCTTTTTTTCATTTTGCGTTCTCATAAACAATATTGAAAAGATTTTTTGCAGTAGAAAAAAGGTACAATAATATCAAACTTTACTTATTTCATAAGCATTTTTAAAATTTGAAATGTTGCAATGTGATATAAATTAATGTAGCAACTTGCTATGTGGGTTTAAAGACAAAAAGGAGTCAATAATTCAGCCTTTTTGGAAAAATTCAGTCACTATTTACAAACAACATTTCTAAGAAAAAGGTAATAAAAATAGTAAATTGCTAAACATATCAGATAATCCTGGTAAGGATCTGGTCTGAACCCACTGGAAAAATACTGGAAATAGAATGCATCTTCCATATCCTATATGTTAATAGTATATGAAAAGTATTTTGAAGATGAACATTCAGTTGGGTTGTACTGAATTAAAAAATGTTTCTGAGCGCTAATAAAACACCTTTTGTTTTTATAATTATATGCTTTTAACCACTTTAGATGAGATGTCAAAAGTGAACTCTCTAAATTAAGCATCTTTTTATGCTGATTCACTTGCCTCATTGCCAACATGCTTTAGCATCCATCACTCCTACGAGTCATGATCAATTCTTATTTTGCTACTGAAGTGCTCTAGAGCAATCTATGCTCTGTCACCCTTGTAAATTCATGAAACTAGACTCTAAATTTAGCAGTTATTCTGCAAGAAACTTGCTGGGGTGTGCAAACATGTCAAATAAATGTTAGTTTAGAGCAAGTAGTGGAGATTTTGTTACAAGGAATACTTAGAGACCATTTCAATATGAGTAATTCAAGAGACAAACACACTTTGCACATTTCTTTTGGGACTAATATAAAGACAGCTAAAGGATGAATTAAAGCAGCTTAAGCTTTTTATTTGTGCTTTAGTCTTTATCTAGGTATTCACTATTATAGGTGAGTGAGTACTTACCCTCCTAGATCCATGATACCAGGTCTTCATTCAACTATTCTCTTTCTTATTTTATGAAAATACTGCTTTTACAAGTGGATGTGGAACATCAGAACCCTGAGGTGCCTATCTGGCTGAATAGAAACCTTAAATTCCAAACTATAATACTATTTTGTACTTAAGTATATGCCATAGCAATACAAAAGGCAGCACACTTCCTGCCCCAATGGCCTTAAAATTGTAAATTTACTAATTTGATTGTATAAGTCATTATTTAAAAGAGATACCAATATACAGCTTTGTCACTGTCAGCCACAAGGCTCCCAAACAGTGATATCTAGTGACAGGAGACCAACACTTATAGAAAAAAGCCTTTAGAAGCTCAGGTGACTGCTAGAACTTTGGCCAAAGCCATCAAAGCCAGGGATCGGTTATGTAAGCAAGGCCAGTCCAGGATAAAAACAGAATAGTTGGCAAGCGTGAGTTATCCCCATCATTCCCACAACAAGCAGGGTGAACATTTCAGTCAATCATGTAAAAGTATGAAACTGCTTACTAGTAATGTAGCAAAAATCATAACTTTTTTGGCATAGTGTAAAATGTAATATTTAGCCCTTTTACCACTTTCCTTCTAATACAAATAGTGTAACATTAACACACACTTACATCTCTGGCTTTTCCATAGAAGGCTTCTTGAAAAGCAGCCTCTAGTGACCCAATAAAATAAACAGGATGGCAGTCACCATATCTATTAGAAAATCACAAAGATTCAATCAATAAAAATAAGTGTAAGTAATTTTCTTCAGTTTCAGCTCTGTTTAAATTCCTTTTAAATAGATGCATTGGCTAAGCTCTTAAATGTCTCCTCTGCCCTCTGAAGATTTTGTATAGGATTGTTGACCTTATGAACTTCTCTATCATAACTGCCTGCTCTCACAAACTGCTATATTTTGAAGTTAATGTGTAAATTTTAAGTACTATTTCTTAATCATAGTTCTATTTCTCCTCACTATTATATTCTTACCGGTTGATTGAGTGTTATTCTTGTTTAATAACATCTTAGTTATATTATAAACATATGGAAAGCTTTTCATCCCAAAGGAGCCACAAATGCTTTATAAAAATTAACATGGTAGCAAACTATACACCGGCTTCACTTTATTGGCTGCCAAAGGGTGCCACTTGTGTGGTGAAATAAGGAAACTGTTTAACAGTGAATTGTTTCAGGTATACTATATATAAATTCTAAAAAGCAGAACTTTTACACATTTAACCAGTAATTTTTATTATTCAGCTACTCAGTTATTATTAAAACTCTAATGTCAATTAAGTATATTATTTTCCAGTAGTCATCAGCTTTTCAGTTAGAAAGAGCTCATTTTCATTAAATTAACAGTGCTACTGTTTATAGTCAGTATCTTCGTTATCCCTCTACTCCCTTGTGGAATTCAGGAGTGATATAAAGAAAGTGGCCTCTCAATTAAAGACAGAACCTGCCATCTTAACTCACACTGAATAGAAGAATCTTACTCCACAAATGACAGGTTTCAGAGTAGCAGCCGTGTTAGTCTGTATTCGCAAAAAGAAAAGGAGTACTTGTGGCACCTTAGAGACTAACAAATTGGTGCCACAAGTATTCCTTTTCTTTTTGCGAATACAGACTAACATGGCTGCTACTCTGAAACCTGTCATTATGCAAGGCACTGAATTTAGCTGTATAGAGTCAAATTTGTTAGTCTCTAAGGTGCCACAAGTACTCCTTTTCTTTTTACTCCACAAATGGCCTCTCACTCAAGTCAACGCAAGTAAGGCAGAATCTGGCCTATGCCAGATAAGGAAATATTTATATTTATTTTACTTTTACTTGAATTGCCTGATAAATTATAGTTACAGTGTCGCACAGATCACTATCTGTCTTACACCGTTAATAACCTAAGTTTACCTTGAGGAAAATTCTGCCGTAAATTGTAATAAGGCATCTCCTTCATTTTCAGCATTTTCTGGCACTTTAAAAAAACAAGTACAAATATATATTGATGTCATCTGGAAGAAAAAGTTTTTAATAACACAGATCACAAAAATCATTTTTTGCTTCCTTAATTTTTCATATTTACAACTTTCTAAGTGCCCATGGGGGAAGTGCACAAGTTTAGGATGACCCTTTGAGTGAACATGGAATTTATAAATACTTCCATGAATATATCTAGGGCCATTCTAAACGGTGAAGTTCTGAGCTCACCTGTAATGTGGCACATCACTGATTTGCATTTCAGCTTCTCTCTGGATCTATTTTAACATATTAGAATAAAGAAGCTTACTTGGAAGAGCTGAGAAACTGTTTTATTAGTGAGAAATTTTTAACTTGTCAATAAACTTAAAATAAATTTCAGCACTATGACTTAGCAACATAATTAGACCCTAAGGAAGCCCCTAAGGGTAAGTCTATACCATGATAAAAGACCCACAGCATTGGTGTGGCTGTCCCAGGTCAGCTGACTTGGGCTTGTGAGGCTCCATCTGCCTGGCTATAAAATTGCAGTGTAGATGTTCAGGCTCAGAACGGAGACCAGGTGCTGAGACCCCATGATGAGGGAAGGTCTCAGAGTCTGGGCTCCAACCCAAGCCTGAATGTCTGCACTACAATTTTATAACCCTGCAGCCTGAGCTTGAGTTAGCTGATCTGAGACTCAGTGTTATGGGTTTTTTATCGCAGTGTAGACATACCATAAAGTCAACAACAGTGATAGAGAGATGTATAAATAATGAATGGCATAGATAAGGTAACCATGCACTCCTACTTATCCTCATACGAGGGCAAAGAATCACCCAATGAAATTAAAGGCTAACACCGATAAAAGGAAATATTTTATGCAATATGAAATTAACAGGGGGAACACATTGTCACTGGATATTAACATGAAAAGTGCAGTAGAATTTTAAAAAAATAGTCATTTACATAGCTAATAAGAAAATCCACGGTTACATTAGATAGGCATTTATAACAGAGTTAAACTTTCATGCTTCAGGCAATAGGGGGAAAAAAAAGGGATAGGAAGGAATGTCCCCTATGGGAAGATAATCCCATAGTTGCCCATTATCAGGTTTCTTTCTGAAGTATCCACTATTAGTCAGTGTCAGAGAAAACAATCATAGACTGAACTGGTATAGCAATTCTAACGTTCCCATTATGGGCTTTTTTCAGCATCTGCTATAGACTGTGTCCAGAATGTATTAATTTTAAGCTGCATCTTTTTGCATCTTCTCAGTTCTCTCTCCTCCCTTTACGGTGAAAGTGGCACGAAGCAGCGCAAAACTAAAAAAAAAAAAAATAGGCACAGAAATATGGCATGTCGTTCTAACAGTACCCTAGAAAACAACAAGTGGGATCAATAGGGAAATTAAGAATATTTTCTTGTCTATTACGGTTTAAATCCTTGAGTTCTTGTTGCTTTCACTACAATGTTGCATAGTTAACAGTATGTCAACGTTCAATACTTACTCATTGGAGATTTCCTCAAGGCAGATGATGCCATACCAAACATCTCTCCATCATCAACTCCAAACTCTGTAGCATCTTCAAAGTCATCTCCATCACTGTCACTCACCATATGAACATCAGTGCATTGCTATTCAAAAAAAAAAAGCCTCTGTTACATAGTTAAGGCACCTTTAGTGAATTTAATGCTGAAATAAACACACAAATTTAATGCTGAAATAAACAAGTATATACTGAAAATACCTTTCTTTATATAAATAAAAATGTGTGCATGCAAATATAGCACTGAAGATCACAACACTTGGGTGCCCTCTGCGATTCACTCCCTGCAGCACGGTGTTGACATAGCTTTAGTGGGAGGTAGTCCTCAAAACTCTTGGGATGGGACCTAACCTAACCCAATTCCCAAAAATCACAAAATCCAGGAACCCTTGGTCCTGCTCTGGTTTACCAGACTATGGTACTCTCAGTGGCCACCAGGCTAACCACTTATACGTATCAATGTGTAGACGGACATACAAGGTTGTTGTACCAAGAACTCAGGTCCCCCTCAATCTTGCTGTGCCTCCACCAGCTGCCTTCAATGGTCAACTGTTCTGGATTCTGCAAGAGTGACATCCCACATCTTCTGACATAAAAATGGTTCAGGAGGCCTTCTCCCACAACCATCTTATGCTAAATTGCCCTTTAAGTGACTTCCTTGGAAGGACTATCCTTCCCACCATGCCCAATTTAGGAGTTGTGATGATGTTATTACAGAAAGAAAAGAAAAAGCAACTGGAACGTATGCTAGGAAAAACCAATGCTGTTACAATTTCACAACTTCAGTGCAAATAGACAACAGTAACCACAACAAGAGAAACCCAGAATTCCATACATTCATGTCTCCAATCCCCACACACACCAACCAGCCACCAACCAATCACATGTGAAGCAATGTCTACACTCCAGGTGCTCCAGCAGCACTGCTATGGAACCACAGATATGCCACTGTAACCCCATAGTGTAGACACAGACTACTGTAACAGAAGGTTTTTTCCATTGCTATAGGAACTCCACTTCCTTGAGTGATAGTAGTTGGGTCAAAGAACCAGTCTTTCATTGACCTACCTCCGTTTGCACCAGGGGGATAGTAAGCATAGCTACAGCACACAGCATTGTGGATTTTTCACATTCCTGACTGCTGTAGGTATGTTGAGCTATGTTTTAAGTGTAGACAAGGCCTAAAACACCATGCCCTGCATGAGTGGCTTGAGGAGCAATAAGACTTCACATGTTCGTCTTAAATAATCCTTTGTGGCAGTGAGTTCCACAGGTTAATCACATTTTGTGTAAAACAAGTATTTCTTTTTCAGTTTTAAATTTGTTGCTTTTCAATTTCATTATACATGTGTGTTCTCTTTCTCTTGATGTGCCATTGATTTGCAGGGCTTTATCTTTATTTTTCCCCCTCAAAGATGTACAGAGCCAATTTACTCAGTTTTCAAGTGCAAGAATGATAAATTTGAATTATCAGGCCTCCTAATGCAAACTAGGATCTTAAAATCAAGCCACGTGATTGCTGTTCATGATCAGTCATCAGTAATATTCTGTCCTTCATTACCCCTGTAGAAAGAAAAGCTTACTCACCTTGTGCAGCAACTGAGGTTCTTTGAGATGGTTGTCCCTGTGGGTGCTCCACTTTAGGTGTCTTGGCGCCCTGCGCTTGTAATCGGAGGTTTGTAGTAGCAGTGCCCCGGGTGGCCGCGCACGCGCAGTAGTTGTCTCGCACAACTCTGAGTGGCCACTTAGCGTGCGCAAGCAACTGTTCCTCAGTTCCTTCTCTATCCCAGAGAATCAGCATGAAACTCCGAAGTAGAGGGGAGGAGGGAGGGTAGTGGAGCACCCACATGGACAACCATATCGAAGAAACTCAGTTACTGCACAAGGTAAGTAATCTTCTCTTCTTCTTCTTCAAAGAATGTCCCTGTGGGTACTCCGTTTTATATGACTATGGAGCAGTATCCCCGATGGAAGGAGAGGCTTTGGAGTATCTTTGTTGATGGTGGATAGCACAGAATCCAAACTGAGTGTTGGGAGAGAAATGTTGTTCCAGGGCATAATTTTTGGTAAAGGCCCAAGTAGCTGCCTTGCAAATATCTACGATAGGTACATTGTTGAGGAACACTATTGACGTGGATAGTGCTCTGGTGGAATGCATACAAATCCCAGGTGGAGCATGGATGTTGCTCTGATGATAGCATAGGTGGATACAGCCAGAAATTCACTTAGATAGTCTTTGTTTAGAGATGGCCTTACCCTTCGATTGCTCTGTGACAGAGAGAAAGAGACGTGACTATTTTCTAAATGTCTTTGTTCTTTCTAGGTAGAAGGCCAGAGCTCTACGGACGTCGAGTGTGTGAAGGGATGCCTCCCTAGCATTGGTGTGGGGTTTCGGAAAAAACACAGGTAAGTAAATGTGTTGGTTTAAATGAAATGAAGAGGCTGCTTTAGGTATAAATTTAGGGTGGGGTCTTAAGATCACTTTGTCTTTATGGAATGTAGTATATGGCAGGTATGCCATTAGTGCCCCTAGTTCCCCTACTCTTCTTGCTGAAGTGATCGCGAAAAGGAAGGAGACCTTTATCAATAGATGTAGCAGTGAGTAAGGGTTTGAATGGTTTCCCCATGAGGGTGCATAGCATGAGGTTAAGGTCCCATATAGAAGTAGGGTGTTTTAGGGGAGGGTAGATGTCGGTCATGCCCTTTAAGAATCGATTAGTTGTTGGATCAGCAAAGATCATGGTTCCATCTACCTTATCATGTAGTGAGGTGATCACTGCTAAGTGTACCTTTATGGAGCTATTGGAGAGGCCTGCCTTTTTAAGGCCTAGTATATAGTGCAGGACTCTGGGTAGAGGGGCAGAATCAGGAGACATATGATGAGCCTCGTATCAGGTGCAGAAACATATCCTCTTATGAGTGTAAGTTTTGTGTGTGCTCGGTTTGCGACTATTCAAGAGAATTTCTTTAACCTCCTCAGAGTAATTCTGATCCAATGCTGCTAGCCATGGAGTAACCAGGCCTTGAGGCGGAGAACCGTTAGATTGGAGTGAATGACGCAGCCGATGTCCTGTGTCAGGAGGTGAGGAAGTTGTGGAAGAGTTCAAAGTGGGCTCATCGCCATCTGTGTTAGGTATGGGAACCACGTCTGTCTGGGCCACATGGGTGCAATGAGTATGACCCTGGCCTTATCCTGTCTGATTTTGTGTAACACCCGGCTTAATAGAGGAATCGGGGGGAACACATACATTAGTGGTACTTCCCATTTTGTGAGGAGAGCATTGCTCAATGAGTGGTGCCCCAGCCCTGCTCGGGAGCAATATTGAGGGCATTTTGTATTGTGAGCTGTTGCAAATAAATCTATTGTAGGGAACCCGCACTTGTTGAATATGGTCATGAGGGTCGGGGTAGTCCATCTCCCACTCGTGGGTTTGTGACAAGTGTCTGCTCAGATGGTCTGAAGCCCTGGCAGGTAAGCTGCAGAAATGTCAATCTTGTTGGATATGCACCATTGCCATAGGTATAGTGCCTCAGTGCAGAGCGGGTATGATTGAGCTCCGCCCTGTTGGTTTATATAAAACATGTAGGCTGTGTTGTCCTTGAGGACTTTGATGGTATTGTTGCAAATAAGCAGAAGGAAGTGTTTGGATACTTTTCTGACTTTTTGGAGTTCTAGAATGTTTATACATAGGTTGGTTTCCACTGGGAACCAGTGTCCCTGGGTGGTGGTGTTGTCCAGATGGGCTCCCCATCCCAGTAGGGAGGCATCTGTGGTGATTGTTATAGCGGGAGATTTTTGTTGAAATGGAACCTCCGAGCAGATGTTTTGCAGTTGCATCCACCACTTGAGGGAATTCTTCACTCTGTGGGGCATAGTGAGCAGTTTGTGGAGGAAATGCGTGTATGGTATATAGCAGGTGCAGAGCCAGGCCTGTAGGCATCTCATATGCAGTTGGGCATGTTTGACTACATAAGTTGTACCAGCCATATGCCCAAGGAGTTGTAGGCAGGTCCTGGAGGATGTTTGGGGGCTGTCTGTGATTGTTATCATCAGCCTGGTTAGGTTGAGGAATCGCTATTGGAGTAATCTCGCTTGTGCTGCGGGACAGTCAAGATAGGCCCCTATAAGCTCTAGTTGTTGCACAGGGAATGGGGTGGACTTTTGGATGTTTATTTGAAACCCTAGGTTGGTGGACCTTGTACTGCCATCTGCTGAGTTGGACGACTGCCTCATAAGAGCACCGAATATGGGAAGATCATTACCCCTAGCCTGCGGAGGTGAGCTGCAGCGACGGCGAGGACTTTGAAGAATACCCATGGCCTCAAGCCAAAGGGTAGTACTGTGTATTGGTAATGTTGATGGCCTAGTGTGAAGCACAGAACTCATCTGTGTGCTGGATGAATAGTGATGTGAAAGTAGGCATCCTGTAGGTCAAGGAAAGAGACACAATCTCCTTTCTCTAATGCCGGAATTACGGTTGCCATTCTGAAGTGTTGCCTCCTTACAAACTTGTTGAGTTTGCATAAGTCCAGAATGGGTCTCCAGCGCCCGTTCTTTTTCTGCATCAGAAAATAATGGGAATAAAATCCTCTTCCCCTGTGTTGGAGTGGTTCTCCTAGTTGCAGGAGATGGCTTATTTCCTGCTGCAACAGGATCTCATGAGAGGGGTCCCTGAAGAGGGATAGGGAAGGCGGGTGGGTAGGGGGGAGTAGAAATAAATGGAATAGAGTAACCTTCTGGATGATTTCCAGCACCCATTTTTCTGTAGTGATGTTGTTCCGGACTGGGTAGTATGGTAGCAGGTGGTCTTCAAAGAGAGAGGAGGTCATCTGATAATCCAGCATGGGAGAAAATAGAGGTCTCGAGCCCTCGACCAATACTTCAAAATGATTGACAGGATGTTGAAGGTTGAGATGTGGCAGGTTGATCCTGGTTCTGCCTGCGCCTCACTGATTTTTGCTTGCGGCGTTGATCGTATTGTCACTGGGGTTGGGAGTATGGGGCAAGACGGAATCTTTGGGTAGAAAATCTGCCCTGTTTTTTCTCGTTTGGGAGGACGTAAATACCTACCGTCTTCAAGGTGGTTCTCAAGTCCTTTAAGGTATATAGGGATGCATCTGTGGTTTCCAGAAATGTGGGTTGTACTTCCCTAGGAAATCCAGAGAGGTGGAGCCATGATGTTTGACTCATGACCATGGACGTGGCGATGGAATGAGCTGCCATGTCAGCGGGATCAAGGGAGGCCTGCAGTGCTGTTTTGGTAATTAAAGAGCCCTCCGCAATGTTAGCTTTGTATTGCTCCTTTGACTCCTCCGGTATTTGTTCAATAACAGATGTCATTTTATTAAACAAGTTGTAGGTTTATTTTGCCAACAGAGCCGAGTAGTTTGCTATGAGAAATTGCAGCAAGGCCGAGGAATAGGCTTTGCATCCGAAGAGATCAAGCCTTTTCCAGCCTTTGTCATAAGGGGTGCTTTTTGACTGGTGCTGTTTTCGCCTTTTGGTTTATTGCCTCTACGACCAGTGAATTTGGAGCTGGGTGAATAAGAACTCAGCCCCTTTCGCTAGTACATAATACTTTCTGTCCGAGAGTTTACGGGAGGGTGGGACAGTGGCCAGTGCCATATTATCTTTGAAAGATCTATTTTAGCAGCGTTAATGGGCAGAGCTATTTTTGCTGATGGGGATGACTGCAGGATGTCTGTAAGTTTGTGCTGGGTCTCTGGCAGCTCTGCTAAAGAGATGTCCAGGGATTGTGCAAGTCTTTTGAATAAGTCCTGGAAGGACTTGAAGTCATCTCATGTGGTGGGAGGCAGTGGCATAATTGTTTCGTCCAGAGAAGAGGATGAAATATGGGGGGGTGGCAGTGTCTCGCCTTCAGTAACCTCTTCCAACTCCTCTCCCTCTTCCTCCTGGGCCTCTGATGGTGGTGGGCTCATGGGTGAAGGTGACTGGGTGGCCCTTGATGTTGGTGGGTTGGGGAGTTTAAGATTTTGTGCTTTGTAGATTGCCCATAGGTCCCAGTATGGTCAATTGGGTGGCATAAAAACAGGTGGAGGTATCTATGTTTGTGCCTGCCAGCTTTACCCAGGCATAGGAGGTTTAGTGAGAGGTTCCCAGTTTTGGGGAGGAATGACAAGGGATATAAAGACCTGAATCATCCTCATCACTAGATAGTGGAGGTGCACTAGGAGTGCCTATTCCCCTCGGTCCTGGTCTGACTGGGGTACTGTTGGTGCCGAAGAGGGGTGTTCCCAGCATGGAGGAGACTGCCAAGTCCTCCTATCTGGTAAAGAGTTGCAGTAAGTGAGCTGTAGCTCACGAAAGCTTATGCTCTAATAAATTTGTTAGTCTCTAAGGTGCCACAAGTACTCCTTTTCTTTTTGCGAGTACCAGGAAGGTTGGTGCCATGGATGGCAGTGTAGTATGCTCTAACGCTGCTGAGTTCTTGTAAGGCTGTGTATATGCAGTAGATGGCGCCATTACACTAGTTGGTGCCAAGGCGTTCTTCAACCCTGTTGGTGCTGAGCTAGGGAGCCTAGTTTTAGCTCGTGCACCTGAGTGAGAGCCTGGCAGTGTCGGTGCCGTGGCTCCTCAGGACATCTCAGTACCGGACAGCCCTGGAGCCTCTTGGTCCGAGGTTCTCAGTGCTGTCGGTATTGGGGCAGATTTCTCGCCAGGACACCGCTTCTTCTTTAAGGGAATCTCTCTGTGACGATGACTGTGACCGATGTTTGGTCTCCTTCTTAGATACAGGGTCCTTATACATGGTTTGTGTATAGCCCTTATCTGAGGCTGCTGCTGGAGATGGTTGACCAGGAGGAGTCCTGGACTCTGGGTCAGAGGCTGGCCTGAGGGATTTCTCCATCATTAATAATTTTAGTTGGAGGTCCCTGGCTTTCAGTGTCCTGGCAGATAATTTCTTGCAACATGGACACTTCTGTGGTATATGGGTTTCCCCAAGACAGTGGATGCACTGAGCATGACCATCCGATACAGGAATAGATAGCCTGCAGGTCAGGCAACGTTTAAAGGCGAGGGAACCAGAAATGCCTGAGGAGGTCCAGATCTACAGAAACGGTCGTAATGAGATCACCATCGGCAGGGACCTGCCGGTAGTGGTGGAGCAAACAAAATAAATATATATATTTATCCATTTTGATGGATGAAAGCTGGCAAAAAGGATAAATAAAGATGGGAATATAAGCAATTCACAAGATAGATGGGTACTGCTATTGCTCCGACTCAAGCCAAAGGTGGTAAAGAAGGAACTGAGGGATGGTTTACTGCACAAGCTAAGTGGCGACTCAGAATGGCACGAGACGGCTACTGTGCGTGCACGGCCAACAGGGGCACTGCTACTACAAATCTCCAATTACAAGCACAAGGCGTCAAGACACCTAAAGTGAAGCACCTTTAGGGACACTTCTTGAAGAAGAACCCACTATTTTCAATTACCTCAACTGTGCAAATCACATAGATTTAATGCCTTAGATTCATAAAACATTTTAGGAAATCAAACTTCAGCTTTTTTCAATAAGGTTGTATGGGTGTAACATGGGGCAAGATTAAGCCTTATTATTGAACTTAGTTAACAATTCTGTTGCTGATGTGTAAACCAGACTTATCTGTTCACCAGTTCACCTCTAGCCAGCAGATTACCACAGTATTTAGGTACTGGCTAACTCTGCTGTAGCCTAGGAGGGAACCTAGGCTAATACTGTTTTAAGAGTGTTAGCTTGCATCTTGACAGTAGTTTACAACTACAGTAAACCAGCTCAACTGTGCTAATAAGATTGAAACACACACCCTTTTTGCCCATCAAGGCAGGGCTTAAGCTGCTAGAGCACTCTACATAAAATGGTTGGAAAAATGTTTAAAATGTCAAGGTGCCTATTTTAAATTCAACCTGAGGTGAAAGGCAAGCAGGGAAAATTTCAGTCTAAATACTCTCTCAAAGTTATAAGCAAATGAAAGCAGAAGCTCATTAGGGACTACATCAGGCAATTTTAACTACAGGTGTCACTAACAGTACTGGCTATAAGGTTTCAAAAGTTGTATACATTTTACTTTTTAGTTTTCTTTTGATTATTTTTAATAGTACCTCACTATGACTCCCTTGCTTTGGTTCTTCCCTCATTTCCATCAGCTCCACTTTTTCTTTCTTTCTACTGAATATCTTGTACAGGTATTGTAGATTGATTCATTTTGTGTGTCCACCGCAGTCAACACCAGAGGAGACAATGACCAGTGCAGAACAGGCTTCTGGACATTCCCTTCTGGAGTATATTTGTAAAGCTGACAGATTTTTCTTACCTCCTCTGACTGTTCTCTGGTTTGTGCAGGTGAAGATCTTCTTCCTACTGTAAGTCGATGGCAAGGATAAGTGAGCCCCGACGCAGCTATAGTCATCTGCAACAAAACAGCAATTATTTATTAATGTAATTGTCTCATTTCAGAACAGTTTTGCTTTTTGGGTTAAAAACTGCACTGCAGAATTCTGAATGAATGATACCAAGATAAAGACTGAAAAATTAAAATAATTCATCACGAAAATTATTTAGGAAAAAAGCAACCATCATTGTACAATTACTGTTAATAGGCTTATATTGCAACATCCTCTCGTACGTGAAGAGCATCAATAATTTATTCTCAACTGGACATAAGGCTGCAACATCTGTCCGCCTTAGGCTTCTCTACAGCTATGCTAAGACATCAATAGAAAACTTGCCAACAGAAGATGAAATGCGGTAGCAGAGGCTGCCCGAAAACAACTGGTTGCTGTTTCTTTCAGCAGCTGCCACAGCAAATGATCTATGTGAATTATGTTCTGAACCCTATAAACTCTGAACATATTTCACATCAGAAGAGTAATACAGGAGATGTGATAATTGTTTGCACTGGCATTTCAGTTTTTTGCTAAGATACAAGGATCACTGTTGTGTTGTTAGAGACAATGGCATACTGGCTTGAGTTTGTTTCCATGCTGAGGAATTTTTCCATATTAAGAGAGGTTACTAGATCAAATTATAAAACTAGTTACCTACTGGAGCTCAGCTATGATAAAATGTATGTAATTCATTTTTCCTCCCTAATTAATAAACAAACAGCAAAGACAACAAGTTAAGGTACTGAGGGATTAATTAAAAACACTATTTAAATCACTTCAAAATACAAAGTTTAATGTAAGAAGACCTTAAAGATACACCAGAATCCAAATGTTACAAATATATTTTAAAAAAATCAATTTGTTAACATGGAATCTCTATGTATAAAGTTTAATTAACACTAATACTGAAGACATATGTTATGCCTCCCATTTAAACATCTACACCCAGGAATTCAGCTATGCTGGTGAACTTGCAGTCAGTGTAGGAAGAATATCTATTAATCAATCCTAAGGGAAAAGAAGAGGTATCTATTAGCTATTATCACATGCCTACATTTAAAATGAATGAAACAGTAACAGTAAAGACAGCAATTGCCTGAAAGACATGACGATTAAATATCCAGTAATATGAGGAAATAATCTTAGAGGATCCAATTCTGTACCTTGCTTCAAGAACACACTCATGAATTTCAGTGTGAATGAAAGTACTACACAACATAAGTACATAAACACATATATTCTCTCACAGTACAAAGCCCCATAGACTCGCATCACAATGAACAGTAAACAGCATGCAGGAGTCATTGGCCAGCAATCTTCCTCAACATTTTGCAAGTCTTCACACAGCCTTGAAAGTGTGCCATATTGCATCCCATGCTCTCAGCCACATTGATGAAACACACTCACTGTGGGTGCCCCATGTCCTGGCACCAATCCCTGCAAAACTTGCTTTGGCGCTCTTCCTCTGCTCATCCAACCCACAGGTTCCACAAACTCAAGTTTTCTTTGTCTGACTTAACTGATATCAGATATCACTCCAGTTATGCTTTAAATTTGGGCGATTACCTACCTCATCATTTGTCATGTGAGAAGTATAGTTACTGTGCAGCAATCACCATTTCAATTTCAAAGCAGAAAGCCTCTTAATGTCCTGTTTCCCTAGCATCCATGTCTCGCACACATATAGCAAGATGCTGAAGACAAGAGGCTGCAGCGATTTCATTTTTACACTTCATGGTAACACACTTGCTTAGACAGTTGAAAGTCGGCTGAAAGTCGCTAGAGCAGTGTCCCAAGTCCAACTCGATGTTGGCTGTCTAAAAGATGTTTAGCATCCATTATAGTCATAGTACCCAGGTATTTAAATTATTCAATACACTGCTAAGGAAACAGGACACTGAGCGGCTTTCTTCCTCTTCAGATTTGGATAGAAGTATCACCTATTTAATAGACTTAGATATCACCATTGTCTTTGTTTTTTCATCTTTAGACCTAACGTCTTCCACTACCGCTGTTTCTGGCAATTTTTGCACCCTTCTTGCAATAATCCAATCAGGTCAATATCATCAGCAAAACACAGATGACTAATTCTTAATCCATCAATGAATATACCTGCCTGTAAATTTCCCTCAGTGGTTCATCTTAACATTTCTTCAAGAGAACAATGGAAGAGCATTGGTGATAGCATGCAGCCCTGTCTGACACCCATCCTTAAATCAAATCAACTACTTTGCTCACACCCTATGAACACTCACTCCCTTGCACTTTCACAGAGAATTTGTATCAGCCTTGTTACATCTCAACCAAGTCTGCCCAGCTGCGGGATAGCTCAAAAAGGTTTGTACTTTATCCTGTCAAACACCTTAGAAAAATCCACAAAGACATGGACCACTTTCCCATCATTCGCCAACACTTTCTCGCATAGCACAGGCAGACTAAATATTTGCTCCACTGTAATTCTTTTGGATCTAATCCTGGCTTGTTCTTCAGCCAGAAAGTTTTCCATCTTGAGCACAATTCTCTTCAGGATGATTGATTTTGATGGGAGTCAGGTGCCTAACCTGCTTAGGTGCTTCTGTAAATCCCATGAGGCATCTATCAGCATCTTAAGGTGCCTAAATACCTTTGAAAATTTGGCCCTTAGATTCTTAAAAACCTAAATTGCTTAAGTGCTTTTGAAAATGTTACTCCTATGTCTTCCTCTAGTCCAGAGGGCTATAACCCCCAATACTCTACAACTATATGATTCTCCTATAGCTAAAATGCCAGGGATCCTGTGTTCTTTTCTGGGTTCCATCCCTAATGCTGCCTGGGTGCAGTTTAGCTGCTGATCGTTGTCTCTCTTGTTTGGGGCACTAAACTTGCTGCAATCATTTCTTGGAAAATCTGAAAAAAGGCATGTCAAGAGATTTCATCATTGACTAATTTAGATAATTATCTTTCATAAAACACAGGAATGTTTTTATGCTCTGATCTAAAGTGCTTTATAAAAAGGTGGCTTTAAAAAAAATCCTCCAAAATTTAAGAAAAACTACTAATTTAAAAAAATGTAAAAAGAAATTCAGCACTTTGAAATAAATTTTGAATTCTTTTTAAAAAAAAATAGATACCTATTAAGAAGTTTAATTTCCATTAATATATAGCCAAATAGTTATGTCCTACATAGTTAACTACAAATGATTGGGCTTGATACAGGAATTACTGGGTGACATTTATGTTATGCAGGAATGTCAGATTACATTATTAGGATGATTCTTTCTGGTCTTAAAATCTATGAAGTCAACCAAAGGTTTTCAATCATTTTCTGGGCAGTTTGAACAGATCTGAAATTATCATGCTAAGTTTTGTTTGGCAACAATTTCAACCTCTGTAGAATATGACCGTGGCAAAAGCTTTGGTTCTCTACCAGCATTACTCATTCGTATCAGGATGGTTCTAGATATGCAGTTTGCTACGATTCCTCTACAGAGTGATTACAGGATAGAAAAAATGTTTGCCATATCCTACAAAACACAATTACTATTTTGTTGTTTTCTTGGCCATGGGGTAATTTAAATTATATTTTTATATACACACACACACACACACACACACACACACCCTAATTAGGTTGTAAAAACTTAAGGATGTTGTACATTTGATCTATCTTTAACCAAAAGCCAAGAATAAATCATAAGGCTGAGATTTCATTTACGGTAATGAGTACACTGGAAATGCCCTATTAATTTTTATCCACGATGCAAGCTGCTTTTATCACTTATGTGCTAGAGCTCACAAAGCTTTAATTTGCTGCAGGTTGAAGCAAGCTGATTAAGTACGCTAGTTACCAAGTGAATGCTACCTGCCTGGACTAGCCTACTGTCACATTACTGTAGCAGGGTTAAATAGCAGTTTAGTCACATTTAAAAAAAAAAAAAAAACAACAACATTTACCGTCAAAAAAGATGTGACTAATAATAGTCCGGAACAAATGAAATATTAAAACAGGCATACAGGTCAAGCTCAATTATCTATGAAACTCTTGTGTCAACAGCACAAGAATTGTATTCTCCATTGCAATGCTGGCATTGCCATTTTACATCTTACCTTGCATTCAGTAAGTTTATGAGATTTAAAAACAAACAAACAAACAAACAAACTGACAGCCACAAATTCTGAAAGGTTGCCTAAGCTACCAAACTTGAAACATTATACAAAAATCATGGATAACTTAGATATGTGCTCTCACAAAAAGCAAGACCAAAAAATTAAGCCTTCCACAACACTAACCTCCCTCAAGAACTGAAGCACAAATGGTTTTCTTTTAGAAGGTCCCTACGACACAAGTATTAAATACTCTGTTTTGTATTCTCTATGTAAAGAGCCAACCAAAGTCATAAGTTCAAGCGCACAGTTCCTATACCCTTCTCCATACTTAGCCTACATGGCTGTTTATCTATCCTGCTTCTTATTTGCAACCCCGCTATCCGAGTGCCTCTCAAAAAAAAGAGCTAAAGCAAGAAAGAATCCCACAGCAGAGTAGCTTTCACCCTCCTCTGCAAGGAGTTATGAGAATGTTTTTTTTTTCTTTTCAAACACGTGTGTGAGAATTTCTCTCCCCACTTCTACTTTTTCTGAGTAGCTCTTGCTGTGCAAAGGCTAGGCTGAAGAGGCAAGTTGCATTTCATACTGAAAGTCATCCATGGGCATTGTCACTTCCTCTGGGAGTTAAATAGTCTTGATCCAGTTGCCAAGAAAGCTTTTTCCTTGGCTCTCAAGAGCAGGACTCTTGCCTTATACAATTTAATCTTTGCTGTGGACATTGTCAAAGGAAATCATCGCTTCCAAATTTTTACATAACTTAGTCTAATGCATTGGATGGTCTTAAAGGTGAGAGCTGCTACTTTGAATGAGGAGCCAATGTAGCAAGTGGAGTATCAGGGTGATGTACCTCAGCAGCCAATGCTACACAGAAGTCAGGCTTCTAAGTTTTGGACAAGTTGGAGCTTTTTTAAGGGGAATGCACTCATCCCCACGTACAATGAGATGCAGTAGTTCAGCTTGGAAGTCACAAAGGCATAATCACTGTATCCAAGTCATCATCCCACATGAAGGGAAACAACTTTCTTGCCAGCCTCAGATTGAAGGTGGTATTTTCAGCTGTAGCTAGTTGAGTGCCCAAGAAGATGTTCAAGTTATGAATCAAGATGACCACTGAAGAGCATCTTCAGAGTGGGAGATGTTATGGTGCTCACTAAGTTTTCAAAATGTTGCCTTTTCCCTACAAGCATTAGCTTTCTCTTGCTCAAATACAGTTTCAGCCACTTGCCTTTTATGCAACTGCAAATCTCAGCCAGTCACTAAGAGAGCTGGAAATAATGCTATCAGCATCAGGAATGAGATATAGAACTGGGTATTGTCCAGGTATAGTTTTACATATTACATATAAAAACAGTTCCCTTGAGGCACCAACCAAGATTGGGGCCCCGTTGTGCTAGGCATTGCACATGCAAACAGTGAGAGACTGCCCATGCCTGAAGTGCTTACAGTCTAAACAGACAACAGGTGCAAAGTGAAACAGAGACAGAGAAGTGAAGTGACTTGCCCAAACTCACACAGAAGATCAATGAACAGCACCCAGGTCTCCTGACTCCAAGTCCAGTGCCATATACATCACACCATACTGCTTCACTTGAGGCCATGAATTCTTACAGTTTCCGCATGTGGCTTTATATAGATGTTGAACAGGATGGGTGATAGAACAGAGACTTGAAAGATTCCACAGGTGAGAGCTATGGCAGGAGAAGACAAACTGATGGGACAACATCCTGATGTCTTGCATAACTTCAACCTGCCAGTTAATATGTAACAGTCAATGCTACGCTCAGGCACTAACAGAGCTCAGAGCTGATGTATTATTTTATTGTTAAAAGAAATAATTCTACACACAAATGTTTGAAATTTAGAGACAAAAGTGAACCAAATGTTCACCCATGCATTCAAAATTTAGGGCACCAAAATACATTTTCAAATGCTAGGTACAACACTACTTCTAACTGCCAACCCCACAAACTTACCCTGGGATCTAAAAATCAAGCTGTACTTGTTCTGATTTGTACATAGTAAGAGATTCTCCAAGCCAGATTCTTATCTGGAGTCACCCAGGAAAGAGGGAAAAGATGGTCCAGTGGTTAGGGAATAGCCAGGACTGGGAGATTTATGTTCAATTTCCTGCTCAGCTACAGAGTCATTTGAGCTCTCTGTGCCTCAGTTCCTCATCTATACAATGGGAACAATAGCATTTCTCTGATAAATACGTTAAAGAATGTGAGATGCTCAGATATAATGGTGATGGGGGTCATGTAAGTATCCAGGGACAGAACTAAGATAATCTAATTCTTAGTGCTTTAATCAGAAGTCCATCTGGTCTTTCAGTAAGAAGGTGCTATTTTTACATAGTCATTTTGCATGGCAGAACTGTGCTTTAAGGCCATGCAAGGAGAGAGTTTGTTCAAGGTGCATTCCATGAGTATGGAGCTGGGAGGGGACACAAGTTACTTACCATAACCATAGTTCTTCAAGAGAGTGTTGGCTCAGAATATTCAGAATTGTGGGAGCTTAGAGTCTTCTAAAGAGCAGAGTCTGTTGGGGCCACTCATTCTTCCTGTTCATGTAGGTTTCCACAAATAAAAATGGAAGAGTGGCCCCCATTGCCCTTCAGTTCCTTACACTAATTCAGGGCTTTTTAACCATGACTCTGAGGTCCGGGGGGCGGGGAGGGGAAAGGAAGATGGGTACTGTGCTGTGCAGAAGCAACACTCACTAAGAACTGTAGCTACTGATAACATCCTTTTCTTTATACATTGTGGTGGCTTCTGTATATTCCCACTTGTGGGTGTTTAATAAGCACAAAGGTGGATTGAGGAGTTCTATTTGAACACAGACCACAGAACTGGTCTCCAAAAGCGAGCATCAGTTCTGCCAGCAGTGTCAAGAAAGCACTAGTTAAAACATGACTGCACATTTCTTCTCCCAAGCTAGGTCTCAGATTTGGAAGTCAAGCTGAGGGAGAAAAAACCGCTTTCAAGAAAATACAGAGCTTCTAGCCTGCCAAATTCTCCAATGAAAACAATGCAAAGGCATGCTATGGTAGCTGCCTTAGGCATAGCAGAATGTACTCTGATATCCAGGTGGCCAAGTTCATAACAATCACATTTGTTCTGTCTGATCTATTTGGACAGTCTTTAAGCTCCTTTCCCCCCCTGCTGCTGGTGATGGCTTATCTTAAGTGATCATTCTCCTTACAGTGTGTATGATAAACCCATTGTTTCATGGGGTGTGTGTGTGTGTGTGTGTGTGTGTGTATATATATAAATCTCTCCTCTGTTTTTTCCACCAAATGCATCCGATGACGTGAGCTGTAGCTCACGAAAGCTTATGCTCTAATAAATTTGTTAGTCTCTAAGGTGCCACAAGTACTCCTTTTCTTTTTGCGAATACAGACTAACACGGCTGCTACTCTGAAACCAGTCTTTAAGCTGTGATAGACTGGGCCCTGATCTTACCCCACTTACTACAACTTTAGCATAGATTGGTCCTATCAAGACAGAAGTCTTCCTAGACATCCAAAGAATGGAGCCTGATCTCCCTTGGTGTGAATGAAACTGAGGGGAAAAAAATACACCCACCCCACTGAAATGATTCCAATGGAATCAAAGGTCACATTAGACCGAAATTTGGTATGGGGACAAAGGCAGGACCACCTTTTTCATATGGAATACAGCATAGGGAGGATTAACTACTAGGCCAGTATCCTCTTACTAACTCTCATGGCTGATGTCATAGGTGTGAGGGATGCCCTTTTCGCAGAGAGACAGTCCAGAGAAAAGTCTGACAAATAGACGGCCAGAGGCCCCATAAACTTTATGAGAACAAGATTCCAATCACCTGGCAAAGGAAGTTCATATTTCTAGGGCAACTCAAATGAACATGTCCCACCACAGTTACAAAAGCAAAACTAATGCATGGAGAATTCAATCTCCTTTGCCATGGCAACTACAGCAAAACAATCCATAAAAACATAGGGCTGGAAGGGACTTTGAGAGGTCACCTAGTCCACCCCACTGCACTGTGGCAGGACCAAGTAAACCTAGACTGTCCATGATAGGTGTTTGTCCAACTTGTTTTTTTTTTTTTTTTTTTTTTAAAACAATGAGGATTTCACAAACCCCCCCTCCCTTGGTAATCTATTCCAATATTTAACTATCCATATGGTGAAAAAGTTATTCCTAATATCTAACCTTGCTGCAGAATAAGCCAATTGCTTCCTGTCCTACTTTCAGTGGACCCGGAGACCAACTGATCACCTCCTCTTCATAACAGCCCTTAACATATTTGAACACTTACCAGATCCCCTCTCAATCTTCTTTGCTCAAGACTAAATATGTCCATTTTTTAAAAAAAACTTTTCATGATGCAATCCTTTCCATAAACCTGGATAGTGCAGGTTATATTGCTGCATCTGAGATCTATGGTCTCCCCCAGGTATAAATCGGGGGGCGGGGGGGCAGAGGGGGGTGCTGGCATGGCCCCTTCCTCTGGAACGTATTCCTCCTCCACAGTCTGAAACAGCCTGAAAGTAAGCATTGATCCACATCTCTTTTACGAGGGCTGCTGAAGAAGCAAATATTGTTGAGGACAACATTTAGGAAAAAATGGAAATTTGGTTTATCTTGTGTTGTTTGGTTATTCAGTAGCATATGTAATGGGGCTACTGTTGCTTTCACTTTTGCATATTTTAAGTATTTGTTAGAGGCACCTATCCCTCTTGTTCCTTTTAATAAATTTAAATAATTAAATAACCCTTGCAATGGAAGGTGGAAAGCTGAAGTGGCAGTCAAATACACCCTGATCAAATTCAAACAAAACACAGTTTTGCCTGCTGTAATAGAAAGTCCAAGTACAAGATAATGCATCTTGAAAGTGACATAATACCATCTAGGACCCGAGGTGCTCAGATGGAGAATCTGTTCCAATTCATTAGATTAAGTTTTTTCAAAATCTCCTATATCATTTTTGGACTTCAGCAGAAAAGCCTTGTTCAAGTGGCCCCAGCAAAACAGAAGTCAAGAAGTCAATCTCAGAAACTCTGGATCTGAGTGGAGACTCATGTACAAACCCTGAGCAAAGAGATCAGGTAGATTGGTAATTAGGATTTGAGTCTCCGACATCAGAACCAGGATGTCAGAGATCAAAAGTGCCAACCCCTGTTACTACTATCAATAAAATCCTGGATCTGTCTTGTCCAACTTTCCAAAAGACCCTCTGAATCAGAGGGGACACAGAGGAACTCTTGACCCCAAGCAAGGAGAATGATTCTGTCATTGATGCTAGAGCTCAACTGCCCTTGGAGCAGACACAGAAGCAATGAACATTAATTACCCCTGTGGCAAAGAGACCAAGTGGAAGTTTACCCCAGTTGACTTTTAAAATAAATAAAGGCTAAAAAGAAATTTGACTTATTGTTCTACAGCACTCAGATAATATAGAAAATAATCCAATTAACTTATCAATTGAATAATTATCTTTACTTGTGTGAAAAGAAAAGGAGTACTTGTGGCACCTTAGAGACTAACAAATTTATTAGAGCATAAGCTTTCGTGAGCTACAGCTCACTTCATCGGATGCATTTTTTTCCACCAAATGCATCCGATGAAGTGAGCTGTAGCTCACGAAAGCTTATGCTCTAATAAATTTGTTAGTCTCTAAGGTGCCACAAGTACTCCTTTTCTTTTTGCGAATACAGACTAACACGGCTGCTACTCTGAAACCTTTACTTGTGTGGAATCTCTTCCAGCAGGAATTGAACAGGGAAATTTTTGCAGCAGGGCTTCCTACTTAGCTAAAGGAGAATCTGCTTTCTTTGTGTATATTAATCCTAGTTGGAACAGATACGCAACAGGCAAATAACACAAAATATACACATTACTATATTCAATTTCCTTTGTGTGACTAATTCCCAGCCCTACTCAAGGCCAGACAGTGGCTAACCTCTGCATGATCATGCAAGAGAAGGTAAACGTTCAATGAGCTGCCCTGCAGTTCCAGCAGCTTTAAAAGGAGGTGGAGTGAGGCTAAAACCCCATCATCCCCACTGCAATGGACAGCAAAGTGGGACAGGTATGTCAGAAGGGGAACAAAAGAACCTCTCCAAGAGTGATGTAGCTGTTGTGTTGGTGTGTGCTGCCTGCCAGTTCATTCTGCACAATGCAACTACAGTGCAGTCCCCCTAGTGTTCTTCGGTGTCCAAAGGGCGCAATCTAGCTTTTAAAATCCAAGGAGCTCAAACCAATTCAGATCACCAAATTCTTGATCTTTAAAACAGCCAGCCATTGTCTCTAGCTTCAGTTTCCTGTAACCCCGTCATAACTAGCCAAGAAAAGTGAAGCCCTTCACTCAACTCGATGGCATTTCTCTGTCAATCTGTAACGCGATAACTTTTGAAAACTAAGTTGAATCAATTTCAAAATTTCAGGAAACGTTCTAGGCATTGATGGGCAGAATCTAATAGATTTTGCCCACAATCAGAAAACCTAAAAGCCTGATTTTCACTAGTGTAAGCAGTGTCCTCACTGTTGCTGAATTGGGTTAAGCCAAAACAAAAAATTTGAAAAGCTAGTAAATATAAAACTTAAATTGGTAGAAAAATCTTCTTAGTTTTTAAAATGGTTTAATCTAAAAATTTTAAACATTAACAGAATTTTAAGAAATTCTTAAGTATCTTTTGTATCTTGAAGGGAATAAGGGGGCAGAAAGAGGGACAGGTGTGAAGAGAAACCTGTCTGCTTGGGGCAGCGAGTGGACACTAGGGATGGACACAGGGATATGGGTGGAAAGGAGCGATGAACGGACGGACAGTCACACTGCAAAGTCAAAATAAAATCAAAACTGCTCATGGGTCTCACAGCACCACTACCACCAGCCATCTCACCCCAAGAGGGAGGAGGTGCAAGAGTGGCAGAGATACATGCATTGTGTCCTCTCTCCTTCTGGAGGGACAGAATGAGTGATTCATAGCCAGTCTATTAACGCACTTGCTCTCTCACATTCAAGTAACAGCCTAGGTTGCACCAAACTACCACTCTGATGCTCCTTCCACATTTCAAACTCTGTGCAAGCCTTTTTTTAAAACCAGCAATCAAAAATGAAATAAAAATAAAAAAGGACAGGTTACATACCATAATTAGTAGTTCTGCAATTTCACATTTGAATTCCTACAGAACTCATTGGGTGAATATCATCTGGTCCTGGTGACTTATTAATGTTTAATTTATCAATTTGTTTCAATGACACCTCAATTGGGGACAGTTCCTTAGATTTGTGAACTAAAAAGAATGGCTCAGGTGTGGGAATTTCCCTCACATCCTCAGCTATGAAGACCAATGCAAAGAATTAATTTAGTTTCTCCAAAATTAGGTGTAAAGTGTGGCATAAGTAAGTAATGAAGTGTGTGACTCTATTGCTTATTTGCCCCAATATCAGTGTGTGAGTTTGTTATACTAATAGTCTGAATATTTTACAAACCACTGCAGAGAAGAGTTATTTCAGATTATCTCAGCAAAGTAAATAAGGGTAAAATTTCACACAAAGCCCAAGTAATCACGTCCAAGCCCCAAATCCCACTCAACAGCTATTAATACAGTATATGGGTTAAAATAGAAGCAGCTGCACCTCTGGATCCTTACACAGGAGTTTAGAACCACTAGATACAGCAACAATACTAAAATAACAGATTGTCAGTAGTAACCATACTGCAATTCGACACTGACTGTGGTAACAACGGCAATGGTATCTCAAAAGAAAACTTCAAAGTCAGGTGATTTGCTGACTGAATTCAGAACTCTGTTTATTAAAGGTTGCCATAACAGATTGTGGTACATGCATGGGGATTATACCATACATAGTTCATGCTAGGAGTCTTTCTTCAAAACTAATGATGTGATTCAACATGTGCTGCCAAGGAACTGAAACTACTTGAAAGAAACTCCCTGAAATGGGACCTTCACTTGGTTGAAAACATGTTACGTTTAGTGACCAATTCATTTGCCCATAGTGAACATTTCTGCCAAACTGTTTTTGCTTCATTATACAGGTTTCAGATCACAACATGTAATTAATAACTATGCAGAAATCAAAATGCTTATATCCAAATACCCAACAGTCAGAGGGAATACCCATGAAAATGGTTTGCACTTGCCTAATGATTATCCCTATGAAAAGAAGATCAGATCATGGATGGCTTTTTTCCTGAATACTTTAACCTCATTAAATAACATAAAAATATAAACAGAGACAGAGGGAGCTTTTTTAGGCACCTCAGTGTGCTTATTTAACTTAAAATGTAATAATCCTACACAGGTAGTATCATCATCAACACATTATGGTTGTGGAAATATCAGTGTCATTTCAGATGTGGGAAATTATTATTGTATGAAGCTAACAGGACCCCTCCTCTGAAGACTATCATATGTAACAGAAAAAAAACATCCACTTTGAGATGGAAACTTCCAGTCCTAACTATTTCACTGGACCATGTATCTGTGCTATACTACCAGTCCACTTGAAGCCATTTGGGGAAGGGACCACATTTTTCCTATGGTCCAAGTATGCTGAGAACATAAGAAACATAAAACTTGTTATTCAGTTCCCTGGATTTTCGAGACTGAGGGGTAAGTAGCATGACATCTGGGAAGAAGCATTTCCATGGCTTCCAGGCTCAGCACATGCTCTATCTCCATGTTCAGGGACTTTGAAATTGTAGTGCAGGAGGGAATTCTCTTGCTCCTTGGTCTGGACAGACTGTAGTTTAAGCTGTCTGGGAGGCATAATCAGTAAGAAATAGGGATCATCAGTGATGCATACATTTCAGAAGAAAAGACAAATTCAAACATGCTTTTCTTCCCCACTCCGACAAGGTGTCTTCGTGCAAGAAATCCCTTTTCCATCACCTCTCAATGTGAATTAGGAATTTAGTGTAATCTGGAAGTTAGTGACTCCATAAACACAGACTCTTACAATGGCTTTAAAAAAATATTGAACAACACTTCTCAGGAGGGCCAGGTCACGGCATAGGCACTACAGGTCTGTGCCTGAGAACTCAGCTCCTAAAGGCACGGGATGAAATCAGAATCTCAGCTTTCAAATTACATTGCTAGCCCTCACAGTTAAGAAAAAGCTTGAAAAAGTAACAAGTGCTATCGATGCAATGAAATCTGCAGTCACCAACAGCAGAGGAAGGAAATTGTTAAACCCCACACCTACTACCAGAGCAGACTAAGCCCCTGCTGCACATGTGCTGGGGGGGGGGAGGGGAAGAGAAGAGGAGAGGTTGCCATTACAGTAGCTTTGTGGGGGGCATCCTGCTGCTGCTGAGGAGTAGTGGCTATGATCACCAGTCAAAGGAAGAGGGAGATCTCCTGGCTCTCCCAGGTGAGCAGGGAAGGGCAAGGGCAGCCAGGAAGCGGGTAGGTTGTCCCCTTGCCAGTACACTCTGGGTCACCAGGGAAGGAAGCCACACAGCTGTTACAGAATCTCCCAGTAGCTAAGGGGAAATGAAGGCCCAGCCTCTGCAACTCTGGGGTATTTGGGATTGCCACTCCTGGCTCCCAGGCTGGCTAACAGACCTAGCAAACCACTCTGCTTTACCCTAACCATGCTGTTCCAGCGAGATTTCAAAACAGCTAGTTTTGCCCGACCCAGCAAAAGGTTAGCCAGCCAGGAAACCAGCCAGCACTGTACCTCTGAGAACAAACAGGGGCTTGGAGAAAACCAGTCCCAAACCACTGAAAAGCTGCTGCAAAGAACCAAAAAGAGGAATCGAATGGGGGTAACGTACAAAAAAATGAAACACTGTCTGAAGCTGAACAGAAGGGGCACTGCACAGAAACTTCATGGGTAGTAGTGTATAAAACGACTAGTTGCTATGATACTATGCAGGACCCTTCACTGTAAGTCACTGGAGGGCTTAGGAAGAGAAGGTTTGTACAGCATCCTTGAAGCTGGGGACAGAGTCACCCAGGGATGGAGGCATCTTCCAGGGAGATAGGAGAGGATAACATAATGCTACATCGTGACACACATTCCACAGAGCTGCTACTTGGTTATGGTTGCAAAAGGATCATTCATCAACCCCTCCAGGTCAACAATCTGCCTGGTTGCAAAGGATCTCACCCATAGAAGGGCAGACAGCTAGTGAGGGGAACACTGGATTCCCCTCTGGAAGAATGATCTCTGCAAGAAACTTTCTGCAAGTACTGAGCAGCTTGCTGAGGGAGCACTGCCTGGAATTCAGCGAGGACCTTAAATCAAAAGATGCACAGACTGGATTCTGGTCTGAACAGCAAAATTTGTCATTGATTTCCTGCTTGACCAACTAGAGACAATCAGGTGGAAAAGCTTGGTCAAACCAGTTTGAATAAAGGCAGAAAACAGGCTCCTGGAGGATAGAGCTTCAGCAAGAAAAAGTGAGTTAAAAAACAGCAGCTCTTCCAAGAGCCATAAACTGGAAAATGCTTGGTCCAGCCACGCACTTTGCTGACTAAATCAATCAGCCTCTGTACTCTTTTACCTAATGCCAGGAACAGCAAAGCAGGGCACAACTACTGGTAACTTTTCAAAAAAAAAAAAGGGGGGGGGGGTATTAATCTGATCCAAAAGGCCCAGGGATGGTCCAGACCCACTGCCATAACATTCGCAAAAAGAAAAGGAGTACCCGTGGCACCTTAGAGACTAATAAATTTATTAGAGCATAAGCTTTCGTGAGCTACAGCTCACTTCATCGGATGCATTGTGAGCTGTAGCTCACAAAAGCTTATGCTCTAATAGATTTGTTAGTCTTTAAGGTGCCACGGGTACTCCTTTTCTTTTTGCGAATACAGACTAAAACGGCTGCTACTCTGAAACCTGCCATAACATTGAAGCCACAAGGTTGCTGGCAATGAAAACATGACTCTGAAAAGAAAATCCAGGAAGGAGCCAGTGCCGTTTCTACAGGCAGCCTTGCACCTTCTCCTCAGCCCCCTCCCAACTCCTTAACACATCCAAAAAAGACCCCAAGCACCTTTTTCCCAGAAGTGCCCCATTTCAATTGTTGAGGCAACAAAGTGTGCCTGCTACATTGCCAAGAGCCCAGTAAGACTGAATTACCCTTTTAGAAATAGTACCGCATAAATCTGTCTCATCGTTCTGTTCTGCACCCCCAGCTCTAGAACCTGTCTCAGCAACCTCCGCAGGGAGATGCTCCTCAATCTTCAGGACTCATTTCTGTCCAGGTACAAGTGATTGGGTCACACCAGAGAGTTCCTCTGGGGTGGGAGGCTGCTCCCTAGATAACGGCAGACCACATAAGGCGAGGGGGGAGATACATCTGCACTTTTAGATTCTAAGCTCTCTTTCCTGTTGCTCACTGGATGTCCCAGATCCTTCTCCACTAACCTGGGATCCCACATTCTTACCAGGAACTCAGAGCCAGCAGTGTGTTGGCAGGAACCCCTCAAAGGACCAGGATCAGCACACAGGAAACATTTAATATCTTCAGAGGTAGCAAACACTGTATAATTCACGCCATCTAAGCGGTACTTTAAAATCTGGTTCAAGGGCTGTTCAGGGTTATTTAGAACCATACAAACCTGGCATGAGAATGACATAAAATGCCTCACATTTGGATTCTTGTAACCTAACAGAACCATCCTAACAGCAGAAACCACCTTCTCATAAGATGAGAAATCTGACACTAGTGTCTCATTGTGAAGGAAGTGGGGGACAGTGGAAAAAACTACTTAGTAGCAGGAGTAAACAAGGGAAAAACCTGAACAAAAGACTCCTTGACCCAGAGTCCCTCCTAGATCAAAACATTCACAAACTGTGCCTGCACCAGGAAAATCGCTATAGATTTGCACATTCAAGAGGCAGATTTTATATTAGCACAGCTAGTAACCTCACCTGCACTCAGCAACACATTCTCCACAGTTCAGGAGACGGCAGGCACACATTGAACCCCATGCTTGCAGGTCAAATCGCTAAACCCATCTAAAGTGGACCCCATGGAGAAAACCCCCCTAACCACTCAAGGAAAAGGGGGGACCAACAAAACCACTAAAACAAATAAACTGCAAGTAACAAAACCAAACCAAGCCCAGACTAACAGGAACCCAGCTAGTGCACACAAAATATAACAAACACAGCTTCACTCTCAGAAGTCCCCTCAATCCCTAAAGATAAAGGCAGAGAGTTGTGGAGGTGGCAGTAATGACTCTGGGGTATGGAACAAATGGAGGGGCAGATGGGATGAGGGAAGGGACAGAGGACGAGGAGAAGCAATGGCAGTGGGAGAGGCTGTGCCTGTATGTTTGAGATTTGAGTATGGGCAGCTATTCGTTCCACAAAACAATTCAAGGAGAGGTTAGTTATCATGCCCACTTCTTCAGGGAGATTTTCCTACATATGGGGGGTCCTTGCCAACACCCAGCATAGGCCTCTGGGGAGGAAGGGAATAAGGCTGCTGCCACCCTTTATAACTTTATTGTGGTGGTTGAGGAGGTACCACAGAATCATCTGCTGGAGCAGAGGTAGTGAGTACTCTGCTCAGAGGGTGGAGGCCAAGTCCTCCCTTCTCTTGGATGGGACCCAGCTCACCTGGAGATGGGGACCAGTGGTCCAGGAAGTCCACAACTGGCACAAAGAGGCTGGTGGCAAGTTCCCAACCAGTCCAACAAACTTCATGTGCGTAGCCCATGACACTGCCATGCCCCAAGCAGAGGCAGGGTTGTGGTGAGAGGGGGTCTCCATGTGAAGTTGTACCCAGGGCTCCATATTGCCCTACTCTGGCCCAGCTTTTCAGTGTGGAGCTGCACATTTGGGCTCCAACCCTACAGCTGACAATGTGTGGGCAGATTGTTGCGACTGCATAGAGACTCGCTGAATTCCACGGAAGTCAATGAGTATTCAGCTTGTTTGAAAATCTGGCCACCTACCTGGGAGCCTAAATATAGATTTAAGATTTTAAACTTAGTTTTAGTTAATAATCTGACAGAGCCAAACTAATGTTTAATTAATATATGGCCTCAGAAACCCCCAGAGCACATATGACTCTGTGTTTAAAATAAATGTTTTAAACTTTGAAAGATTAAAAGGACTTTATGAATTAGTTTTATTTTGCTTCCTTTGCTCTTTTTAAATAGATAAAGGCATATTAACAAGGAATTGAGACACATTTAATTTAAATAATTCAACCTTATTAAAGACACATCTATGAATTAAATGTGTGCTCATGTTTACAATGAACGATTGTATTCCAAACAAAGTTACATTACAATAATCTTAATTAAATGCATGATTTATAATTTGCAAGTACAAGGGCCTTTTTTCTATTTTGAGATTAGAAATGAGACAGAGATTTGATAGGTAGAAGTGAACAGCTCTGTTCATAGTCTGATGTCATTCAGTAAAATATTAGTAATGCAGTATGATACCTCTATACTGTTAAAAGTGAATTAACCAATTCAAGCCTCTTCCTTGCCAAATACATTCTCTCCACCTCTGTCCTCCAAAAAGAATATAATTGTATGTAAACTATTTGATCCTTTGATATCAAACAGTATTAACTGAAAAACTACCCAGTGTGTTTTGGGTATTCTTTTAAAAGAGCAGAAGTGCTTTAAAAAACCAATAGTCCTTGAAATGATCTTCCTCTGGGAAATTAGTTCATTTTTGTTATACATGTTCAAGACAAAAAAAATACCCTGACAGGTATTCAACAGTTCATTTTAAACACTAACTGGATAAAAAAAATCTCTAGGGTGGAGTGTGTTGAGATAAAATAAGCATTGGTGCTTTATAACCTGCTCACAAAGTGTTGCTGAGATAATTACTGATGACAGCTTTATTCAAGGTTCACTTCACTTTTTCTACTATTTTTCTCTAGTTAGAAGTTCAGCAGGGCCCATGGGAAGATCCACCCCTCACACCTGTTAGGTTTCTTCATGTTACTAGGGCCAGTTTGGACATGTCACTTCAAATTAGCATTGTACCAGGGCGCTAACTGTGACAATTACTTATCACAGAGTTAACTTCTAATTCGACCACAAGAACAGTGTCCGAGTATGTAATTTAAGCCTGTTAATACAGGTTGTATGAAATTCATTCTGAGAATTCTAGAGAGGTTCCCATAGTAAATCTTTGAACTATACTGAAGATTAGAATGATGGATGAATGTTATATGGGGAAAATGGGCTTACAAAAATAAAAAAAGGAGTTCTGAATTGGAAACAAATATCCTGCAAATTATAAACTCAAAGCAGTGACCGTCCTTCCTTAAGTTAGTGCTTAGGGATTGCTTTCAGTTTTCTGAAATTCTTCCTCCTGAGGTTCCAAAGGCTCATACATCAAGGTACAAAACCAGTTCCTTCCTTCATGGGTGTAGTGGCAGCAGAAGGCACGGGGGTATGGGGAGCATGGAGAAGGCAGCACCATGGTGCAGTGTGGAACTCAGGTCTTTGGGATCCCTTGTGCAGCAGCAGCACACAAGGGGCAAGGCATGATTAGACTAGAGAAGGATCCATTTATTCCCTGCAGTAGGGAGATTACATGAGGGACCGTGGAGGCCACTTCAACAACTGGACTGGAGCAGACCTAATGGCACAGTATCAACAGGTGCAGCACAGACTTAGGGGAGGATTCCTCCCTTCCTACAAATCAGCAGACTACCCAGTTCAGCTACTCTGGATGGGCACTGGGGTCTGCATTCACCCTACATTATTATTAATCATTTGTATTACAGCACAGCCTAGAGGCAACCAGTCAGGATCAGGACACCATTGTCCTAGGTCCTGTTCAAATGGAGTTAAAGATAACCCTTGGCTTTGGTTTGCACCGTTCAATAAAGTGGGATAAGACAAGTTAGACAGTCCAGGAACAGATATTAAAGTTACCAAAAAAAAAAAAGTTAAAGGAAATAATTGGACAGTAATATTTAGTTCAACCGAAGAGTTTACTAAGAAACTGTGTATTCAAGAGAGAGAAAAAGATAAATGCCCTTTATCACTAGTACAACTACAACTTTTTGCTTAATTAAAAGAATCATCTTAAAAGGTGAAAAAATTCTGCCACCCTTCAAAAAAAAATCTGTCAAGCATTTGCATCTGTTTGAAGTATAGGGTAACATGACTAAATAAATGCTAAAAGACCTGGAACATGGTTAAGTATGGACTGCAATGAGGCTAATTGTGAATCTTGAGTTAATTACTTTCCACTGATATGTTTTTTTCAATGGTCTTTTACATCAGTTTTTTTCTTCTCTCAGTATGAACCCCAAGGTAATTCAGAGTGCTAGTCTCCAAACTCTGGATGATTCATTATGTACTTCTGCCTTAGGATTTTCAGTTCAGGAAGAGAAAGCCAGGGAAATACATTCACATCAAGTTGATGTTAATGTGCACTGACAAAGCGACAGTAGAGGAGCTTCATGTTTGTCACATCCTGCAGTCTTTAATTTAGCAAATGCTTTATACTCAAATATATACCAATAATGACATTTCCCAAATTTTCAGTTCCTCAGAATTGCTTCCCCTAATTACACAGTGGTTAAAACTTATGAATAGAAATTGTTCAAATGAATTTATTAATGGTTACACCTGTGTGAATGAAGCAATGATCCAAAACATATATATGTGCTAAAGAAGATTATAACTCACTATATGCTCCTGAAATTTTCAGAAATTGAATAAATAAATATGATTCCATCACAGCAAAATCCTAGTAAAAACAATGCGAGATTATTCATAGGTAATCAGCACAATGCATCATCTAAATTAGGGGTTCCAAACTTTTGCATAGTGTGAACCACACCAGAGAGCAATTGTCTTTTAAACAAAACAGTAGCTCTTAGGTTCTGCACCTACGGGTGGCAAGCATATATCATGGGGTCACAACCACCTTGCCCATCCCATATTACTAAAATGAGAGGAGAGTCCCAGCTAAATGCCAGCTAACTGAGAGGGGTTGAGAGTCATTGTAATAACTGAAAACAAGAGCTACCACCTTGTGACCAGCTAGCTCTCTGAGGGTATGTCTACATTGCAATTAAAAACCTGCAGCTGGCCTGTGCCAACTGACTTGGGCTAATGAGCTCGGGTTAATGAGCTGTTGGGCTTGGGCTGAAGCCCACACTCTAGAATCCTGCAAGGTGAGAGGTGCCAGACTGGGCTGCAGCCTGAGCCCAAACATCTACACCAAAATTAAACAGCCCCTTAGCCTAAGCCCTGCAAGCCTGAGCCAGCTGGCATGGGCCATGTCTAACTGCAGTGTATATACACTCTGAGGACCAACACTACTGAACAAGTGCTCTGCAGACTACTGGTGTCAGTTGATAACACTTTAGGAACCACTAAATGCTCTCTGGTAACATGATTTACAGCACTCTATAATTCCCGTTTTGCTTACTTCACTATGGACCATACAGAATTCTTCTGCTTATCTGACAGGGATCTAAATTCTTGTTCTCATTAGGGTTACAAAAATGTTGAACATTACTAGATTCCATCTCTACCACTTTGCCTTCTATTCTCAGTAAACCTGCATTCCTTTTTAACTTTGTGAGGATAACTGAGGTAATATCATTGTACTGTTTCTGCTCCTGCATTAGAACAAATTAGTGGGTCTTTAGTTTCTCTTATGAGTTAGGTAATTGCCATGGAAGAGGGGTATAATGATACTGTCACCAATTGTCCTGTTCACAAACTACCTCAATATTTTAAATGTTCAAAACACGTAATGAGATAGTTAATCCGTTTTTAATGTGAAAAGCAATTGTTAAATAGAATAATGAGCAAGAGTATAAGCAGCCAGCAACCAGTTTGATGCATCCTGACCACATATTGCCTACACATTTCAGAGTAGCAGCCGTGTTAGTCTGTATCCACAAAAAGAAAAGGAGTACTTGTGGCACCTTAGAGACTAACAAATTTATTTGAGCATAAGCTTTCGTGGGCTACAGCCCACTTTATCAGGTGCATGCAGTGGAAAATACAGTAGGGAGATTTTATATACACAGAGAACATGAAACAATGGGTGTTACCATGTTTCCCCATGTTTATTTCTCCCCCCTACTGTTCCTCATACATTCTTGTCAACTGCTGGAAATGGCCCACCTTGATTATCGCTACAAAAAGGTTTTGTTTTTTGTTTTTTTCTCTTCTGCTGGTAATAGCTCACCTTACCTGATCACTTTCGTTACAGTGGGTTGATAACACCCATTGTTTCATTTTCTCTGTATATATAAAATCTCCCTACTGTGTTTTCCACTGCATGCATCTGATGAAGTGAGCTGTAGCTCACAAAAGCTTATGCTCAAATAAATTTGTTAATCTCTAAGGTGCCACAAATACTCCTTTTCATATTGCCTACAGATATTCAGGGCTACATCTTGGGACCTGTTTTATATTCATAAAGAGTATCAACCAACTACTTGGCACATTCCTGGTCTATGGTGAGATGCCATTTACCTCACAGCTTTACACAACTCTTTGGATAGCAAACAGAAGAGCGCCTGGATATTTTTCCAGCATTATGTAATTCTTTGGCAGACTTCAAGCACTTGTGCTAGCAAACTCTGGTTCCAACAAATGGCTCGAACACTGATAGGCTTTTTTTTGTGCCCCTCTTCCCCATGAAAATCATTATTCAGGGAATCACCCTTGAGCGTAATGAGATTTTTACAGTGTTAGCCTTTTGACAACATATAGTGTTACTGACTCCTAAAAAAAAAAAATCAATGAAAAAAGGTCATTTGTCACATACTTTTCTTTTATATAGAATATATGCAAAGGCCTTTACTCTTCCTGTGTTGTAAAAGGTTAAAGACCCTCCTAAACATTCTTTGGTAGTCTAGAAAATGCCAGAACTGAAAACGTTAAAGATACTGAATGACCAAATGCGTTCTTTTAATATTCAAAGTAGACTAGTTGTCTTGTCCCACCACCAATCAAAATGCATTAGTTTTATTTATTCACTAGAATATGTACTGACTTTGCTCATTTAATAATGTAATTTTTCTAAACTTTGCAAACATTCACTAGAATAGAGGTAATTAAGTAAAAACTGGCACTTATAAAAAAAAAAAGTGCCTTCCATCCAAAGACCTCAAAGCATGTTACAAACATTAAGCCTTACAGTTTAAGATGGGATTTTCAAAGGCATCTTTGAAAGTCAGTGGGAGTTGGGTACCTAATTCCCTTAATTTTCTTTTAAAATTCTAACCTTAAATCCCAGTCCTCCTTTTATAGATGGGGAGACGGAGGCACAGATATAAAGCAAGCAGCCCAAGGTCACACAGGAAGCCTGGCAAAGCTGGGCAGAGAAAATCAAGTATATTTTCCCTTTTGATAGAGATATGTAGCTATAAAAATGGATTTAATATCTACAACTTTTGCATAATTTACCTTTTATCACTTTTAAACTGAGCTCAAAAAGTTTCCAAGGGAAAAAAATGTGGTGATACTTTAGCTGTACAAAAAACTTCTCCCCCCCCTGCCATTTTGCTGCTACCTTGATGGTGACTTTGTGACTTTGTCCCGACCCATAACTATTTCACATTTGGTGACAATGTATACCTTCAAATCAGCGGCACTGCGATGGGTACCCGCATGGCCCCACAGTATGCCAACATTTTTATGGCTGACTTAGAACAACGCTTCCTCAGCTCTCGTCCCCTAATGCCCCTACAATACTTGCGCTACATTGAGGACATCTTCATCATCTGGACCCATGGAAAAGAAGCTCTTGAGTAATTCCACCATGATTTCAACAATTTCCATCCCACCATCAACCTCAGCCTGGACCAGTCCACACAAGAGATCCACTTCCTGGACACTACGGTGCTAATAAGCGATGGTCACATAAACACCACCCTATATCGGAAACCTACTGACCGCTATTCCTACCTACATGCTTCTAGCTTTCATCCAGATCATACCACTCGATCCATTGTCTACAGCCAAGCGCTACGATATAACCGCATTTGCTCCAACCCCTCAGACAGAGACAAACACCTACAAAATCTCTATCATGCATTCCTACAACTACAATACCCACCTGCTGAAGTGAAGAAACAGATTGACAGAGCCAGAAGAGTACCCAGAAGTCACCTACTACAGGACAGGCCCAACAAAGAAAACAACAGAACGCCACTAGCCATCACCTTCAGCCCCCAACTAAAACCTCTCCAACGCATCATCAAGGATCTACAACCTATCCTGAAGGACGAGCCATCGCTCTCTCAGATCTTGGGAGACAGACCAGTCCTTGCTTACAGACAGCCCCCCAATCTGAAGCAAATACTCACCAGCAACCACACACCACACAACAGAACCACTAACCCAGGAACCTATCCTTGCAACAAAGCCCGTTGCCAACTCTGTCCACATATCTATTCAGGGGATACCATCATAGGGCCTAATCACATCAGCCACACTATCAGAGGCTCGTTCACCTGCGCATCTACCAATGTGATATATGCCATCATGTGCCAGCAATGCCCCTCTGCCATGTACATTGGCCAAACTGGACAGTCTCTACGTAAAAGAATGAATGGACACAAATCAGACGTCAAGAATTATAACATTCAAAAACCAGTTGGAGAACACTTCAATCTCTCTGGTCACTCGATCAAAGACCTAAGAGTGGCTATACTTCAACAAAAAAGCTTCAAAAACAGACTCCAACGAGAGACTGCTGAATTGGAATTAATTTGCAAACTGGATACAATTAACTTAGGCTTGAATAGAGACTGGGAATGGATGAGTCATTACACAAAGTAAAACTATTTCCCCATGGTATTTCTCCCTCCCACCCCCCCCCCACTGTTCCTCCGATATTCTTGTTAACTGCTGGAATTAGCCTACCTGCTTGTCACCATGAAAGGTTTTCCTCCTCCCCCCCCCTGCTGTTGGTGATGGCTTATCTTAAGTGATCACTCTCCTTACAGTGTGTATGATAAACCCATTGTTTCATGTTCTCTGTGTGTGTGTGTATATAAATCTCTCCTCTGTTTTTTCCACCAAATGCATCCGATGAAGTGAGCTGTAGCTCACGAAAGCTTATGCTCTAATAAATTTGTTAGTCTCTAAGGTGCCACAAGTACTCCTTTTCTTTTTGCGAATACAGACTAACACGGCTGCTACTCTGAAACTTCCCATTATAGAGAGAGTATAGTGGAACTTGCTTATAATAAATTCAGTTCAAGTAAACTCCAGGTATAGAGAGGTACAATAAAAGTCCCAAACCGCTTCAATCTATTCCAATGGATTTTTTCATCTCTTACAATTAAGTTTATATAGTTGAATTTCATTCCGACAGAAATGAGTTCTATGGTGATGATTCTTGTGGCATACTGTGATAACACATATCAAACAGGTGTTTGATGTATTCCAAGAAGATTATCACCTCCCATTCTGCTCTGTCGAACACAGGAAAAGAGAAGTTGTTACTATTAAATGGTGGGAGAGGTAGAGAAGAAGCTTTGACACCAACTCTTGCTGTTGCTTCTCTCATCAGGAAGTGAAGAGCTGGTCTTGCTATAGCTTTTTGCAACAGGAAGTAAAGATGCGACTCTTTAGAGGGCCCTCCCCCTGACCACACTTTTGCCAGTGTCATCTGCAACTGCAGGGTGTGAAGAGCGGAGGTTATTTTGCCAGGCTGACCCTCTTATTTATTATTAAATTGCACTTACAGTGAAGTTTTTCTATGGAAAATTACTTCACAGGAGGGTTCCCCAATACCATATTTACTACAAAGAATATGACTACATTTTAAAAAATGCAATAATAATAATATTTAATAAGGTGAAGGCATTTCTGACACATGGGGGAAACTGAATTCCCATTCCCATGAACTAGTGACCTATCCAGGGCCAGATAAAGCCATAGGCCCATGCCTACAACCCTAACTCCTTCAGTCCCGTGATGATTTCAGAATGTAAGCTTTCATTTTAAAAATTGATGGCTGTGGAGTAAAGACTGAAAACACAGCCTGAATGTAACCAATAGAGTGAGGCCTATCTGAATCTGCAAAACTACTTCAGGAACCTTAGTGGGGTGTAAACCCTCTGTCCTGGGGTTTCCTGCAAGCACCATCCCTGCAGGAGTCCAGTGGAGATAGGGGAGAGAAGGCCTTCCTGCTTTCCAAGGGGAGGGAAGGCCCCCGCTGCCTCATCTGTTGGGGTTATAATAGGCCTCTGTGCAGCTATCCCTGCCTCTGCAGATACAGAGGCAGAGTCATAACAAAGGGGCAGCATTGTGGGAGGAGCTATGTCATGGTATGCTTAGGGACCCGATTGCCTTGATCCAGCCATAGACCTACCTAAATTTAGATTCATACACATGGCCATTTTTGGTATGTTTCAGTTTGCAGGTTACGTTAATATCATGATTTCAATAGAAACTGAAGGCTATGTCGAAGTTTTAACTCTCTGCAGCAATATCAGTGAATCGCTTTTTGTTTAGTAACTTCAAGCTCTCACTTCCTTTTAGGAACTTTTATGAACATGCAATTTTTACATAAAATAAACTATCATGTCTAAGAGGCATGGTTTTCAATAAAACAATTTTGAAATACTTCAGTACATTCCATTCAGATAGTTTAAGAATGTTGACCCTGATCCTTTCTGTTTTTAAATGAAGACGGTAAGGACAGTTCCACACTAAAAGTGCTACATCGGCATAGCTGTGCCACTGTAATGTGTCTGGTGAAGATGCTCTTTGATGACAGGAAAGCACTCTCCCATTGGTATAATTACTCCACCTCCGAGAGAGGCAGGAGCTATGTTGGCAGGAGAGCGTCTCTGGCTGACATAGTGCCAGTGTTGACAGCGTTTATGTCGCTGTTACTTACATCACTCGGGGGGTGTATGTCTTTTTCACACCTCTGAGCAACGTAAATTAGATCGACTTAAGCAGCAATGAAGACCTGCCCTAATTCAGCCTCAAAGTTCAGTAAGTGGACATACACGGAAGTTTACAAACTCCTAAAACTTTGTCTTAGCTCTTCAGCAAAGGGCAGGAAGATAGTTACCTTTTTCAAGGGAAGGAAAACAAGGAAGAATTATTATAAATAGTTATTTCGCTAGCACTGATATGCATAGTGCTTTAAAATTCAAAAAACATTCTCAGTTTCACAGTAAATCATTCGCTAACGGCTGAAGTACTTATGGACATCTCACAATTTTTTGCCAGTCTTTCCTACAATGGTGAGAAAAATTTACTATAATAGCTTACACTGACAGGAAGCCAAATCCTCTGCTGTTAGAAGCTGGTGCAGCTCCAATTGCCAGCAGAGAATTTGGTTATTGTTGTCTTTATTGTTGGCACTTTACAAACTTAGTGAAACTAATATTCCTGGGATGGAATGTGGCAGCTATTTAACAATCCACAGTCACTCTACAAAGTTTAGGACAGGAAGTGAAAAACATTGTCACCATTTAAAACTGCACATGGAATTTAAGTTAGCAGAATGTAGTTAAAACAAAGTGGAAATCATCTAACACAGCAGAGCTAACAACCATATTTATTATTCTCAAAAGCAGTACATACTTTGTTTCAAAATGGAGTGTGGTAGCCCAAAGCATTTTTTCCATTGGAAAGTAATTGCAAGAATTGCAACACAGATTTTTCTATGTCATCTGTTAAATTTTTACTGAGCCCCTCAATGTAAGTATCACAAAGATGCCTGTGTTGTCTCCACTGCAACAGGTAATTATATTAGAGAACTTTACAGACTGGCTGGCCAAATGGTTCTTGGTCCCCAGGGAAGCAAGAGCTTGTAGCACAGATCTCAAACCAAGGGGAAGAGAATGTACTGAGAATAAAGTAATATGTTACTTATCAAAGATTCCAGTTATAGAAGTATATTGCCTCTGCAGGTATCTACTCTTGGAAGTACTTGTCTTGGCAACATAGGCCTTCAAACCATTTAGGTAATGGTGTAAACTGAAGGCTGAAAAACTCAATGCTTGGTGCAAGGATACATATGGGACTCAGCACCTTCAGGTTTTTTTGCCATTTTAAATTTCAGGGAAGAGGGCTGGCAAGTGTGGCATGTGCAGAGGTAACAACCTCCAAGAACTCTAGTTACAAGTGCATAACTTCTCCTTCTCATTGAGAATTGCGTTCATAAATCTCAACTCTCAGGACCTTAGCTACTAGTAACAACTCTCTGAAGTAAGGTTGAGGATTATTCAAGAGTAAAAGTACTTCTCTCCAAAAATGTGCATCTGACTGGAATCCTAAAGTAGATAGAATAGTGCTGAGTAAATGTACAAAATAAGCTACACATTGCAACTTTACAGATTTCATAGACAGACATTGAAACAAGCCAAAGGATGCTGTCTTATACCAAATCAAACAGGCTTTAAACAATCTACAGAATACCATCTCAGTTTTAGCAGATGGAATGCACTCAAATTCAGAGTTGAATCTCCTTTGAAATGAAACCAAATAACTCTGAAGGCTTGTGAAGGAGTTCTGTCCTTTCCAAGTTACAATTCAATGCCCCCATGAGAAAGTGATAAACTGGGTTAAAATTCAAGTCTCCTCAGGGCACAGCACCATCTAACATCATGGAATACCTTGAAAAGAGGATCAGACACAAGAATCTGTATCTCACTCAGACTTCAGGAAATGCCACCTTGAAAAACAGATGGTACCCTCACAACCAAACA